>NC_053489.1:13054794-13396794 GCF_905171775.1 Rana temporaria | reverse complement strand
AATAACTCTGATCAGTGGATTGTAATCCGCTGATCAGAGTTATCAAATTGTTCAGTACAGTCTGCTGAACAATTCTGCTATTCTGCAATTCTGCTATAAGTTCATGGTCACTGAAGTGACTATGAGCTCATAGCAGAAGGAGAAATAAGGTTCGTATGGCGTATGGACCTGGCCAGCTAGAAGCAGTGCTGTAGGTCCGTACTTTCAAATTGCATGCTTTGGGGATTGCATGGTTTGTAGATGGTTTTACAGAACAACAAGATTCTGAAGGCCAGTCCCAGCCACACCCAGGGATGTATCTTGGCCTAGGCCGACAAGGCCTAGGCCGGCACTTTGTGGGGGGCGGCACAGGCACCAAAGCCGCCCCGCATAAAAAAAAGATCCCCGATCAGTCCTCCGGCCTGTAGCGTGACACTTGCGCTAGCAACATGGGGCATACTTTGCCATTGGGAGGGAGCGACTGACGTCCGCATTAAATGGCCGGTGATTGGCCAGACTGGGTGCATGTAATACCGGAGGCGGAGCCTAATGCTCCGTCTACCCTCCTCCACAAGACATCCCTATATATCTTCTCCCCGGACCGGGGGGCGGGGTCTCTCTGTGACTGTAGGAGGAAAAGAAAGAGGGGGATGACGGGAACCCCTGCAAGTGGTGGCCAGGACAGCAGGTAAGTTTCATTCATTTTTGTCATCATCCATAATATAGTGGCAGTGCTCAGCATGGATTAAATGCATTTTCAGAGCATATTGTAAAAAAGTGCTCCATGCATGCTCAAACTTATTATACAGTCCACATTCAGTGAAAGTTCATGTACTGCAAACTTTGCAGTACATGAGCTTTCACTGAATGTGGACTGTCTAATACATTTGCATATATTTGCATAGATTCCAGCATATGCAAAGTGCTCCGTGCTAAAATCAATGCAAACCCATTAAACAATCCACATTCAGTGAACATTCATGGACTGCACAGTGCTCCATGCTATATTTAAAACACAATTAATATAAACTAGTAAGCTGTGATATTTTGAAACTGACGAGGTTGCACTGATTGCCACTGATGAGGCCATACTGGAAGGCTGCACTGATGGGCACTTATAAAGGCAGCACTGATGAGGCTGCACTGATGGTACTGTACTGATGGGCACTGATAAGGCTGCACTGTTGGGCATAGATGAGGTGGCACTCCTACGCTGCACTGATAAGGCAGCACTGATAGGCTGCACTTGTGGCCCCTGATGAGGCTGTACTGATGGGCACTGATGGGTATGCTTTATGTTGATATTGTTAAAGTTGTTGTTAATATTTATTCTTGGACCTTAATTCTGCATAAAACATTTTACCAGTGTCATGAGATATGTTTAGGTATGAGGTGTGTTTAGGGGCGGAACGGGGCAGGGTAGAGGTTGGGTGGGCCAAGTGGTGGCGAGTAACTCTTAAGGCCTGGCTAGTGGCTCAGGACTTGAAATTTTGAGCCCTGCATTGTACATTCACATCAGTCCCTGCCCTCAAGGAGCTTACAATCTAAAGTCCCTAACTTACATTCATACATACACATGGTAAGGGCAACAATTTAGACATGAGCCAACTGCAACTGGATTGATTGATGTAAGTATAGAGTGAATGGTGCGTGAGTGTGCTAATGTACAGAGAGGAGGAGGCGGAGCTCTAACAGGAACAGATGGAGCCCAAAGTGGAAGGGGTGTGGTTACATATGATAGGGTGTGTCTTAAACAGGAAGGGGTGGGTCATATTTAAATTAGGGGGTGCATGAGTTTAGTCAGGCCTAGGGAGGCACAAAACCTAAATACACCTCTGGCCACACCATAAATATTTGAAGACTCTACACATTGTACAAGCATTTGTTCTTGTCCACCAAATGCAAGGAAGAGAGAAGACATATGTTATTGTGAGATAAAATTCAGTTTGTCTTCTCACAGTCAAGAAGCAAAAATGTTTAATGGACACAATGCATTGACATATTTCCTGCACACATTTTAAGTCTTTCCTGAATAGGCCAAAACATCTGAAGGAGAGAGTAAGCATATTGTATCTAGAAATAAAAAAAAAGATATAGGGCCAGATCCACATACATTTAGATTGGCGCAGCGTATCAGAGATACGCTACGCCGCCGTACCTTACCTGGCGTATATTTGAATCCTCAGCGAGTTTGCGCCGTAAGTTACGGTGGCGTAGTGTATTTCTGGTGCCGGATTTCAAATTGGGCGGGTTTCATTTAAATGAAGCGCGTCCCTGCGCCGAATGAAATGCGCATGCGTCATCGCGAAATTTCGCTAAGTGACGTCGCTAGGACGTCATTTTTTAAACTTAGACGTGAGTTACGTCCATCCCTATTCACGGACGACTTACGCAAAAAAATTAAAAAATTCAAATTTTGACGCGGGAACGACGGCCATACTTAACATGGCAAGTCTATCTATACGCCGCAAAATACCAGCTTTAACTATACGCCGGAAAAAGCTGACTACAGACGACGTTAGAAAATGTAAATTGCTAATTTGCATACCCGACGCGGAAAACAACGCAAACTCCACCCAGCAGGCGCCAAAGTATTGCACCTACGATCCGAAGTCGTACGAAGCCGTACGCCTGTCGGATCGAACCCAGAAGCCGTCGTATCTTGGTTTGAGGATTCAAACTAAGGATACGACGCGGAAAATTTGAAAGTACACCGGCGCATCAGTAGATACGCCGGCGTACTTGCTCTGTGGATCTGCCCCATACTTTTTAGGGAACTAAACATGAATGTGTTTTTAATTAAGAGACTGAGAAGGCAAACATTTTACAGTTCTGCACCACATCTATAATGCCTTTTTGACATACAATAGGGTGATACTGGCGCAAGCTGTTAGACAAAAATTCTTAATCTGATAGGAGATGAGGGAGTAAAACCACTCAACCAGGGGTTAGCAGTCTGAGTGGGGCCTGTGGATGATGTATATAGGGGGAATAAGTCTATTTACAGGCAATGGATAATCCAATGGTCCAATGGTGATAATGGAGAACAGTTCTGTACTTAGGCTACCGAACCACAACTGCTACCCAGCTAGCACAGAGACTCACCTCACAGGACTCCACGATGTGCTTTACTTCACTTACCTAGATGTAAGTGCTTTTATGCCTTGTTGTATTAAATGTCATACAGTTTAATTCAGCTGCGCTTCTATCTTTGTTTATTATACCTTTTTGACAGGCTGTCATTTCTTAGGGACTGAGCAGCCATATTATAGCTGGAAAAAAAATGTCTTTATGCAAAGATTGGCAAGGCAAACTATTTTCAGTTTTGAACCACAGTTATTAAACCTGTATGGACAGGCTGCAATTTCTGAGGTAGAGAGCAAGCACATTGCATCTGTACATTAAACATTTATTTTTTAGGAGACTGAAGATTAGAGATAGGCCGAACACCTGCCTGTTTCCTTTCGCAGCAGAACTCGCAAACAGGGGAAAAGTTCTAACCCGAACATTGAAGTCTATGAGAGCCCAACAGGAAAAATCAAGTGTCCATTTTGAAGGCTTATATGCAAGTTATTGACCATAAAATAGGTATAGGAGTCTGGGTACTGCCATAGGGGACATGTATCAAAGCAAACTTTTTTTTTAGACAATCGTTTTACAGGAGCAGTTATTTTATTGATGCTTAAAGTGCAACAATAAAATAAACAAAATCATTTAAATATAGTGCCTGGGGGTCCCCTTATGCCCCATACAGACGGTCGTTTTTTGTGATGAAAAAAAAATGACGTTTGAAGTGATGAAAAAAAACGACATTTTTGAAACTTCATTTTCAAAAACGATGGAGCATACACACCATCATTTTGAAAAATGATGAACAAAGTGACGGCACTCTAAAGGGGAAGTTCTATTCGCCTTGAGGCTGCTTTTAGCTGGTTACTTGTTAGTAAAAGATGATTCGTGCTTTTTTGTCTGTCAAAGCGTGATGAATGTGCTTACTCCATTATGAATGGTAGTTTTACCTCCCGTCTCAAAACTTGCTTCTGGGCATGTGCGGGTTTAAAAACGTCGTTTTCCCCACACACTATCATTTTCATTGACACAAAAAATGACATTTTGAAAAACGACACAAAAAATTCGAGCATGTTCGAATTTTTTTTTGGTCGTTTTTCTGAAGACATAAAACGACATTTTCCCCACACACTATCATTTTAAATGACGTTTTCAAAAACGTCATTTTTTTTCATCACAAAAAACGATCGTCTGTATGCGGCATTAGGCCTCATACACACGATCGGTTAACCAGAGGATAACGGTCTGATGGACCGATTTCATCGGTCCAAACCGATCGTGTGTAGGCCCCATAGGGTTAAAAAAAGCCAACTTGCTTTAAATTTTACCCAATGGATTGCTAACCAATAGGTCAAAACTGATCGTTAGTACGCACAACCATCGGTTAAAAATCCACGCATTCTCAGACTAAATTAGGGGACGGGAGCGCACGTTCTTGTAAAACTTGCGTTCGTTTTGGAGATGGCACATTCTACATTTTTAAAACTAGTGCCTCGTTTATTGCTGCGCATTTTTTTATTTGTTCTATTGCTAGAATAAAGACGTTGTTTTGCTGATGGTATTTAGACAGGGTTCTCCCATACTGACTTCTTTTTTTGTTTGCTTGTGATCTCATGAATATTTTTTTTTTCTAAAGCCAGATCTCCAAAATAATGTGTTGTACTCCACATTTTTTTTGTGGTTAATTTTTTTTTTTACTCAAGTTATCACAACATTTGAGTAACAGCTGGCTGGTTGGTGAGTGACATGGGTGTCAAGCATGACTGTCCCCCCCCATGATGCAGACATCACGAGGGGCACATGCATGACTAACATCCTCCTGTCTTTTCCCTTCCAGGTGACTCTGCATATGCACTTGGACCCCATCTCATGACTCCATTCCGGAATCCCCAAACCCCAGGAGAGCAAAGATACAATGATGCACACGCACGTACCCGTGGAGTGGTGGAACACACCTTTGGCCTCCTGAAGTCCCGTTTCCGATGCCTGGATAAGTCTGGGGGTACCCTGTTGTATTCCCCAAACTTTGTGTGCCAGATCATCGGTGCATGTTGCATGCTGCACAACTTCGCCATGAGAAGGGGCCTGGAGATTGACATACGTGATGACCTGACCCCCGAACCAGACAATCCCCCCTGACCGAGGCTACCCCGTCTTCTGAGTGAAGAGCAGTCAGGAGATGCCTCGCAGTAGGCATCTTTGCACGTTAAACCCACATATTAATCATGGCACAATGAGAATGCATGCATGCACACCACTGTGGTCCCTAGCACACACACCCCACATCCTCATAAAATTGGATTAGCACAAGTCCACCATGCAGGTCTTGGGAGCAGCAACGCCACGCCAAGGCTCCAATTATGCCACTGTACATTCATACATCATTTACACAGACCTGGGGATCACTTCTCCCTGGTCCTGGGGATCCCTTCTCCACCACAAATGAGGGTGACACCCCTTTTCCGGCAGGAATGTCACCCCCACACTCATACATCATTCACAAAAATAAAACAAATCATAATCACAGTAAAAAAAATAAAATAAACATAAAACACCAAAAAAAAAAAAACTAACGCCGCTGGCGTGACCCACGCCTGGGCCGGCCATGGCCACGGCCCTGGCTCCTCAGGGGAGACTCATGGGGGGAATCAGGGGAAGGAGGAGCATCCCCTGGTCTCTGCCCACCTGGCGGCCTGCCCTCCAAGGCCACGGCGATGCGCAAGAGGCCCACATTGAGGGCTGCTGTGTTGGCCTGGACAGCCTGGGTCAGGGCACGCACCTCCTGACCCACACCTGCTGTGGCAGTCTGCAGATCGTTGAAGCAGGTAATCACTGCCAGGGAGTTACAACTCATGTCCTGCATGGAATCCTTAATGGAGGCCAGGCTCTCCTCCATCCGGTCCAAAGTCTGGGTGACCTGACCCAGATGGCGGTTCTGACGGGCCTGGTCCCTCCTAAGATTTTCCAGCAGAACCTCTGCCACCCACCTTGTCTTGCGGGTTGCCTTCCTGCCTCCTGATGAGGCTTGTGGCCTGGGAGTAGGGGAGACCCCTGGGGGGGGAGCCCTGTTGGGGGAGGAGTGGGAGGGGCTAGCCCTGATGGAGGCCTGACTGGTGCCAACACCAGGGCTAGACTCCTTCAAATGTAGAGTGACCTCATTGGCAGAGATCACCTCCTCCTCCTCAACTTTCTCCTCCTCAACCTCCTCATGAGGAGAGCTGGGGCCACTCCCTTGCACAGAGGACTCTGGGCTTTCCTGGGGGTCTGCATCAGACTGATGTCTGGGGGATGTTGCAGACTGGCCAGATGGCCCAGCCCCCTCCTGCACATCTGTGGATGACACAAAACATACACAGGTTGGAGGATCCACACACTTGTCACATATTCCCTTCCCCCCCACACATGCTACACACCAGAGATAAAACAAAATACACTTACCTGTCCTCACGAGCTCCTTAATGGAGTCAAATCCAGGCAGCCCCTCCACTTGCTGCCTGTGGAGGCACTGGGCCACCGCATGTTCCTCAGCAGTGAGCCTGATAGTGCATGGTGGTCCCCCTCCAGTGCCCCTGGCATGAGCCACCATCTTTGCTAGCTTACCTCTAACCAGGATCCTGAGATCATTTATCTTTTTAAGGATCTGATTGGGGGTCCTGATCTCACACCCCGATGCATTTACATCGTCTGCAATAAGCTGCAGGATCTCCCTCCTCCTGGCCGCGGTGGTATTCAGACTCTCAGGCCCATGGAGGTAACGATCATATTGGGTCATGGCCCTGGCAATGATCTCCTTCTCCCGCAGAGAGAAGTTCAACTTCCTCTTCCTTGTTGTCATCTCTGCAACAAAAACTCACCAAAAAAAAATCACCAAAAACACTCTCAAATAACACTCTCCAATAACACTCTCCAATAACACTCTCCAATAACACACCGACACAAACCAACAAACAGCAACAGACAACGGAACAAAAGCACCTTGCTTCAGGGGGGAAACCAATGGATGTACTTTTGCAATGGAAGGGCGTATGTTTGGGCGTATTTATGCACTGGGCGTATCTCACTAATTACGCCGGGCCTAGTTCATATCTCCCTGATTACGCCGGGCCGAGTTCTGAGCATGCGCAGGGAGGCGATGAACATAGTCAGCGTCATGCGCGCATGCACAGTCCGGCAGGCCCTTCATTTGAATGGGGTCAAGGCTCATTTCAATGGAACATGACCACTTCGTTCCCACTTTCAATTACACCGGCTTACGCCTTGTAATTTACGTTACGCTGGCGCAGATTTGAACGCAAATACTCTGTGGATACGGTACTTGCCTCTCTAAATTGAGCTGGCGTAACGTAAATGAGATGCGCTACGTCGATCTATATATGCGCCAATGTACGTGGATCTGCCCCTAAGCCTGTATAGATAGGTTGCACTTTCGGTGGAGAGTGGTTAGGCAGGAATAATGGGCCAAATTCTCAAAAGAGATACGCAGACTTAACTGCTGTTCAGCCTGCGTATCCCTGTGCCTAACTTTGGAAACGATTCTCAAAAGGCTTTTTCCAAAGTTAGGCAGAAAATCTGACATGTGTAAGACACTTACACGGTCAGATTTTAGGATGCAGTACCGCATCCGCCACTGGGGGCATTTCTCATTGAAATGCAGCTTTGCGTATGCAAATGAGGACTTAAGCAGATTTTCAAAGCATTTCAGCACTTTGATTTCTGCGTAAGTTCCGAATTTGCCTGCGCAAAACTAGGGCTGGTTTTATAATGTGGAAAGTTAGTCACACATTGTAAAGGCCCATTCCAGCGACGGCATTTGGTATGCATTCCTGAGGGAGAACTCCACGGCAATTTTTAAATTCAAAACCGCCATGGGTTCCCCCCCAGGAGCATACCAGGCCCTTAGGTCTGGTATGGGTTGTAAGGAGACCCCCCCACGCCGAAAAATTGACGTAGGGGGTCCCCCTACAATCCATACCAGACCCGTATCCAAAGCACGCTACCCGGCCGGTCAGGAATGGGAGTGGGGACGAGCGAGCGCCCCCCCCCCTCCTGAGCCGTGCCAGGCCGCATGCCCTCAACATGGGGGGGTTGGGTGCTCTGGGGCAGGGGGGCGCACTGCGGGCCCCCCCACCCCAGAGCACCCTGTCCCCATGTTGATGAGGACAGGACCTCTTCCCGACAACCCTTGCCATTGGTTGTCGGGGTCTGCGGGCGGGGGCTTATCGGAATCTGGGAGTCCCCTTTAATAAGGGGGCCCCCAGATACCGGCCCCCCACCCTAAGTGAATGGATATGGGGTACATCGTACCCCTATCCATTCACCTGTAGGCAAAAAGTAAAAGTTATTAAACACACAACACAAGGCTTTTTAAAATAATTTATTATTCTGCTCCGGATGCCCCCCCTGTCTTCGTTATTAGCTCAATTACCAGGGGGGGCTTCTTCTTCCACTCTCCGGGGTCTTCTTCCACTCTCCGGGGGTCTTCTCCGCTCTCCGGGGGGGGGTTTCTTCTTCCGCTCTCCGGGGGGGGCTTCTCCGGACTCCGGGGGGCTTCTTCCATCTTCTCCCCTCTTCCGCTGTTGACTCGGCGAACCCCGGTTCTTCTGCAGCTCTCCGGTGCCTTCTTCTTCAGCGCTGGCTGCCTGCTATGTTTGTGTGTTAGCTCGATTTCAAACAGGCAGCCGGCGCGGTCTTCTGTGACGTCAGGGTCTCCTCTTCTGTTCTTCCGATGTTGACTCGTCGCCTGTTGTCGCTGTAATGATGGAAGCGCGCCTTGCATCACATTTATATAGGCATCACCGTCCCATCATGCTCCGGCAGGTACCCACGTGGTGGGTGCCTACCCACGTGCACCCACCACGTGGGTACCTACCGGAGCATGATGGGACGGTGATGCCTATATAAATGGGATGCAAGACGCGCTTCCATCATTACAGCGACAACAGGCGACGAGTCAACATCGGAAGAGGGGAGAAGAACAGAAGACCCTGACGTCACAGAAGACCGCGCCGGCTGCCTGTTAGAAATTGAGCTAACACACAAACATAGCAGGCAGCCAGCGCTGAAGAAGAAGGCACCGGAGAGCTGCAGAAGAACCGGGGTTCGCCGAGTCAAGAGCGGAAGAGGGGAGAAGATGGAAGAAGCCCCCCGGAGTCCGGAGAAGCCCCCCCCGGAGAGCGGAAGAAGAAACCCCCCCCGGAGAGCGGAGAAGACCCCCGAAGAGCGGAGAAGACCCCCGGAGAGTGGAAGAAGAAGCCCCCCCTGGTAATTGAGCTAATAACGAAGACAGGGGGGGCATCCGGAGCAGAATAATAAATTATTTTAAAAAGCCTTGTGTTGTGTGTTTACTAAATTTTACTTTTTGCCTACAGGTGAATGGATAGGGGTACGATGTACCCCATATCCATTCACTTAGGGTGGGGGGCCGGTATCTGGGGGCCCCCTTATTAAAGGGGACTCCCAGATTTCGATAAGCCCCCGCCCGCAGACCCCGACAACCAATGGCAAGGGTTGTCGGGAAGAGGTCCTGTCCTCATCAACATGGGGACAGGGTGCTCTGGGGTGGGGGGGCCCGCAGTGCGCCCCCCTGCCCCAGAGCACCCAACCCCCCCATGTTGAGGGCATGCGGCCTGGCACGGCTCAGGAGGGGGGGGGGCGCTCGCTCGTCCCCACTCCCATTCCTGACCGGCCGGGTAGCGTGCTTTGGATACGGGTCTGGTATGGATTGTAGGGGGACCCCCTACGTCAATTTTTCGGCGTGGGGGGGTCTCCTTACAACCCATACCAGACCTAAGGGCCTGGTATGCTCCTGGGGGGGGAACCCATGCCGTTTTTTTCTTTGAAAATTGGCATGGAGTTCTCCCTCTCAGGAATGCATGCTGAGCGACGCTGACATTTTTTTTTATAATTATTTGTTTTCCTGGCGCGTCTTATTTTTTCACCCGTCGCAACTTTAGTGTCCCGTCGAAATTCTCAAAGCCGACCGGCGTTAATTACGTTCGCGCGCTGCACGTCAGGAAAATTACGTCACACGCATGCGCAGTACGGCCGGCGCGGGAGCGCGCCTCATTTAAATTTTAAACGCCCCCAGGAGAGGAGGACCGCCTTACGACGGCGGCACTTAAGTTACACAGCGTGTAATTTCTACCTAAGTGCTTTGACGATCAGGCACTTAGGTAGAAATTTTAAGTCAGTGTAACTTAACTGCTGAAATTTAAGTTACGCAGAGTTTTTGAGAATTTGGCCCAATATATCTGGAAATAAAAAATATATAATATATCTGGAAATAAACAAATATGACTCAATTTGGACACTGACAAGGCAAAATTTTGCAGTTTTATAGAAACAATATAAAAACCCTAATGAGCAGATTGCAAATTTTGAGTGGCTGTGTAAGAATATTGCATCTGGAAATAAAAGTAAGTATGAGTGTCTTAATTCAGAGACTGAAAAGGGACACATTAGGAATTTTGCACCACAGCTATTTAGCATTTTTAGTTATTCCACAATTCCTGATGGAGAAATCAAGAAAATATTATCTAGAAAAAAAAAATCAGTGCCAATTTGTTTCAAATTTAAAGGAACATGTATAAAGATTTTCAGCACAACTTTGAAGCTTTTATTGGATAGGCCGCAATTTCTGAGGGAGAGAGCAAGAAAATGACATGCAGATTTAAAAAAAAAAATGAGAGTCTTGCTTTGGGGACTGAAGATGGGAAAAGGTTAGAGATTTGCACAACAGATATTAGGGGGGAAGGGGAGGCTTCTATTTCTGAGTGACAGAATGGGCATCTTACATCTACAACTAAAAGTTAGATCATTTTTGTTTTGAATTGGAAGAATAAATTTTTTTTTTTTTTTTTTTTTTTTTAATTTTTTTTATTGTTGTTTGCATATATATAGTACAGAAAGTAGTGTGCCAAGTTGTATAAGTTTAACATAGTACATACACAAGCATACATTTTACCCCTCCCCATATCTCTGTGTCATTGTATTTAAGTAAAAAAGACCTATTAAATTCCAAATTGTCTTCCCTCATATCCACCATCCCCCCCCCCGCCCCTCCAACCCTCACCCACCCATCCGCCCTCCCATCACACCTTGGACCGTTTTTTTAGGTTAATTTGCTACATTCAGTTGATCGTCCCCATAAAGGGATGCCCAATAGCGGGTTAAGGTATTTATTAAGTTTGAAAGACTTCCTCTACTTATATAGGGCATCCCGTTATGTCTAGCCAAGGTTTCCACATCCTCACAAATTTTTTATAGTTACCCTGTTTAGTAAGTGTCACTCTCTCGCTCCAGATCATTGTGTTGATGGTTTCAACCCAAGATTTGACAGTGGGTGGAGTCTGGGCCTGCCACCTCCACGCAATTAGCTTCCTTGCCTGGAAGAGGCATCTCAGCACCACCTCAAGGGCACCGACAGGCACTCTATCCTCCTCGATACTGCCTAATAGGCATGTCTTGGACTCAGCTTCCAGATTCGTTTTAAAAGTTTTATTTATTATGTCTATCACCTCCTCCCAGTATCTGAATAGCTTAGGGCATTTCCACAACATGTGGATAAGATTGCCTGTCGCTCTGCACCTTGGACATTCGTCAGTGCTTCTCCAACCAAGGTTGAACATTCTCCTGGGGGTATAGTATACCCTATGCAAGAGGAACAAGTGTGATACTTTCAGAGATGGAGAGATCGAGACCAATACCCCCCTCCTCAGGATCGCATCCCACTGTTCCGTGGTCATTTGCCCTAAGTCTCTCTCCCATCCTATCCTGCTCTTAATGGGGCCTGCCCTACTTATTGTTTTAGCTCCTATTCTGTAGTACAGTTCGGAGATCAGGCCTTTAGTTGTTTTTGAAGAGATTATTTTCAGGAGGGTGGGGGCCGAGGACCATACAATGGGTCGTGACCCAAACTGGGCTTGAATGCCATGACGGATCTGGAGGTATCTGTAAAATGTTTTATTTGCTATGTTGAATTCCTGTCGCAAATCTGCAAAGGATTTCATATGTTCTCCATCGTATAGTTGGTTTAAACGGTTTATCCCTTGTCTCTCCCATTCCTTGCATCTCTCAATATCTTTTAGTTCCCTTAAGTTTTGGTTACACCAGAGAGGGGCAAACGTTGTTATTCCCTTGTAGCCCATCAGTGCTTTTGTTGTTTGCCATACTTTAAGGATTAGTTTTATAGTTGGACCTTTATGAATAAACGAGCCAGCCTCGAGTGCCTCCAATATTGTCCTATGTGGTGCCCCTGTTAGCATCAGTGAACCGGGATTCGCCTCTCCCTCCAATCCGCAATTCGCAAGATGTTGTAACTGTGAAGCTAGGAAGTATGTTTTCGGGTGAGGAACTGCCATTCCCCCCTCTTTAGCTGGTAACTGCATGGTCTGGAGACAAATCCTGGCTTGTCCCTTCTTCCAAATTAAGTCTCTAAAGATGGATTCTATCCTTTTGAACCATTTTTGGTCTATCCAGACTGGGGAGTTGTGGAGGATATAGAGTAGCTGGGGCAGCCATAGCATCTTTATTAAATTACATCGCCCCGCTATGGATAATGGTAGTCTACACCAGATGTCTCTTTTATGTTCCCATTTGGACAAGAGGGGAATTAGGTTATTTGAGACGAAGCTATTGATGTCCCTCGTAATCCATATCCCGAGGTATTTCATCATAGCTACTACTTTTAACTGAGGGATTCCGTGGGGTATCTGGACACCAAGGGGGTCAATTGGCAATAGTGCCGACTTTTCCCAATTAATGACCAGCCCAGAACATAGCCCGAACTCACCCACCGTTTTGATCACATTTTTTAGCGAGGTTTCGGTGTCTCCCAAAAAAAAAAGGACATCGTCCGCATACAGTGCGATCTTGTCCTCTATGGTTGATCTACGGAACCCCTGTATATCTTCTGATTTTCTGATTTTAATAGCCAATGGTTCCATCGCCAGCGCGAACAGAAGGGGGGAAAGGGGACAGCCTTGTCGAGTTCCTCTCTCTAGTTGAAAGATTTCGGAAAGTTCGTTGTTGATTTTAATTTTTGCTATTGGCTGGTTATATAACAACTTCACCCAACTAATAAACCTGGGGCCAAACCCGAATTTCTCTAGGACCTTCCACAGGTAGTCCCATTCCAGACTGTCGAAAGCCTTAGCGGCATCCAGGGCTAAAACAGCCCTGGAACCCACCCCCTCTGTTGGAATTTGCATATTCAGGAACAGTCTCCTGATATTAATACTGGTTGACCTATTAGGGATGAAGCCCGATTGATCAGGGTGTATGAGCGCTTGGATATTCCGGTTTAGACGAGTTGCTAATACTTTAGCCAAGATCTTGGCGTCAGTACATAGGAGTGAAATGGGATGATACGATGAGGCCTCAGTTAGATCCTTCCCCTCCTTATGTAAGACAATAATAGTGGCTTCCGTCATAGAGGTGGGGAGCGTTCCGTGAATCAATGCCCAATTTAATGTCTTGAGGAGTTCTGGTAACAGAATATCCCCATATCTTTTATAGATCTCTAAGGGCAACCCATCTGGGCCTGGTGACTTTTGAGTTGACATCCCCGCCACTGCCTGTTTTAGTTCACCTAGAGTGATTGGAGCCTCCATATCAATGTTATCTTCCTCCGACAGGGTCGGGACGGACATTCCCAGGAGAAAGTTTCCCGGTCCTTCAGTCCCCTCCCTCCTTTTGGAACTGTAAAGCGACACATAAAATTCTCTGAAGGTGTTTAATATCATCGTTTTGTCGGTGGAGGTTTCCCCGCTTGCTAACTTAACTGCAGTAACAGTGGAGGGGGGGGAATTAGTTCTAATAAGCAGAGATAATAGGCGCCCCACTCGCTCTCCCTCTCCGAATTGATTCTGTCTCTGGAATATTCGTTTTCCCTCTGTTCTTTTTAATGTAGTCATTTTGTATATCTGTTGTGTTTCTAACCACTCTTTTAACCTGTGTGGGGTTGGGGCTTCGATGTATCTCTTCTCTGCCTGTAGCAACTGCTTCCTTATCTCGCTCTCTCCCTCCCTATTCTTCCTCTTAATCCCTGCTATTTTTTTAATCAGGAGACCTCGGAGGTGAGCTTTTAGGGTGTCCCATACCACCCCCACTGATGCAGTACCCACATTTATCTGTAGAAATTCTTTAAGAGCAGACATCGTCATACTGTGTTCGCTCATTAGCTCGAGCCAGTGAGGGCTAATTTTCCATTCACTGGGGTACCATTTACCCCTTGCTTTTATTGTCAGCTCGATCGGTGAGTGATCGGAGATTCCTCTTGGGCCATATTCTATTTTTGTTACTAGTGTTGCCACCTCGTCGTTACCCAACGCCATGTCTATTCTGGATAAAGTGTGGTGAGTCTTCGAAAAACAGGAATAAACTTTAAACAGAATTGCACCACACTTTTCAGGCTGTCATTGGATAAGTGACAATTTATGAGGGAAAGTGTTAACAGATTACATGAGCAATTAAATAAATGGCTTCCTTTTTTACAGACTGAAAAAAGTTAAATGTCACAGTTTTGCTGCTAGTAGGTCATTATTTTTGGTAAAGCCCCCTTTTTTGAGGGAGAGAGCAAGTATACTGCAGCTAGAACTAAGAAATTATCTTTTATTTTTTTTCCAGCAATGAATCAGGGTGGTTCATGTTATCAGATTTTCACCACAACTTTTAATCTTGTTTAGGCAGGAGACTATATACTGGCCATAGAATGATCAGATTGCATCTGGTGAGTTGTCCTCTGAAACAGCAATCCCCCACAAGTGCAATAAGTCACTCTACAATAGACATGTGCACACTGAAATATTTTTTTAAGAATTTTGTTTTCGTCAGAAAAATAAACATATTTAGTTACTCCAGAAATTAGTTTTTATTTATTTTGTTTCGTTAAAAAATGCATTCGTCTGAAAATCCAAATTAATTAAGGTCAAATCTGTGATTGAAGGCTTATGGTGCCTGTCGAATGTTCTAAGAAGGTTCGATGGAGCAGCTAAACTGTACGATGCCACAATTGTACATTTCCGGACGAATGTTTTTTCACCTTAATGCATAGGAAGCATTAAGGGGAAAAAACATTTACCTGTACAACCCCTTTAATCGTAATATACATTTTCTTAATATTTTACATGCTAATAACATTTACATTATTTTGTAATCTTGCATCTATTTATATATTTATATATATTTAAATATATACTGAATATCCAGCAAAAGAAACTTTATAAGTTTTATCTCTCCACATTGCTGATACTGGAAAGCAGTTTCTTCAGTAAAGTATTATTAGACATCTTCTTCAGGGAAGAGTCTGAGTTTCTTCTATTGGATGAAAGTTTAGAGTCACATTTAGAATGATGTGACAATATCTCACACATGGCAGCAGATTGTAGAGAATAGTAAAGCCGGTGACTTCATTCTCCATTATTAGAGTGATTGTAAACCTTCTGTGTGCCGTTCTCCCGGGACTCCTGACACCTGAGCTGAGCGCTCAATAGAGACACCACATGACCGGCACATGATTACAGTGGTGGGACCGCTCCATTCACAATAGAACAAAAGTCACCAAAGAACAACAAACCTGATCATTTATTGGATGAAAGTTTCTGCCGGATTCCCTCAGGAAACAGACGCTGAATTTACCGATCACCATCTGCTTTCCAACACAGACTGTCATCATACAAATCTTACTACATCTCCTTCACTTTAACTATTCATTCACCCATTTTGTTTAGTTGAATAGCAATAAAATACAAATAACAATTTTATTAATCAGAATATTAAATAATACATTAAATTACATTTAAATTAAAATACATTAAATTAAAGTATAATTAAATTCATATACATGACATTCAAAAATTAAATTTAAGTACCAACATTATTATTATCATTATTATTATTATTATTATTATTATTATTATTATTATTATTATTGTAACTAGCACTATACAAATAATTAATACATTCTATAGGGATGTTTAATGGGTACATTGCAGCTCTATTTTGTTATTAATGTTGAAATTACATTGACGGTTTTGGACATTTTGCCCCTATAAGATGCAGTACATAAAACAGATCAACACATTACTTAAAATTAATTCATCATTACATAAATTGATTAATAAAACAATGTGAGTGGCTTCTTGTGTAATAAATGGCGCATGGAGCAAGCTAAATGACATGTCAGAAAAAATCCTGTACACTATGATGTCATAGAAAAAACAAACAACAAAAACAAATACATGCATCTAGTGTATAGCATAAATATATATGCATGAGCAGTACAATACGCTCCATGAATGGTTTATTAGGGAGTTTTTTCTTAATTTTTATTTATTTTTTCCATTCTCCTTCAGTAATAAACAGGCTTCCTTTTGAGAAACTTGTCTGGCAAAATTACTTAATTTTTTAGCATGATGAAAAGATATAACAAACTGTATATATATACGAACAGCAAATAATGTACATCTATGTGGAAGTGTCATAATTATCAGGAGTTTTTTTTTTTTGGTGGTGGGTCATGGTAATGGCATAAAAATCTACAGCTAAATAAAAAAAAAAAATATATATATATATATATATATATATATATATATATATATATATATATATATATACATATATATATATATATATATATATATATATACATATATATATATATATATATATATATATATGTATATATATATATATATATATATGTATATATATATATATATATATATATATATGTATATATATATATATATATATATATATATATATATATATTTATGGTTGTTACCCTCTGACCGAGAGAGATGTGGATCACATAAACACGCGACAAGACTTACAACATAAATAGACCTGAAGTGTGGCTTGGTGGTCTGGTCAGTATGCCAAGAAAAGGGGGCATACCCAAGGTAAGTAATGGGTAGTTAATTGAAGAAGGATATGCTGAGAAGTGCCCTGAAAAAGGGAAGGGCGGGAGGGTGTCGAATGCGATTGAATGCGCAGACTCACGGACATGAGGTGAGCTGGGAAGAGTCGGCCCAGTGACGTGTAGTACTGCACACTGAACCGACAAAGAGCATGTGTGAGTGGGCTGCTTAAATACCCTCCGGGCTCCTCCCATAAACTCAGGCCACCATACTGGCCTTCTTATTTATGGTCGTTACCCTCTGACCGAGAGAGATGTGGATCACATAAACACGCGACAAGACTTACAACATAAATAGACCTGAAGTGTGGCTTGGTGGTCTGGTCAGTATGCCAAGAAAAGGGGGCAAAAGACTCAGATAGGGAAATAGTTTATATTGATTTCTTGTATTTATTTAGCCAGCTTGGTAAAGGCTTGTGCCATTCCTTCATGAGGATTAGGGATGTATGTGGCAAAACAAGGAGACTTCCATCAGCCAGGTATCTTGATTACGTAGTCTGGTACTCCCTGTTGGGAGGCAACTGAGGCTGCTCCAAAGAATGTCCAGAGAACTGACTGGGGTTTGAAGCCCAAGTTACTTAGGAGGATTCTGACATGCTTCACACACTGGCTGACACTCAGGGAGCTGGTTTAGAAAGGGCAGCAATGAGCTACCATCAGATTGGCTGGGTAGATGGAGCAGTAGTGGGTCGAGCACCGTCACTGGGCATCAGGCGTTGTGAGTCTGAAACAGGTTGATGTCAACCCCAGGGGCTGGTCTGTTGCGTTTGCAGACTGTGAGAGTGTAGTGGTTTGAAAGCGAGTCGGGTGGCGTCGGAGCAGTGTGTGACTGCCAGAGCCGCTGACTAAATTCACTAGGTTGTAGGGAACCGTAGAAGGCCTGGTAGATGGCTGTTCGGGTGACTAGTCTGGGCAAAGCCCTAAACAGGGAACGAGTAAGGATTTTAGACATGTCCCTAAAGAGGGGACTCTTGAAAGGTAGGCGCTTGCCACTGACTACAGGTTGGTGCTTCTGTATGCCCTGTAGGAGGGACTTGACTGCATGGGCTCGAGAATACTGACGGTTTACTGGGGTCCTGCAGGGACAGGAAATGCTGGATGCCATCTAGATATGGCGTGATAGTATTGAGAAATGGTCAGCTGCATGTGGCAATACGATATGAAGGCTAGGATGTGTCCAACTGCTGCTTCGGGGCAAGGGGCCAAAAATTTGCGATTAGTGTTCCAAGCAGTGCGATAGGCCTTCAGTGTGTTGCGTGCCAAGGAGTGGTTAATAAGTTGGATTGCGTTGGTGAGATGTGACTTCAGTCCATCGTCAGCAATGTCCATGGTGGGACAGGGATAGTTGTTGGGTCGGCTCCAGGCTCTTGCTGGAAAAACATCCATTCCAAGGTTGGAATAGGAAAGCGCATCAGCTGCTTTTTGCATTTGCCTGGAAAAAGGTCTACATAAGATATTAACTGGTGACGGAGTGGCAGCTGCGCGAGCCTGTGCAGGAAGTGATGGGGAGTGACTTAGATCTACCTTAATTGATGATGTCGGCTGTGGCCTGATTGTCTGTGGTGAAGAACAGTGTCTGTCCTGTTCAAGTGTGGTCCCAGACCTGGGCAGCTGCCACGATGGGGTGCAGCACGAGGTGTGATGAAGACTGGGTGAAAAAATTAAGAGAATTTCTGGGGGCCAATTTTTGGAGAACCAGTGGCAGCCTAAAAATGGCTGCAAAAGCCTTTGGTGGCTCGGCTGACACTGCCAGGATGAAGATTGAAATGCTGTTCTATCAGGTGGGGAAGTTGTCCCACATAGCTAAGTCTGCTACTGATGCTTGGTCTAGTTTGAGAACTTGGACTGGATCTTGCATTGGTGTGAGAAAATCAAGACAATACACAGGTGCTCAACAAGACGATATACATGCACTCGCAGGCCAACGTGCACTCGCAGGCCAACGTGCACTCGCTGGTGCTGGATGAAAAACCTGAACCAACCGCAGGGAAAAAACAGAGAAAAGATGAGCGGCCCGCGCGCCACTGAAGATGAACGGCCAACTGGGCGCCACTGTGTGTCTGTGTGGCTGATCGTTTGTCACTGAGGTGTGTTTGCAAGTTTAGTTTGTATTCGGGTTTGCACGTAGGTGCCTGCCGAAAAGTGTTTTATACTACTGCAGACAATATTGTGCGGTTGCAAGGGTGTCAGTGAGTGTCAGGTTGCTGGGACGATATTGTGTGGTTGCAGGGGCCTTGAGTATTAAGGTTTGTTTTGAGACGGCATTGCAAGGGTCTCAGTCTGGTTTGCTGAGACGATATTGCGTGGTTGCAAAAGGTCTCGATAAGTGTGGCGCTGCTGAGACGGTATTGCATTTGCAAGGGTCTGAACTACGGTGTGAGGCTGCTGAGACGGTATTGCGTGGTTGCAAGGGTCTCGATGAGTGTGGGGCTGCTGAGCCGGTATTGCGTTGCAAGGGTCTCAACAATGGTGTGAGGCTGCTGAGACGGTATTGCGTGGTTGCAAGAGTCTTGATGAGTGTGGGGCTGCTGAGA
Source organism: Rana temporaria (assembly GCF_905171775.1). Lineage (NCBI taxonomy): Eukaryota > Metazoa > Chordata > Amphibia > Anura > Ranidae > Rana > Rana temporaria. The sequence continues at coordinate 13,377,294 of NC_053489.1, read as the reverse complement.
CGGTATTGCATTTGCAAGGGTCTGAACTATGGTGTGAGGCTGCTGAGACAGTATTGCGTGGTTGCAAGGGTCTCGATGAGTGTGGGGCTGCTGAGACGGTATTGCGTTCGCAAGGGTCTCAACAATGGTGTGAGGCTGCTGAGACGATATTGCGTGGTTGCAAGGGTCTCAGTCTGGTTTGCTGAGACGATATTGCGTGGTTGCAAAAGGTCTCGATGAGTGTGGTGCTGCTGAGACGGTATTGCATTTGCAAGGGTCTGAACTACGGTGTGAGGCTGCTGAGACAGTATTGCGTGGTTGCAAGGGTCTCGATGAGTGTGGGGCTGCTGAGACGGTATTGCGTTCGCAAGGGTCTCAACAATGGTGTGAGGCTGCTGAGACGATATTGCGTGGTTGCAAGGGTCTCAGTCTGGTTTGCTGAGACGATATTGCGTGGTTGCAAAAGGTCTCGATGAGTGTGGTGCTGCTGAGACGGTATTGCATTTGCAAGGGTCTGAACTACGGTGTGAGGCTGCTGAGACGGTATTGCGTGGTTGCAAGGGTCTCGATGAGTGTGGGGCTGCTGAGACGGTATTGCGTTTGCAAGGGTCTCAACGATGGTGTGAGGCTGCTGAGACGGTATTGCGTGGTTGCAAGAGTCTTGATGAGTGTGGGGCTGCTGAGACGGTATTGCATTTGCAAGGGTCTGAACTATGGTGTGAGGCTGCTGAGACGGTATTGCGTGGTTGCAAGAGTCTTGATGAGTGTAGGGCTGCTGAGACGGTATTGCGTTTGCAAGGGTCTCAACAATGGTGTGAGGCTGCTGAGACGGTATTGCGTGGTTGCAAGAGTCTTGATGAGTGTAGGGCTGCTGAGATGGTATTGCGTTTGCATGGGTCTCAACAATGGTGTGAGGCTACTGAGATGGTATTGCGTGGTTGCAAGAGTCTTGATGAGTGTAGGGCCGCTGAGACGGTATTGCGTTTGCAAGGGTCTCAACAATGGTGTGAGGCTGCTGAGACGATTTTGCATGGTTGCAATGGTCTCAACAGGTGTCAGGTTGCTGGGCCGAGATTGTGTGGTGACAATTTTTCTTTTTTTTTTCTTTTTTTTCTCCACTTTTTATATCTCTTTTTGCTTTTTTTTTTTTTTTGTTTGCGTTTTGTAAGGGTCATGTGTTGCAAGGGTCTTAACAAGGGTGTCAGGCTGCTGAGACAATTTTGTGTGCTTGCAAGAGTCTCCATGAGTGTGGGGCTGCTGAGACGGTATTGCGTTTGCAAGGGTCTTAACAAGGGTGTCAGGCTGCTGAGACAATTGTGTGCTTGCAAGAGTCTCCATGAGTGTGGGGCTGCTAAAATGGTATTGCGTTTGCAAGGGTCTCAACAAGGGTGTCAGGCTGCGGAGACGAATTTTGCGTCGTTGCAACGGTCTCAACAGGAGTCAGGTTGTGGGGCTGAGATTGTGTGGTGGCAATTTTTTTTTTTTTTTTGCACTTTATTTTTTTTTTATATTTTTTTTGCGTTTTTTTTTTTTTTTTATATATTTTTTTTTTATTTATTTATTTGTAAGGGTCATGTGTTGCAAGGGTCTTAACAAGGGTGTCAGACTGCTGAGACGATTTTGTGTGGTTGCAAGTCTCGATGAGTGTGGGGCTGCTGAGACGGTATTGCGTTTGCAAGGGTCTCAACAAGGGTGTCAGGCTGTGGAGACGAATTTTGCGTAGTTGCAACGGTCTCAACAGATGTCAGGTTGCTGGGCTGAGATTACGTGGCGGCAATTGTTTTATTTATTTTTTTCTATATATTTTTTTTCATTTTTGCTCTTTTTTTTTTTTTTGCAGTTTGTTAGGGTCATGTGTTGCAAGGGTCTCAGCAAGGGTATCAGACTGCTGAGATGATTTGCATGGTTGCAAGGTCTCAATCAATAGGAATTGGGTTACTGAGAAAGGATAGAAACACCTGGTTTGTTTGTACCTTAAGCAAGCAGTATAAGGTAGAAGGACAATGCCTGTTTGAATCGTAGGTTCCGCAGGGGCCACTAATGAACGATATGGGAGAGAACGAATGGTAGCAAATTGATAAGACATAAAGCATGTGTAAATCTTACTTGCGACAGTGGGCCATGCGAGTGAGTCTGCGGCGGACTGTGGCTGGAGTGAAACTTGTCGGGAACGTGTAGCGTGATGCCGTGCATGGGGCAAAACAACGAGGTTTGGTGTAGAAAATAGAACACGAGAAGTGCGTATCAATGCTTTGTAAGCTCCACTGCGGGAACCAAACATATGGTACAGGTGACACCATGAGTGGCCACGAATTTGACATGACAAACAAGCTAACGAATCCTACCTGGGACAGTGAACGTGCGACTGGGTTTGCTTTGGACTGGAGTGGATGTGCAACACATCCCAAGAGTGTATTGTGGCTCCATGCATGACGCACAGGCAATAACTTTAGTCAATAAATGAGAGAGAAGAGCCGTGTACAAGCAATTCGTAAGTTCCGCTGCGGGAACTAAAACACACGACATGGGGGAAACAATGAATGACAACGGTAGAAAGTATGCAATGTATCTGATACAAAATGGTTGTAAAATGCATGAAATGAAATCCGATACGAATTGATAGTAAGGAGTATTGAACGAATCTGATACAAATTGGTTGTAGAGTGTATGCTACCCCTTGCTTTGAAACCGAACACCTACCAACCACCCATCCCCCCAGGCTAATCAAGTGCAGAGAAGGCACCATGTGAGTCCAATTACCACCTCAATCTGCCAAAGAACCCATACAAACACATGTCAATCTCCAAATGGATTTACAAATGAATCGTATGTTTGGCAGAAGGAAGTTACAAATGTATTATGCCTGAGCCAAATGATGTTGGAACATAAGCAACAGTAACTCAGAGGCAGTTTTTTCCCAAAAGGGATGCAGGATAAGAAGCATAACGAATTGCAAGATTGCACAAGATACGAAAAGGTTTGAATCCTACCTGCGACAGTAAGCGGGAACCGCCGGCGAAGACCATGAAGGGAGAAGCCGCAAAGCGCTTGCGATGTCGAATGCGATTGAATGCGCAGACTCACGGACATGAGGTGAGCTGGAAAGAGTCGGCCCAGTGACGTGTAGTACCGCACACTGAACCGACAAAGAGCATGTGTGAGTGGGCTGCTTAAATACCCTCCGGGCTCCTCCCATAAACTCAGGCCACCATATTGGCCTTCTTTTATATATATATATATATATATCTATATATATATATATATATATATATATATATATATATATATATATATATATATATATATATATATATATATATATATATTTCTTATTGTTTGGGTTAATTTTTCTCTATTATTAAAACAAAATCAGAAGATATCTATAAAAATTTCCCACCAAATCAATCTATCTGTCCTGATTAAAAAATGTGGTATAATTTACCCAGATACACAAAGGGGCAGATCCCACGTCGTATCTTTGTTTTGAATCCTCAAAACAAGATACAACGGCATCTGGGTTAGATCCGTCAGGCGTACGTCTTCGTATGCCTTCGGATCTAAGATGCAATTTTCCGGCGGCCGTTGGGTGGCGTTCACATCGTAATCCGCGTCAAGTATGCAAATTAGCTATTTCCGACGATCCACGAACGTACGAGCGGCCGTCGCATTCCTTTACGTTGTTTCCGTTCGGCTTTTTCCGGCGTATAGTTAAAGCTGCTATCTGGTGGCGTACTCAATGTTAAGTATGGCCGTCGTTCCCGCGTCTAAACCCGCGCATGCTCAGAAGCAAGTTATGAAGCTAGCTTCAATGGAAAAGAGTGCTGAACGTAACCGCGCTTTGCTAGAGCATTTTGAAAAAACGATGGTGTGTAGGCAAAGTCGTTTTTGAAAATGAAGTTTCAAAAACGTTGTTTTATTTTCATCACAAAAAATGACCGTCTGTACGCGGCATTAGACCTCTAATGTCTTCCCTCCCCACTGCATCTAATAAAGCACAGACCATGCTTGAATAGCCACTTTCCCAGCTATAGAATGGTGATGAAATGTTCATCTCTTCTGGGATCAAAGGGGAGATTTGGTACAACCTCCAGGAGATTTACCGCCCCCCCCCCCATTCATGAACAGGACATTGTTTGCGATACGGCACTGCGTTACTTTAACTGAGAATTGCGCAGCTGTGCAGCGCTGTAAACAAATAAAATGTTTGTCCTTTTTTTCCCACAAATAGAGATTTATTTTGGTGGTATTTGATCACTTTTGTGTGATACATTTTTTTTGTGTGCTATAAGTGTATATTGATTGATTTTTGTAAAAGTTATAGTGAATACAAACTGTGGGATTTATACTGGAATTTTTATTTAATTTTTATCTTTTTACTAGTAATGGCGGCGATCAGAGACTTATAGCAGCACTGCGATATTGCGGCGGACAGATGAAAACTAAGTGACAGTTTGTGGGGATCAGTGACACCAATGCAGTGATCAGTGCTAAAAATATGCACTGTCACTGTACTAATGACACTGGCTGGGAAGGGGTTTACAGCAGGGGCGATCTAACAGTTAAGTGTGTGCCTAACCAGTGTTTATGTGTACACAGTGTGGTGCTTTTACTAAGGGATGTGCTTTTCAGACAAACAAAGTCCATCCCATCCCCGCTGACCAGGCTTAGCTCTGCACTGTTTACATATGTTGGAGGTCCTGTTCAAAACGGGGGCCTAGTGCAAATAATTTATTTCTGTGCACATAGGAACAAAATATGTATTTTTCTGTGAATAAATTACGCTTTAATGTTGATTTCTAGATTTGGATGTTGGGAGTTCTGTTCAAACTTGGGCCTGGGGCAAATAATTTGTTATTACACATAAAGGAACAACAATCTTTTAACAGTTCTTTTTTTTTTCTCTGAATAAATGATGCTCTAGATTTTTAGATCTTACAATGGCAGTTAGGGGAGAAATCCAAGATGGCGCCGGGAGCCGTTTAGCAATCTCCTCAGCACACATGACCAGCCATCCTTCGCCATCCATGGGTGAGTCGGGCTGCAATGACCATCCATTGCCATCCTCACCCTTTAGTAGCCCGGTAAAGCAAAAAAGGAGGATTGGGGAAGAGCGAGCGACCCAGGATGGCGCAGAAACAGGGGAAGAAGAAATGGAGGAATCTTCATCATATGCCCAGCAGCTGGATGCATTTCCCACATCAGGGCAGCCCATCATGGACACCACCATGAAAGATATGCTGCAAACCCTGCGGGGGGCCCTCCAACATGACATGGCAGCATTTATGCAATCTACAAAATCAGAAGTAGCTGCGGTAAACAGCAGAGTGGAGTATGTGGAGCAGAAAATTGAGGAATCCACATTAGCACATAATGAGCTGGTAAATGCGCACTTTGAAGTTGAGAATGAGATCAAAGCCATGTGTCTTAAAATGGCAGATATCGAAGACAAGACACGCAGGAACAACATCAAGTTTAGGGGTATTTCAGTCAAAGCAGCAGAGCTCACTGTATTCCTTTAAAAGCTCATGATGACATCCCTGCCATCACTAGGCCCTGCAGACATAATAATCAACAGGGCTCACAGGCTACCTAAACCATCCTTCCTCCCTGATCAGATCCCCAGGGATGTCATAGTGAGAATTCACTTTTACCATGTTAAGGATCAACTTATGCGCTATGCCAGACAGCATACCGGCCCTTCCTGAAACCTTTGCTGGAATCACGCTCTACGCAGACCTGTCGCAAGCCACTCTAACAGCAAGACACAATTTGGTACCGATTACCAAGATCCTGCGCAACTACAAAATCCTATACAAATGGGGCTTCCCTGCCAAATTAATAGTGGAATGCACAACAAATCGCATGCAATTGCATCACTAGATGGAATGGAGCTCCTATGGAAATGGCATTTTCTACCCGCGAATGGAGAACAAGCGGACCCTGACCCCCTCCACGGAGGACACAACAACCACCGCCATAACAAGAGAAGTAGTTAACCTGCCCAGGATTATACTACTATATAGCAACTTCCCTACAGCATTAACCCTGTATCAGGACTGACACTCACTTACTGCCTTCAGTCTTCAAGTTTTGAATCAAAATCACCCGTTGTTCGGCTGTTTTTTGCCTTATTTTTCTCTAGCCCCTGCATAAGTTACGAAATGTCTTCCATAACATGTTATCCGTAAAGGATGCGGCTTGTTTGTTTTCAGTTATCAATTGACTTTGTTTTGTTTAGTTTCTGTTACGCTGAACTATTTGAACAGTACAAAGGATATACTGCAGAGGAGTCCCTGCATGCTAGGCATGCCAACTGCCTCAATTCCGATTCCTGGACCTATCACTAGATGGCAACACCACGCTCCCTACCTCAGGAATGAATCTTAAGATGATGACATTTAATGTGAGAGGCCTGAACAGTCCCTACAAATGCAGAGCCCTTTGGAAGACAGCCATGGATGCAAAATGTGATGTCCCGTGTGCACAGGAGACCCACTTTTCTAGCATCGAACCCCCAAAATGCACACATGCCAAATTCCCGGATGTGTTCACAGCCAATGACTCATATAATAAAAGTGGGGTACAAATTGCTGTCAGAGATCTGGTAGATCTGTACCCACAGTAACCTCCAGTAGTAACTTCCAGTAATAACTTCCAGTACTGACAGTACACGCTGCAGGGAGGCTAGCACTGAAAGCCAATCTGGTAGTCAGGCGGGAAGCAGCAATCACACAGGAGATTATACGATTGTAGGGTTAAAGTACTGCTATACCATGGATTGTCCTTGTTTCAACCAGGCTCTCGTTCCCGCTCTCACTTATCCATGGACTTATCCATGGATGGCTACCCTGCCTTGCCTTAATAAGTGGGTAAAAAACTATAAACGCCACACTCAAAAAAAGACAAAAAAAACACTTCAATCACTGCTGGGGTTGCTGAAGGGTGAGGGATGAGAGATGAATGAGCAGGTGGATTAGAGCATCGGCAGGTAAGAAAGTGGTAGGTAATTAGTAAGAACTTCACAGCATATCTCTGTAGCAAGTAGATGGGTCCACAAAAGGTGTGGAGACACATCCAAGTGGGGGATGTGTAAGGAGGTGCTGCCTGCTTATCATAATCCCTTTATGTGTTTCAACTGTAGTTTCTGTTTCAATGTACAAGTGTTAAGTTTCCATTGGTTCTTCCTTGTCCCCTACCCCCTCTATGACAACTAACTGTGTTTAAAGGTATATGTTTTGTACTTAATAAACAGTTTTATGCTCTGCATGTTTAACCCTCAACACCTGTGTGGTTTGTCTCGTGATTGAGGGGTTAAGGGCTGGTTATGGTGAGTCTGCCAGCTGCGGGTGCGTTTGGAGAACAGGAGACACGGGTCTGGCGGAGGTGCCCAGCCGGGGTATCCGAGATCTGTCACAGCCGGGAAAAAAGCTCTACAACACTCCTCACTCTCAATCCCACTATGGAATGGTGACCTCTGCTGCCCAGAACATATCGGATCTGTTTAAATCACAGCCCACAGTCCACAACAACGTGGCCTGCTCTAAGATGGCACCGTCTCACCACAAGGAGGATTTCAGTGGGGACTCTGAATCAGCTCCAGAGGACACAGGTAGGGGACCACCCTGCTCTGACAAACCCCTGACCTATGCTGATATGTCCTGCTTTACAGTGGATATTAAATCCACCTTCTCTGCTGCCATTACAGACTTAAAAAACAATCTTGTGGTCCTCACTGAGAAGCTGGCCTCAGCAGAGCATGCAGGGAGGCAGAGAGACAAGGCTATCCACAGGCTGGAAATGGTTACTGTCTCACACTCCCAACACTTCATTGAAATTAATAGGCACTTGGAGGACCTCGACAATAGAGGCAGGAGGAATAACATCAGGGTGATGAGCATACCAGAATGTGTAGAAAATGACCAAATTATCCCTGCACTCCAAAGAGTTTTCAGCAGCCTGTTAAAAAGACAGGAAGAAATGGAAATATAATTTGTTTGTGCCCACAGGGTTCTGAGACCGAGGGGATCAGATGCTGCCCCCCTGAGAGATACAATCTGCTGTCTACAGAGCATTACACTAAAATGTGAAAGGTCAGAAGAATTGATTGAATCATTTTTAATGGAGAAACTATAATGCTGTTTCAGGACTTATGCAAAATCACCTTAAAAAATTGCAGGGCGCTGCAACCTCTCTTGGATAAGCTGAGGGACAAGGACCTAAAATATACATGGCATTTCCCATTTGCACTCACTGTGGTTGCGAACGACCACCAGCATGTTTTGCGCACCCTGGCAGATTTGCCAGATTTCTGCGAGGGACTCGGTCTGGGCCCAGTGGATCTGCTACGCTGATTTTACACTACCACCTCTGGACAGAAGTCCAAACTGATCTCCATTCTCCTCACCGGAAAAGAGGATTTCCAAAAAGATGAAACATAACCAAAGTGGAGGTTCTAAAGCTGGCACCCCCAACCCAAGGCCTGCGGCCTGAGGTTTAGACTGCCAAGTGCACCCATACTTCACGCTGTGTTATGTGTTTGCAGGTTTCTTCAGTTCCCACATTGCAGTCCTGACTGACCCTCATATCTTATCTGAAGGCCCGACTATGACCATGACAATGGGGCTATATAGGAAATGTTTTTGGGACCATATGCTGTAGCTCATGACCACATTTACCTACAGATGAGGCTATTATTCTTTATCCCAGGGATTACAGCTGTTACCTCTGGCTTTACTATAATTGAAGCTATGGTCGGGGTCAGTGACTTTATGTTATAGATATTTCACTACTGCAGGAGCTTAAAATAGTAAGGCCTTAATTTGAGCTCTCTGCTCTAAACCACAGGCACAAGTTCACCTCCAGGGATACTACTTAAATCCAATACACATTGCAAAAGGCACCAGGCAAGGGTGCCCACTCTCACTGCTAATCTGAACGTTTCCCTTCAACTGGACACGGTTGCCCTGCTACAAAAATCTTTCCAATTTGAATGGAATGAAACGTCCTGACTTCCCCCCAGTCATGAACATATTAGAATGAATGAATGAATGAATGAATGAATGAATGAATGAAGAACTTATATAGCGCGGCACATGCAAACTAAATCGCCTCTGGGCGCTTGTTGTTCCTGTCTCTTTTGGTATCAGAAGAGATGAGTTTTGATCTTTCTCCTGAATGCTAAGTGGTTTTCCTCCAACCGAATGCTGGTTGGTAAAGCGTTCCATAGTCTGGGACCTTGGACAGCGAATCTTCTTTCTCCTTTGGACTTGTAATTGGCTTTTGGGATTTGGAGCAGGTTTTGGTTGGTGGATCGCAGAACGCGATTGGGATTATGAGCTTTTATTTTTTCGCATAGATATTGCGGGGCCTTCCCATGGATACATCTATGCGTTAGACAGAGTGCTTTAAAAGCAATTCTGTCTTTTACTGGCAACCAGTGGAGGGCTCTCAGTGAAGGTGAGATTGATTCCCAGGGTTTTTTCCCAGTCACTAGTCTGGCGGCCGTATTTTGAACGACTTGCAGACGGGCGATTTGGTACTTTGGGAGACCGAGGTAGAGGGCGTTTGCATAATCCAATCTGGAGTTTACAATCGCTCCCACCACGGTCGCTATGTCTTCTTTTGGAATAAAAGGAGTGAGTTTGCGTAGTAGGCGCAGCAGATGGTGAGATCCGTTGACTACTGACCCTATTTGTGCGTCCATTGTCATGTAGGAGTCGAAGATGAACCCAAGACTTTTGACTTTGGCGCTAGGGGTGATGATTTTTCCCAGAATGGGCGGGGGCAACCAAGTTGTTGCAGGTTGATTCATATGCTTGGCGTGAAACAGGAGAAGTTCTGTTTTCGCTCCGTTGAGTTTAAGATAACTCTTTGTCATCCAGTTCTCTATCAAAGAGAGGCATGCCTCTAGATTGAGATGGTGATCCTTTTTGTTGCAAACGCGGAAATACAGTTGCGTGTCGTCTGCATATGAGTGATAAAGCAGTTTTTGCCTGCTAATGATTTTAAAAAGAGGACAAAGATAGATGTTAAACAGCACTGGGGATAGAGGCGATCCTTGAGGGACTCCGTGCGATAACGCGCGTTTCTCGGAAGTGAAAGGTCCCAATTTCACTGTTTGTGATCGGTTTTCCAAAAAAGAGGAGAACCAAGATAAATCACTTTCTGCGACTTTGGCTACGTCCGCTAGCCGAGTCAGTAATAGTTTGTGGTCTACGGTGTCAAAGGCAGCGCTTAGGTCCAGCAGAACCAGGAGACAAGATTCTCCTTCGTCTGCGGCCTCTAGAGCGTAGTCCCATATTTTGAGCAATGCTGTTTCCGTACCGTGTCCGGGGCGGAAACCTGATTGAAATGGATCAAGTAGATTATGGGTATCTAGATGCTGTTGCAGCTGTTGTACCACTACTTTCTCCATGACCTTGGAGAGAATGTTTAGGCCTGTTATGGGACGGCGATGAAGTGGGTCCTTGGGGTCTAGGGTCGGTTACTTCAAGATGGGTTGGACTATGCCCTCTTTCAACTGGGAGGGCACTATGCCTTCCTTGAAAGAGTGGTTTATAAGCTGCGTGATAGGAGGTGCCAGGATGTCGGCGCATTCCTTCAGCAGTTTAGTGAGAATTATATCATTTGGCGCTGTGCTGTTTCGCAGAGTACCGATGATATTTTTTGTGGCCTCGATGGAGATGGGTTCTAGGGTGAACTTTTCAGATTGTGGTGAATTTTGGTGGATGTTGTATGGGTGATTGCAGGGGGGGGTGAGGGGGGTATTGTTCTGCTGAATGCTTTCTCGGATTCCCTCAATTTTATTAATGAAGTAATCCGACAATTCATCGCAAAACTCTTGGGTGTCCGAATTGGGGGCTTCCAGACAGACGGGATTCATGGTCTGAGTGACCATCTTGAAAAGTTCACGGGGGCGATTTAGGGCGCTGTTGATTGCCTTTGAAAAGTAGTTTTTCTTGGCTTTGAAAATTTCTTTGTGGTATTTTCTTGTTATGGCCTTGTAGATGATGAGGTTTTCTTCTGAAGAGCTTCTTTTCCAGGCGGCTTCCGCCCTTCTGCGCTCTTGCTTCAATAACGACAGCTGGTTATTAAACCAGCTTGACGTGTTTTTCCGGATGCAGGTTTTCCGTTTTGGCGCTATTAAGTCGGCTGACTGTAATAGGGCTGTGTTAATGGCATCCAGTGTTTCTAGGGCAGTTTGATGAGGTTGAATTGTTTTTACTTTTTCACTTAATGTGGTTTTGAAGAGTTCCGAATGGAGCTTCTTCTGACATCTAGTCCAGTGTGTTGTCACTGGTTTTGATGTTTTTGTTAAGGGGGAAATTTTGGAAATTGTGAATCTAATTGCATGGTGATCTGTCCATGGCAATGGTTCATTTTCCAAAATGTTTATTCTCAGATTTTGTCTGAAAATAAGATCGAGCGTGTGACCTGAAGCATGTGTGGGCCCACATACTAATTGCTGTAGCCCTAATCCTTCCAGGTGGTCAATGCAGGCGTCGGCAACGGGGTCTTGTGAGGAGTTGGCCCAAAGGTTGAAATCCCCGAGCAGCAACAGGTGTTTGCTGTTCAGGGTGTAAGTGGAGATGAACTCCGTCAATGATGGCGATTTTGGCCCGGGTGGTCTGTAGCAGAGTAGAATACGGACGGTCTCCTGGGGATTTGTTTGTAGTTGCAGAGTAAGGGTTTCCATGAATGGAAGAGGGTTTTGAAGGACTGGTTTAGTGATCGCCAGGTGATTCTTATGGATCACCGCCAGGCCTCCTCCTCTTTGCCCTATTCTGTTTTCGGTTATGATACGATAATTTTCTGGTACCAATTCTCCGAGAATGGTGTTACAGTCGGCTGTGAGCCAGCTTTCTGTAATAAAGAGGCAGTCTAAATCGTGTTGTAAAATGAAATCATGGATTTCTAGTCGGTGTTTTACTGCCGATCTTGTGTTGATTAAAGCACATAATATGTGCTTAGGCTCGGGTGAATGGCTGAGATTCTTGAGAATCAATCGTCGATCGATCTTCAATAATCAATCACTTCTTAGGGCTTTTTTGGTGATGGCTGGTAGTACTGCGGCAAAACGCCTCAGACCCCATATGGTTTCAGCAGAATATTGCCGATTAACCATGGTCGCCAACCCTAGGGGGGTAGGAGGGGGGGGTTTTGGGTGATTGAGGGAAGATTAACTTAATCCTCCCTCCTGGCTTGGTCCAGAGGAAGGCAAAAAACCCTGGCCCAGCTGTGCCAATATGCTGTGGCCGGGGGAAAAAATTCCTTCCTGACCCCTTGACAGGCGATCGGCAGAGCCCTGGATAAAGTGCAGATTGAATTGAGAGGTATGGGGGGGGGGGGAGTGAGGGGTTCTCCTTGTTGCTGGGTGTACCAATATGGCTGCTGCATCGGCAGCAGGGTCCAGGCTTGGGGCTAACTTTTATTGGATTTGGTTCTGCTGTACAATCCTGGTCATTGCAGGTATCCTTTAGGGGTAGGGGGGGTGGAGGGGAGATACTGAGCAGTTGGTGGAAGATTGCAGGGTGTAGGAGACGACGCGCCGCTAGGCCTCAAGTGAAGCCGCGGTCTTTCCTAGATTGCGGCTGCCGCGGTTCTTCACAGGCCTGCGCGGATGTCCGGAAAAACGCTGGAAAGCGGCCGGAGGTTGAGGCGGGCAGTTGTTGGGGGGGATGCCTTGATGGAAAAGTTGGGGTGTAGAAGAGGGGGTGAGGAGAAGGGGAGAGCCGAACTATATGGGTCGCTGCGGCGGCTTGTCCTGAAAAGGACGGCCGCCGGCGATCCCAGCAGATGGCCCCGAGAGCAAGGGCTTACCTGTAGGCTCCCTGTGGAGGGAAAGAACGAGGGAGCCAGGGGATGTCAGGGTAAGCCGGGGGAAGCCAGGTGGTAAGTCTGCGGCGAAGATCTGACAAGCAGAGGCCGGGGAGAGCAGACAGCAGTGACAGGGAGGAGGATCAGGCTGAGCTGGAGGTGGAAACCCTGCCTGTCTGGCTCCAGGAGCCGTACGTCCTACTGCTAGGATCTGCACGCCGATTACTACTGGAGCTCAGTTCTAGCCCTGGGGAGGAGTCACTCTTTCAGACTCAATCCTGGAGAGCATTCAAATGGTGGTTGGACAAAGGACTGTACCGAATCGGACATTTTTAAACCCCTTCAGGCCCTTTCTCTCTCAATCATTGTGTCAATAAGTTGGAATTAGCCGCCTCAGAACGCTTCAGAATGCTTCAGATTTAGACAAATTATTTTTTTTTACATTCAATCTGGTCAGAAAAACACTTCCGCCTATTTTCACTATGTACGAACTCTGGTGTGGACAGGGCTTGGGACAGAGGGGAGGGATCTCTATCATTTACTCATCACTAGTGCTCCCAGTCTCCAAGTTCCTCTTGCCTGGGAGTTGGACCTATGATTCAGCTGGGACCTTGCATACGGCCTGCTTTAAATCCTTTAACAACATTTTAAATACGTCCCTCACAGAGGCCAGTTTAAAAGTGATCTCTAGATAGTACTCCACACCCTTCAGATTGTCCTCTATGTATACCTCAGCAGATCCTCTGTGTTTCAGAGGCTGCCAAATTTCAGGAACAATGGCCCACATTTGTTGGGAATGTCCCAGAAAACGCTCTGGAGAAAAATCTTCAAAGTTATCGACAAGTTTGCTGACAGCCAGGTACCTCGGTCCCCAATGGTGGCCATGATCCCAAAGATCCCCACTCATACTCAAAGGTTAATCCACTTTATTTTAGTGGGTTCCAAACTAACTGTGGCTAATGCATGAAAACAACCATAAATCTCGGTTAAGGCTGCTCACAAGAGAATCTCCTGGATATTGTCCCAAGAAAAGCTTTCCAGTATACTTTAGGACACTGTCAACAAATGGGAACCCTGGGCTCAACATGTAGGCATCTCCCTTCTACCTAGTACTAAGAAAGACTGAGATATTTCCAAAACCTGATGATAGACAATCACAACTCCTCTCACCTTCTCTTTGTCTTTGTCTTTCTTTCTTCATACTTCCTAATCTATCCCATTATTTTCTCACTAAGACTCCCAAATACATGGGGTGACAGAGGTTTATATGAAAGTTTTGTGGTGGGATTGGGGTTAGATTCGGGGTTTGAGACCCCCGCCCGGCACAGCTAGATCCCCTTGTGGGTGCTGGGTGCAAAGGGGACTCCCGTGGAATGCCCTGATCTCACTTCAGTTATGTTTAACTTAACGGGTTACAGTAGCCCAACATAACCTACAGGATGTAATTGGTTAGAGTTATGGGCTACAACAACAGCTCTATGGTTACGAAATATACTGATTAATTCTCGTGATGGTGCAAGCTGATGGGACGAATCATAATTATCCATGGAGGGCTAGTAGTACTTTGTCCTTTTGTTTATTCACAAGCAATTTGTTCAATATATTGTTGGGTTGATTTATTAGTAATTTATACTGTTGCCCTTAAGTCTATGTCTTGTTAATGTGTGGCTTAACTCTTTCAATTCACGTATTACATTTATATTGTGTATTATTAATATCTGTTCACTCGCCATGTGGCCGCCTCCCTCTCTCCTCCACAAAGTGATCCTGAACACACAGTGTCTGTGTTCAAGATACACTAATGTTAACCTTTTCAGACAGTGTTATAGCTAAAGGTAGATCATTAGCTCTTCCTCTTCCTCACTCCGACTTTTAGTGAGTACGGAAGCACCCTTTGAACTGACGGAACAACTGATAGACCTATGAAGGCAGATTTGGATTTTTGAAAGGAACATATGGTGGCACCCCTCTCACTTTAGTGAATGTGTACAGTATACAGTATAATAATATTATTATGAATATGAATATTAATAATAAACATACATTTCTTAACCATCAAACTTCTCATTTTTACTTTTTCATGTACAATATGTCATAATGGTAATTTTATAACCTTCACTTTCTACAGTGCTGACAAAGATGGATTCTGTGTATTTTATGTTTGTCCTTTTTTTCCTACTCTATAAGCAGTAATAAATAACAGAATTATTCTTTATAAACCTGACACTCTCACAGCCTTCAGCTGAGCCATGAAGTCAGTGTCAGGATCCTGGGCTGCTGTCAGTGATGATGAGGTCGGGAGAAAAGGAAGAAGTCATTGGAGTCTATCAGAGACTCGGCCATGTTGTCTTCAGATATCTACTTAGAATATTGTGGTTGTTGTCTTTGTGTGTGACCCCCTGCACATCTGACACCCAGAACTCTGCTCACTGCTGTGATATGACAGTGAGGAATTATACATTTGAGTACAAGTATTCTCAGGATGGAGACATCATTATAGGAGGGATATTCTCTGTACATTCTGCAGTGACACAATGGAGAGAGAAAGGACATCTTATTGATAATCTCATGTGTTCAGCGTAAGTGAAATATGAAGTGTAAATCTTCCAATCTGATCTACAGAGCTGTGTCTTTAGGAGAGATGTGTGATAATGTGCAGGACTCATTCAGTCTGTTACACGGCATTTATATAAAATTAAAGTATATCCTTCAATGTGTTCATGAAAACCACGTATGGCCCATTCACATTAAGGTGTTCCATTGCCGGGTGTTAATGGTCACATTCATTCATTATGAATAGCTGACAATGTACCACAATGGATGAAAAAACACACAATACCTGTTTGTTAATAAGGCAGCACACCGCAGAGCATGGTATGTGTATTATGGAGCCTAGAGGTGTGTTGTGTGTTGGGATCCACTTTACAATGCATTGGGGGGCAATTCACAATGAATGACACCGCATTGCACTGCCCATAGAGAAGGTGCTTTGCCATGCATTATGTGTTAAGGTGTACATTACCACAATACACAAGTGTGAATGGGACCTTAAATGAGTCTGGCCCTTAATGACTCCATATCTTTTTTTTTTTCACTTTGAATAGAGTTGGGAATGATAAAGAATCTCCATAAAAGAGATTCCCTCACAGAAATTATATTTAATGTTATTGTGATGCCTTAAAATGCATGTCCAACTAAAACCTTTTATCTTTTGTACAGCCACTGTCCAGGGCTCCATTATAGAGATCCCACCTCACTTCCTGTCCTGCAGATAACATTCCATTATAGAAAGTGAGGGAATCTCTCCTATAGCAGCACAGAAATAAACACACTATTTAGCAAAGTACGGGAAGGCTGGAATCCCTGTCAGGCCTCATACACATGACCGAGTTTCTCAGCAAAAACCAGCAAGAAACTTGCTGGGACTTTTTTTTTGCCGAGGAAACCGGTCGTGTGTACATTTTTCGACGAGGAAACTGTCGAGGATCCCGTTGAGGCAAAAAGAGAGCATGTCTTCTTTTTCCTAGACGGGAATGGAGAAACTTGCCTTGTCGAGTTCCTCGACAGCCTAACAAGGAACTTGACGAGGAAAACGATGTGTTTCGCCCGTCGAGTTCCTCAGTCCTGTGTACAAGGCTTCAGTCTTGTATTTCTGTCCTTATTGCAGATTTTCCTCTCTTCCTGTCTGGTAGAATGTTATCTGCAGGACAGGAAGTGAGGGGAAATCTCTCTAATGGAGCCCTGGACAGTGTCTGTCCCAAAGAAAAAAAAATGTTTGGTTGGACATGCATTTTAAGGCACCACAATAACATTATATAGTATTTCTGTTTCTGATGGCCGGAATTGCATTTACCTTTTCACCGGCATGAACAATTTTAAGGGCTCTTTCAAATGGAGCGGACCGTTTCTGGGTCCGCTCCGTGTGTCTCCGTCGGCCCGCTGAGCTGAGCTGAGCTGTCGGCGGATAGGGCGGTCCCCGCACACAGTGCTGGGACCGCCCTGTCTCAGCTCCGCTCTGCCCTATGGGAAACCTGATGCAGACGGACCGTCTGTCCGTCTGCATCAGTTCCGCTCCGCCGGACGGAAGAAAAATAGGGTTTTCTTCCGTCCGAAAACCGGATCCCGACGGACGCGGACGCTAGCGGATGCTCCATCCGCTAACAGACGCAATCCCATAGGGATGTATTACAAGTCCGTTAACGGACTTGTAATACACGGACGAGCGGAGCGGACGTCTGAAAGGGGCCTAAGACTTTACATGTTGGGTTTCTATTTACTCTGAACGACCTCATATTTTACATTTTACCAAAAAGTTGAGTAATGCATCTCGTTTGTGTGCAGTAACATTACTTTTATTGTATTTTTTACAAAAAATATTTATTTGATAAACAGCTCATCTCATAACATAACAATTTTAAACTACCACCATTGTATTCTGCAGGGTCTTTGCTTTCAGAAAATATATAATGTTTGGGGGGTTTAACTAAATGTCAGGAATTTTAGTATTTCACACAAAAGCTGCTCTGGCAGTGAAAGGATTAAAGACACCGCAGTCACAGAACAATTCCCACTGATCTGTTCTTTTTGTGGACTGACAATACCTTTCTATTTGTTAAATAAAATAACAAGAAATGGTGTCAGCCCTGCCAAGTTTCTTTTGTTAAACTAAATAATAACAAATAAATGTATATGTTATCCCGCGCTGTCTCCTTCAATGTCAAAATATATTTGTGTGACAGCTGAACAACCAAAATATTGTGTTCCCACAACTGAAAAAGATACTATGGCCCGGATTCACATACATCGGCGCATTGTTATGCCGTCGTAGCGTATCGAATATACGCTACGCCGACGTAGCGCAGAGCGGCGAGCACAGTATTCAGAAAGCACTTGCTCCCACTCGCTGTTAAAGATACTCTGGGCTTCCTCGGCATAAGCCAGCGTTGGTGGAAGTGGGCGTGAGCCATGCCAATGAGGCGTGACCCCATGTAAATGATGGGAGGAGCACCATCAAAATACAAATAACCTACGGTGCATGCGCTGTCCCATGGACGTATTCCAGTGCGCATGCTCAGAATCACATCGAAACTACTCCCTAAGATACGTCAAATCACTGCCTACGACGTGAATGTAACCCAAGCCCAGCCCTATTCACGTACTACTACGTAAACGACGTAAAATACGACAGGTGTTCCCTGGTCCATACCTTTGCATGAGCTGCGCCTCATAGATGGGGACTAACTTCACGCCGGACGTAAGCCTTACGCAAAGCACGTATATTATGCGCCGGGCGCAACTACGTTCGTGAATCGACGTATCTCCCTCATTTGCATATTTGCAATGAGGCGTCCAGCGTAAATATGCGCCCACAATACGCCGGCCTAGTAAAGTTACGTCGGTCGGATGAAGCCTATTTTCAGGCGTATCTAGTTCTGTGGGCACGGCGCATAGATACGATGGCGCACATTTACACTTACGCGGCGTATCTCGAGACACGTCAGCGTAAGTGCTACGTGAATCCCGGCCTATGTGTTGGCTGTACTTATCAAAATAAAAACCCAATTCTGCGATAGTGACATCAATACACAATACTTCAGAGTGTAACAAGAAAACATATAGGGGGTAATCCTCAAAGCAGATGCGCCAACTTTACTCGAGATACGCGGCGTAATTAAAATTGACACCGCGCGTATCTTTGCGCCTGATCCTCAGAACGATATACGCCTTAAAATCAGGTTTTTCCCTCATGCCTAAAATAATTACACCGGCGCTTCCTCGCACGCAAATTACGCTAGACACGCCGCTGTTTTGATAGGCAAAGATGCAAATGAGGGAGATACGGCGATCCACAAAATTAAGTGTGTGCGCGGTAGATTACGCCCTGTGCGCTTCTGTTAGTTTCATGGTGTAAATTTACACTTTATAAAAGCAGCCCTAATTTTACACATGCCGTGTAAAGGTCTGCTACAGCAACACCATTAAGGAAGAGCTGAGCACACACACTTGCAGGACTACAATCTGTATGCCAACGACTAGTGACTTCAGTAACCGAGGGTACCCCCTCTTTTGAGTGAACAGCAGTCAGGAGACACCTCGCAGAATGCATCTTTGCACAGTAAACACACACACACATTAATTATGTCACAATGAGAATGCATGAATGCACACCACTGTGGTCCCTGGCACAGACACATCACATGCACATCGAATTGGATTAGATCCAAGTACCCCCCCCCCAATGGTACTTGGGAGCAGTAACGCCCCGCCGCGGCTCCAATTATGTTACTGTGCATTCATACACCATTCAGGGACATGGGAACACTTCTCCCTGGTCCTGGGGATCCCTACTCCACCAAAACTGAGGGTGACACCCTTATTTCATCAGGAATGCCACCCCCCACAATCACACATCATTCACACACATAAACCAAATCATAAGTACAGTATACCAAATAAAATCATAAAATAAAAAAATAAAAAGTACCCCTGATTAATCAACCAAAATTAATTGTGGCGGCGATTGCTCCGCCTGGGCCGCCCACGGGCACAGACACGGGCACGGCCATGGCCACGGCCAACCGGAGGCTCTTCATGGGGGGGGGTGTGAGCAGGGGAGGGAGTCTCTTCATGGGGAGGGGGGTGAGCAGGGGAGGGATTCTCTTCATGGGGGGGTGGGTGAGCAGGGGAAGGAGGAACCTCCCCTGGTGTCTGTCGTCCTGCTGGCCTGCCCTCCAAGGCCACTGCTATCCTTGTGAGACACATTGTGAGGGCAGCCGTATTGGCCTGGCCAGCCCTGGTATTGTCCTTCACAGCCTGGGTCAGGCCAGTCACCTCCTGGGCCACGCCTGTTGTGGCGGTCTTCAGGTCCAACAAACATGTGATGACCGCCAATGAGTTTGTGGCCCCATCACTGAGTGAATCCCTCATAGCATCCAGCCTCTGGTCCATCTGTGTCAGAGTGTCTTTGATCTGACCCAGAATGCGGGTCTGCCAGGCAGTGGTGCTCAGCAGACTGGCCGTCAGATGCTCAGCCACCCCCCTGGTCTCCTGGGTCGCCATCCTGCCTGCCGCTGAGGCTTGTGGCATGGGAGGAGGGGAGAGAGTGCCCCTTGTGGGTTGAGGCCTGTTGGGGGAGGAGTGGGAGGGCCTACCCCTGATGGTGGCCTGACTGCTGCCAGCCTCAGGGGTAGCCTCAAGGGTCGCCTCAAGGGTCGCCTCAAGGGTCGCCTCACGGGTCGCCTCACGGGTCACCAGATCCAAGGCCAAAAGGACTTCCCTGACAATTTGAAGATCCTCTTCCTCCACCCCCTCATCCTCCTCCCCCTCATCCTCCTCATGAGGGGAGGTTTGGCCACTCCCCTCCCCTGGGGAATCCTGCGCTTCTTGGGACTCTTCTGCAGTCTGTTGTCCAGGGGATGGTGCATCCTGGCCTGATAGCCCAGCAACCTCCTGGCCTGATGGGCCTGCAATCTCCTGGCCATCTGTGGAGGACACAAAACAATCACAGGTTTGAGGATCCACACACTTGGCACATCTTCCCTTCCCCCACCCACACATGCTAATCACCAGATAGAAAAAACAAAAACTTACCTGTCCTCACAGGAACATCAGATTGAAAGCCAGGCAGGCCCACCACCTGCTGTGGGTGGAAACACCGGGCCACTGCCCATTCCTCCTCACTGAGCCTGATGGGGCAGGCTGGGCCTTCTCCAGTGCCCGTGGTATGGGCATTTATTTTTGCCACCTTGTTACGGACCAGGCTCCTAAGATCATTTATCTTCTTTTGGATGCCAGCGGGGGTCCTCGTCTCCCCCCCCCGCCACATTGATCTGGTCCGTAACTTTTTGGATGATCCTCTTCCTTTGGGCCGGGGTGGTGTTCCGGCTATCAGGGCCATGTAAATATCATCCATATTGGACGATGGCCCGGGCAAGAATTTGCTTCTCAACAAGTGAGAAATTGAGCTTCCTGCGCTTGGGTGCCATCACAGACACCACTCAGCAACAAGAATAAACTCAAACTCACAGGACAAACAACCAAAAATACACACACAACAAACAAACAAAAATACACACACAACAAACAAACAAAAATACACACACAACAAACAAACCATAAAACTCACAGAAGAAACACACAAACAGCAAAACACACAAGCAGACAGCTACTACAAATTCAAAAACAAACACGCAAAATACAAACAGAAAATACACTTAGCAGAAACAAACACCAACTCCAATCTAATACTCCTACCAAACTTTACTATCACACACAACTCACCAACAAACACCGACAAATGTTCAGAGCAGAAGCAACTTGCTCTAGGAAGGGAAACAGAGGGAAATACTTTTGCAAGGGAAGTGTGTTTGTGTGGGGCTTTTTATACACAGGGCAATCCTCAAACTAAGTACGCTTGGCCTTTTACCTATCTCACTGATTGCGCCGAGCCAATTTCTGCACATGCCCAGTGAGCAGCAGATGCGTGCGCGCATGCGCAGTACGGCTGGCCCTTCATTTGCATGGGGTCACGGCTCATTGCAATGAAGCACGCCCACTTCCTTCCCACTTGTAATAACCCCGCCTTACGCCTTGGGATTTAAGTTACGCTGGCGCAAAGTTGGGCGCAAATGTGCTGTGGATACGGCACTTACGACAACAAATTAGGCCGCCGTAACTTAAATGACATAAGTTTTGACTAACTAAAGTTGCGCCGCTTTCTGAGGATTACCCCCAGTGTTTCTTAAATATGATCCTCTGTAACCTTTATGTGAGCTGTGTGGAGTAACTTATTTTTTCATCAGTTTCCCCTCGATCAAAGCAAACAAGCTCCCATAGTGAAGTATTTAAAAACACAGGACCAGATTCACGTAGGGAGCGCGTATTTGTGTGCGGGCGTAACATATCCTATTTACGCTATGCCTCCGCAACTTTGACAGGCAAGTGCAGTATTCACAAAGCAAAGTTGCGGCGGCGTAGCGTAAATTGGCCAGCGTAAGCCCGCCTAATTCAAATCTGTAAGATGTGGACGTGTTGTATGCAAAATCATTGTGACCCCATGTTAATGACGCTTTTTACGAACAGCGCATGCGCCGTCCGTGAAAGTATCCCAGTGCGCATGCTCCAAATTAACCCGCAAAAAGCCAATGCTTTCGACGTGAACGTAAATTACGCCCAGCCCTATTCGCGAATGACTTACGCAAACGACGTAATCGACGGAAAAATTTACGCTGGCTCGACGTCCATACTTAACATTGGCTGCGCCTCATATAGCAGGGGTAACTTTGTGCCGGAAAAAGCCTTACGTAAACGGCGTATCTGTACTGAGACGGCCGGGCGTACGTTCGTGAATAGGGTATCTAGCTGATTTACATATTCTAGGCGTAAATCAGCGTACACGCCCCTAGCGGCCAGCGTAAATATGCAGTTAAGATACGACAGCGTAGGAGACTTACGCCGGTCGTATCTAAGCAACATTTAAGCGTATCTCAGTTTGAGCATACGCTTAAAGTTGTGACGGCGCGGATTCGGACTTACGACGGCGTATCTACAGATACGCCCGTCGTAAGTCTTTCTGAATCCGGGCCACAGAATTTATTGTAACTTACAATTTGTAAGTATCCACTTACATCTAAGATACAAACTGTGCATTCAATCTCTATCTCCAGCGGGAACGTTGGTCCCATGTGCTGCCTGCACTCTGCCCAACACGTATCGTCACTACCACGTGACTTCCTTTAGGGGTGAAAGGTCAGATGACCGCGTGTACAGGCTTTAAAAAGCTGTCACCCAACACCTGACCTTTGATCCCTGAGGAAGTCACCTATTGGGATGCATCAACCTTATGGGATGCAGTCATGTCCCTAACATCCAGTTCCTTTTTTCACCTTGATACAACAATTTTGTTTTTCTAATTAATCCTTTGATATCTGGTAATTATGGTTTGCTGGTCCTATGGAGCAATACACATGCCCACCAATCCCACCATAGATCTCTAGTTGAAATGTGTTATACATTTTGCCATGAATAATTTCGGCTTGAATCCTTGTCCTGTACACCAATGAAAAACTCTCCATTGTCTGCAGGGTTTACATGAGAGAATACAGACATCTCCTGGCTTTTATATTTGCTATTGATGAGATAAACCGCCGTCCAGATATTCTGCCCAACATAACTCTGGGATATCATGTGTATGATTCTTGTGGACATGTGAATAAAGCTATAAAAGACGTTCTACAGATATTGTCTGGACATACAAAGGAAGCTCCAAATTATTCCTGTATGGAGCGGGGTGCCCTGGCTGGTTTCATTGGAGATCTCAATTCTGACACCACTCTCCAAATGGCCCAGCTGCTGAATCTATATGGTTACACCCAGGTAAGAAAAGCAGAATTTCCTATATTATGTAACGTCAGGACAGCGAGTCGTCTTATGGTGAGGTGGGACAAAAGGGTACAAATAATCCTTGTGGCAAAGCATTGTAAAGTATAAGATTGTTCTAAAAAAAGAAGGCAGTGCTGTGTAGGGATGGGCCAATGGTTCAGTCTAATCTTTGACTGTTATGGCATTTGGAAAAATGCCTGAACTTTTGCCTATTCTCCTGATGATCATACTCTATATTACCAAAAGTATTGGGACGCCTACCTTTACACACACATGAACTTTAATAGCATCCAAGTCTTAGTCTGTAGGGTTCAATATTGATTTGGTCCACCCTTTGCAACTATAACAGCTTGAACTCTTCTGGGAAGGCATTCCACAAGGTTTAGGAGTTTTTCTATGGCAATAATTGACCATTCTTCCAGAAGCGCATTTGTGAGGTCAGCTCATGATGTTGAACGAGAAGGCATGGCTCACAGTCTGCACTCTAATTCATCCCAAAGGTGTTCTATCAGCTTGAGGTCAGAACTCTGTGAAGGCCAGTCAAGTTCCTCCACCCCAAACTTGCTCATCCATGTCTCTGACAGTTTAAGAGTTCCCTTCCCTTCACTGGAACTAAGGGGCCAAGCCCAACCCCTGAAAAATGAACCCCACCAAATTATTTGGACCAGTGCACAAAGTAAGATTCATAAAGACATGGATGAGGGTGTTTGGGGTGGAGGAACTTGACAGGCCTGCACAGAGCCCTGACCTCAACCCAAAAGAACTCCTTTGAAATGTATTAGAGCTGAGACTGTGAGCCAGGCCTTCTAATTCAACATCTGTGTCTGACCTCTCACATGCACTTTAAGAAGAATTGTCAAACATTCTCATGGACACATCTCTAAACCTTGACCCAGATTCAGAGAGCAAATGCGTCTGCGTAACCATAGTTACGCAGCGCAATTGCTTACTTGCGCCGGCGTAACGACTTCTCCTGATTCAGAGAGCTTGTTACGCCGACTGCAGCCTAAGATATGCATGGCATAAGGCTCTTATGCCCTTATATCTTAGGCTGCATTCTTACGCAGGCCGCTAGGTGGCCTTCCCGTAGTGGTCAGCGTAGAGTATGCAAATTGCATACTAACGCCGATTCACTACGGTACGCGCGCCCTGTGTACGCAGTTTACGTCGTTTGCGTACGTCGTGTTTAGCGTAAGGCTGCTCCTGCTAATAGCAGGCGCAGCCAATGCTAAGGATACCCGTCGTTCCCGCGTTGCGAGGTTTTAATTTTACGTAGTTTGCGTAAGTGAATCGTGAATGGCGCTGGACACCATTCACGTTCACTTTGAAGCAAATGACGTCCTTGCGACGTCATTTACCGCAATGCACATCGGGAAAGTTTCCCGACGGAGCATGCGCTCTATGCTCGGCGCGGGAACGCGCCTAATTTAAATGATTCCCGCCCCCTACGGGATCATTTACATTAGGCGCCACTACGCAGGGCATTTTTGAAGAGCCCCCAAGCAAATTACGTGGCTACTGCTTCATGAATGAAGCGTAGCGCAAATAATTTGCGTAGGCGCAGGGTAAAAAGGGTACACTGCGCCTCCGTAAGGAGCGCGCAGCTGTACCTGAATCTACCCCCTTGTGGACAGCCTTCCCAGAAGAGTTGAAGCTGTTAAGGTTTTCTTCTATCCATTTGGATATTAAAAGTTCCACATTATTTATACAGACTTTTCTTACTTTCTAGATTAGTTATGGAGCCAGAGATACTTTGCTGAGTGATAGAAAGATGTATCCAAACTTTTTCCGGACAGTTCCGGATGATGAGATGCAATATGTGGCCATAGCAAAGTTACTGGAAAGGTTGAAGTGGAACTGGGTCGGGATCCTTACATCTGATGATGAATACGGAGAGAGGGAGATCTGACAACTCAGCAAACATTTATCTGATCATGGAATTTGTATTGAATTCAAGATTCTGGTGTCTATAAAGAATTATAATAAAATTCCTCCAGAGCTGCGGAGCTCAACCACAGAAGTTCTTATTATTTGTGGCTCAGTTAGTCTGATTTATTACAGGTTTTTGTTTAATAATGTCCCTTATTACGCGGAGAAAACATTTATTCTACCAGATTCTTGGTCAATGAGTGAAATGTTTTTTATTATCAGTAACTGCAGCTTGGTGTTGACATTCCCCTATTTCTACATAAAGGGAATGCTGGAATATTTTAGTAGTATTTATCCATCCAACCGCCCAAATGACCCCCTGATGGAGGATATTCTCATAACTAAATGTGGATGCTTTTCAAAAAATCAAATGAAAAATTTCCTTATTCCACTCACATTTAGCTATCCTCTTAGGGACTGCGGTGTGGTGACACTTCCACTTGATTTATATTATCCTGATGAGAAAACATCCTATAGAGTGTATATTGCAGTCTACATGTTGGCTCAAGCATTACATGACATGGATTTCTCTTTTAAAATAAATAAAAAATCTGAAATAAATCCACACACACTAAAGTATAAGGTGAGAGCGTCCAATGAAAGTTTTTTCGTATCTTTTTATACTCGGTCAGTTCACGTTGGCCTGCAAGGGCCGCTTCCATTGATTTACGCTTTGAATATGCAAATGACCAAGATACGCCGATTCACGACCTACTTGCGCCCATCGCAGTAGTATACGCCGTTTACGTAAGGCGTACATCCGGCGTAAAGTTATTCCACCTATATGAGGCGCATCCCATGCAAAGGTATGGACGACGGAATAGCCGTCGTATTTTACATCGTTTACGTAGTAGTACGTGAATGGGGCTGGGCGTAGGTTACTATAACGTCGTAGGCATTGAGCCATCGTATCTTAGGGAGTATGTTCGATGTGATTCTGAGCATGCGCTGTTCGTTCGGACCATCATTTGCATGTGGTCACGGTTCATTTAAATGAATCACGCCCACCAGCCACCTACTTTGAATTATGCGGGCTTACGCCGAATGATTTACGTTACGCTGGCGCAACGTAGGGAGCGAGTGCTTTGTGAATACTCTGCTTGCCTCTCTGGGATACGTCGACGTAGCGCATATGAGATGCGCTACGCCGGAACAAAGATGCGCCGATCTACCTGAATCTGGCCCAATGTGCCCAGACAAAAATTATACCCAGTTTAGGTTCATGTTCGGTTGCTGGTGCAAGGATTTTTGACACCCTAGGCAAATCTTCATTTTGCCGCCCCCACCTTGGCTCCACCCCTGACTCCACCTCCTTTGGCCTGCCCATGTATACAGTGGAGGTAGCGACCTGACATAACACAGCGCGTGGTTACAGCAGTACACAGTGTGAAGAGAAGAGCTCCCGGGACTAAAGATCCCAGCATGCCTGGGCTGCTATGACATTGTCAGTCATGGTCACCCCAGGATGGTGCTGGAAATGAATGGAAGGAAGGTTGTCATGTACTGTACAGGGAGGAGGAGGCTCACCTTGTCCCATTCCTCATCAGTTTGGTACAGCCCTGCGTCCTCCTGCTCCGCCCTGTCCTTCCACCTATCTCTGCCAACACTGACCACCACCGCCAGGAACACCGAGCACAGCCAAGGAAGCATCAGAGAACCCGCAACATGTCAAGGGCTCACCTCTGTAAACTTCCACACAGAGCTGCCACCTGGTGGTGTGATAGGAGAAGGCCTGAATGGTGCAGTGATAGTGAGGGAATTCTATCATAAAACAGTGCAATTACCGAATATCCTGTACATTACAATGTCCTGGAAGCATTGAGTGCCGCGGCTGTGCGGGAAAGCGTTGTGTCAGGCAGCCCGCTTTCCTGAGCTTACACTCGGTGCAGGATGCACTGCACTGTTTACATGTGACTGATGTGCACTCTAGGCCAGAGCCTACCTTCCCTATTGGTAGCGCCGGCCCTGTTCATATTTAGTTTAGAGGTGTTTAACCATTTCACTTCTGGGGCTGTTTTTTTTTTTTTTTGCACCCATGTTTAAAAAATCATTTTAGGCCTGAAGGTTATATAAAAACCCTAAACCAGGGGTCTCATACTGGCGGCCCTCCAGCTGTTGCAAAACTACAAGTCCCATGAGGCATTGCAAGCCTGACACCCACAGGCAGAGGCATGATGGGACTTGTAGTTTCTTTTTTCTTGAAAATCGTTTTTATTGGGTTTAAGAATAAAGATATACAAATCGGAGAACAACCTCCAATGACAAATACAACAAAAAAGAAAAAAATTATGAAATAACATAAAATAATAATAATACAATACAACAAGTTCCAGTCGTTGTACACATATGCTGAAATACAATTTATCAACTCGGATATGACGTAACATGTATTCAACCTATAAATCACCACATCCTGCCACCATCTTGCCTAAGTCCAAGGACAGCATAACTAATATAAACTCCTCACTCCTACTATCTCCATGACTAACAGACAACTCAACCATCACCAAACAATGTACAAGACAGTTTACAAGACAGTTTACCCGAGGTCCGACTAATAGTAATTGGAAAGATTTTTACTGTGAGATTCCCAAATTCGCCAGCGTTTCAAAAATACCGTTATATTACCTTCCCTATAGGCCATTGTTTTTTCATAAGCATAAGAGTCATCAACCAGCTGAGTAATCTCTTTCAGTGAAGGGGCAAGGGAGGACTTCCACTTCCGAGCGATTGTTAAACGAGCAGCATAAAGAATATGCATCACTACAGTGCGACAAAAGGGCGGATATATCTCCATACCCACACTCAGGAGTGCCTGTTCAGCCTTTAGCTTGTTAAGAATGCCTGTGACTCCTGCTATTAAACAAGCTATCCCAGCCCAGAAGCTACGTATGGATACACAAAACCAGAGCATGTGGGCCAGATTGCCCACTTGGCCACAACCCCTCCAACACAGGTTAGAGGAGTTGTTTGCAAATGTTGCCAATGTGTATGGAGTCCTATACCATCTCAAAATTATCTTCTAGGCTGACTCCCTAAAGTTAGAGCATTTGGTATGAGTATAATTAGTTTTAATAGCGTTAATCCACTGCTTCTGAGAAACCGTTATCTTTAAGTCCGCCTCCCATTTCAAAAGCTGGTCTGACGTCTCAAAGTGGAGCTTACTATTTAATACATTGTAGATCTCAGTTATACCTTTTTTTGGCCTAGAGCTAGAAAACCACAGATTAAAAACCGGTTCCGGTATATCTACAAATTTATCCCGCATAGACGAGAGAATGCTAGCCACCCTTGCATAAGTCATAAATTCCTTTGCAGGGATGGAAAATGCAGATTGCAAGATCTCAAACGGTGTAATCCTTTCCTGCGAAAAGAGATCCGATACATTTTTGATGCCATACTCCCCCCCAATGATGTACCATAAGGTCCGGAGAGTTCAAGATGCTATCGGGACAGGAAGTCTTTTATAGGGTTTTTATTAGCTTTAAGATATTCCCATGCTACCAAAGTGGCTGCAATAATTGGATTTTTCCTAACAGGCATTTTTTTACCTAAGAATGGAGATAACAAAAGGTATTTAATCTCACCTCTATCACCTCTACCTAATTGGAATTGTTCTGCTCTGGCCCAGTGAATACAGTCCGCGACCCCAAACCAAGACTTAGCCTGGTCCAGAATTGCCGCCATATGGTAATCTTTAACATTAGGGACCCCCAACCCTTCTATGTTTTTATTAAAACATTGAGGGAACACCGAGCCCTTTTCCCCTCCCAAATGAATTGAGATAGCAGACGCTGCATTTTCACATAGAAAATAGAAGGAAGGATGATCGGAAGGGCCCTGAAATAATACAGCAATTTGGGAAGCAATATCATCTTATATGCCACCAGTCTACCCGACCAGGACAGATAAAACTTTTTAAATCTATTTATTTCCTGAGAGAAGCTGGTTAATAAGGGCAAAAAGTTAGCGCTATACAATTGTGAGAGGGGATTTGTCAGGATGATACCCATGTATTGGAGTGTACTATTTGCCCAGGGGAACGGCAACTGCTTTTGAAGTTGGGATTTCACTTGGTTACTCACTCCTAAACTTAATATGCTTGATTTTGATGCATTAACTTTGTAATACGACACTGCATTAAACATATCCAAAATATTGTTAACTTTAACCAGGGACTGAGCCGGATCAGATAATGACAGAATCAAGTCATCTGCAAATAAAGTGATAGTATGTTCTTCTGTGCCCACACTAATGCCTTTAATCTGGGATTGGGACCTGATTTTTTCAGCTAAAGGTTCTATCACCAGGGCAAAGATCAGGGGCGACAAAGGGCACCCCTGCCTCGTGCCATTGGTGATAGGAAATTGGTCTGAGAAAATGCCATCATTAAATACTATAGCTGATGGATTAGAATACAAAGCAGAGATATCTGATCCCATTTGGCCTGTCACTCCAAATTTAGAGAGAACCTGGGACAGATAACCCCAGTGGGCCCTGTCAAAGGCCTTTTCAGCGTCCAATGACAGGACAACTGAGGGCCTCTTCTCTTCCGATCCCACATGCATAAGATTAAGAATATGTCTGGTTGCGTCAGTAGCTTGTCTACCCGCTACAAATCCCACCTGATCTGACTTAATCAATGTGGGGAGCAGACACGCCAACCTGTTGGCTAAAATCTTGGCATATACCTTTAAATCGACGTTCAAAAGGGATATTGGTCTGAAATTCTGTGCTCTGTCCGGCTCCTTCCCCGGTTTGGGCAAGGTAATTATTACCGTAGCTTGTAACATTTCAGAGGGGAATGAAGAGGAAGCAGCCGCAGCCTGGAAGACTCGTTGTAGTATTGGCGACAAAATACCCGTACATTTTTTGTAGTACTCTGATGAGTAGCCATCGGGACCAGGAGATTTGTTGGTCGGAAGTTTAAAAATAGTCTCACCAATTTCCAAGGACGAGAATGGCCGGTTCAAATTAATCAGGTCAGATTGAGATAACTTAGGCAAGGAAATATCAGAGAGGAATTCCTCTATGATAGTAGGGGTTGGTTGAATAGTGCTTGGGTCCTCCTTCAGATTATATAGACTTCGATAATAGCTGCTGAATGCATCAGCAATATCTTTTGGGTTAGTCAATTTGGATCCATTCACAGGGTGAAATAGATAGGGGATTTTTTGTTTAATTACTTTATCCTTAATTTGGTTCACTAGCAATTTACCTGCCTTATTACCTTGTGTGTAGAAATTTGCTTTAAATCTATTAATATTCCGAATGTGTTGGGATAGAAGCAAGCTCCGGGGCGTCTCACGGGCCTCAGCGAGCTTATTGCTAATATCTATAGACGGAGCCTTTTTATTTTGGGCCTCCAGATCCGCTATGTCCTTCAATACAGTCTCCAAGTGCTGCTTCCTCTTCCTGCTCAACATTGCACTGTGCTTCATCAGGATTCCCCTAATGAAAGCTTTGTGGGAATTCCACAATATAAACTGGTCAACCTCCTCACTATCATTGGTATCAAAAAACTCTACCAGTGACTTCTCAATATCCATTGAAATCTCAGGGTCTAACAGCAACTGGCTATCTAACTTCCACCTGTTGGCACGGGTCATAAACCCATGACTCCCCACCGTGATGGATACCGGAGCATGGTCAGTCCACGTTATGTTACCAATCTCAGAAGATGAAACCTTTTGAAGTAAAAATTTATCCAGTAAAAACATGTCTATCTGTGAGTAAGATAAGTGTACATGAAAAGAAAGTATAGTCACGTTCAGAAGAATGTTGGCATCTCCAGACATCAAATAAACTGTTTGAACTGATAAAGGAAGACAACGTGGACCGAACACCCTTTCTATTGGATACGTTTGACATATCCAATTGACTGTTAGAAATTGCATTCAAGTCCCCACATAAAATTACATGACCAATACATTGCTTTTTAATTTTCTTCCATAGCTTGGAAATGAAGCTCACTTGTCTAACGTTAGGAGCATAAACGTTAATTATGGTATAGGCTGTGTTGTTGATTTCACAAGATAGAATGAGAAATCTGCCATCCTTGTCACAATGACTGGAAATAAACTTATAAGCAACTGTATGTTTCACAAAAATGGCCATGCCCCTCTTCTTGGTCGGCGCACAGGCGAAATAAGCATGTGGGAATAGGCTGTGCGACAAATTGGGATGGTCCAGCGCCTTAAGATGAGTTTCTTGGATGCAAAATATGTCACAGTTCTGGGATCAAGCCTCTCTCCACAACATATGCCTTTTTTGTGGGCTATTAAGCCCGTTCACAATCAGGGAGGTTATCTTAAAGGCCATATCAAGAGGTCAGTATCACGTTCAAATGGATAATGAAGATAAAGGGAGATACGTACGTTTACTTGGAAATAAACCTGCGGCAGCAGCCGACACTCCGTAAAAGTTCACAGACTCAGGGTATGAACAATTACCTGGAACAAAAAGACTGAAACAGATTCTCCAAAACAAAGAGAAAAAAAAAAAAAAGACAACAATAAAACAAAAATGTAGAACAAAAATGGAAAAGTCGCATGGTTAGGCGCACAATAAAAAAAATATGATTCCTTCCGAAATCTGAGCAGGGATATTACCTGCTAATTCTGGGGGTAACAAAAATAAAGAAGAATCCTGTGCATCAGCACAGAGCATCCGGATGAAACAATACTAGTAAGTCCAAAAGAGCAACGTAGAGATGTTGAACACCAAGCCATCTTTATTTACTGGGCATCTCATGTAAGGGCAGGGTCTCCCCCTCTTCTGATGGAAATATCCCCCACTTCTTCAACAAACGAATGCCAGCCTCCACCGAAGAGACCAAAATGTCCAGATCGCCTTTAGTAATCACCAGTGTAGCAGGATAATTCCAGCGATAAGGTATCTTATGGTTTCTGAGCGGTTTTGTTATGGTTAACAGGCTGTGTCTACTCTGCATTGTGTGTGCAAACAAGTCGGCAAAGAAGGATAGACCTTGCATACAATCCAGGAGATTTTCTGCTTTTCTTGCGACAGACATCAGTTTCTCTTTAACTCTAAAATAATGTATCCTAGCAATGGTATCTCTAGGTAGGTGCTCAGGAATGTGCTTCGGTTTGGGCAGCCTGTGTATGCGGTCTATTTTCAAATCCTCCAAAGGTAAGTCAGGGAGAGTCTCTCTTAGGACATTGGTCAAAAAGGTCACCAGATCTGGTGGCTTCACCGATTCGGGGATCCCCCTAATTTTGATATTGTTCCTTCTGGAATGATCTTCAAGGTCTGCCACCTTTGATTTAAGCCACACAATGTCCTCCTTGTGCTCATTATGTGCATCCACCATAGTGTTATATGAATCAGAGAGCTCCCCCATTTTCTGTTCAACATGAGACACTCTATCCCTGACTTCCTGCCCTTCAGCTTTGCAGTGTTTCATAAGCTGCAGCATGTCTGTGTGAATAGGCCCCCTAAGGCCGAGTACTCACGAGCAAACATGTCCGTTCGAAATGTCCGACGGGCTGTTTCCGGCGTACAAGGCTGTTTTTTCATTTGGCCCGCTGGCTTGTACACACCAGCGGACGATATTTCCGTGCGGACCTGAACGCGTGCACGTAATCCACGTTTGACGTCACTATAAAGGGAAAGGCCAAAGTCAATGGCGACGCCCTCTGTTCCGCTTTTGCTAGTTACGGCTTTGCTCGTGTTAGTGAAGGTTTGGTTAGAGCTGATTCGCGCTTCTCGGTCTCCAGGCTTTAGCAGGTAGTATTTTCTCGTTCAGTGCGTGTGCTTGTGGGTACGTAGTTGGCATTCGGGTACAGGCGTGCAGTTCGTTCTGCTTAGCAGATTCGTACTGTGCGTTCGTATCTGTGTGTCGTGCGTTCTTTGCAGGTACCGCTGGATTTGATTGTGCTTTCTGTTGGAGTGTGTTCTTGACTGACCAGCCGGCCGGTTTGAAGCCATGATGGAGCAGCAGCGTCAATTTTCGCGAGTTGGTGCTGTTTATGGGATGGCTGCTGGATATGTTCATTATTCCAGTACTTTGGCCAGAAACAGGGGGCGGAGGCGTTTCTGGACCAAGAATTGGTTGCGCCAGCGTGACCAGTTCTCACATATGCCTCTGCTTAGGGAAATCCAGGAGAATAATCCTAATGATTATAGGAATTTTCTCCGCATGACGGACCCCGTATTCAACAGTCTGCTGGATCTTCTGTCCCCCTATATCATGAGGCAGGACACTGTGATGCGCCAAGCCATCACGGCCGAGCAGAGGCTTATTGCCACGTTGCGGTACCTGGCGACTGGGAGGAGCCTGCAGGACCTCAAGTTCTCGACAGGCATCTCTCCGCAGGCGCTTGGGGTCATCATACCGGACACGTGTGCTGCCATCATTAAAGTTATGCACGAGGAGTATATGAAGGTAAGTTTCCTCATTTTAACCTCACAATGTGTCTTTAATAATGTGGCAAACTAACTTTTTATTTTATTTCCCAGATATGCTGTGTGTTTAACTAACGTTCCCTTTTCTCACTATGCATGTTGATATCAGCTTTTACATGTTCTTTTTATTTTGGCCTACCTGCATATTTTGATCTTACCCAATATTAACCTGTCCAGCATGCTATCTTCGGGCCAACCCCCACCATGCCACTTTTTTTTTTTTTTTCTAAAAACAGTTTTAACACCCCCCACCCCCCCTTCAAAGTGTTTTTGTCCCCATCAGAGGGCTGTGGAGTCTCTTATTAATTAAGTGGGCCTATATATTTGTGCCCCGAAATTCTCCCTTCATAATTTGCAAATGCTATTTTAAAAATGGAAAGTTGCACAAGGATGCTTGTATGATTATGTTTGCAATGTTTATGTGCCAAAGTACTAAATCTCTTTTTTTGTTTGTCCCCACAGCTACCCTCCACACCACAGGAATGGCAGTCTGTGGCTTCCCAATTTGCCGAGCGGTGGGATTTTCCTAACTGCGGTGGAGCAATAGATGGGAAACACGTCCGCATTGTGCCCCCACCCCACTCGGGGTCCTACTATTATAATTACAAGGGTTATCATAGTATCGTGTTGATGGCGGTGGTGTCGGCACAGTATGAGTTTCTATATGTGGACGTGGGGAAGAATGGCCGGATGTCAGATGGGGGAGTGTTCTCACGGACTGATTTCTATGATCGTCTCCAAACTGGTGGTCTGGCATTGCCACCAGATGAAGATAATGTGGAAGGACTTCCGTTTGTGTTCCTAGCGGACGAGGCTTTCGGCCTTGGACCTCACCTAATGCGGCCTTTTCCCCAGAGGACCCTCACCTTAGAGAGGAGTGTGTTTAATTTTCGGTTGTCCAGGGCTCGGAGGGTAGTCGAGAATGCCTTTGGGATCCTCAGCAACCGGTTCCGCCTGTTCCTGACATCGATACATTTGGCGGAATATAAATTGAACACCATTATATTTGCCTGCTGCATTTTGCACAATTTTCTACGCAGGCACTCCCAGACGTACCTAGCCTCCATGGGCTCTGAGGCAGGACTACCCTCAGAGAACATTCCTGGCCTGGACACTGGTCGCGCTGGCTTGGCCCCCCAATCTGCTCGTGAGGTACGCGACAAATATGTTGAGTACTTCATGGGTCGGGGGGCCATTGCTATGCCAGATCATATTTCTTTCTAATTCGGCCCCCAAAGAAAGGAATATTCTCACAACTAATAAATAATTAGACCATTGGACTTTATACAGTTGTTTGTCATTACTGCTTTTTCTCTATTTTTCTGTCTTCCAGGTTATCTCCAAAAATAGTGCACTTCTAGTGCCAGATTTACTTACTCAGATGTATAAACTAACCACATTTGCACATTATTCACTCATCTACTAACTGGGTATTCAGTCTAGAAATAAGAAGCCACTCATTTTTCTGCTTTTGATGTCTCATATTTTTTTTTTTAGTTTATTCATTTTTTAACAAGAAATGTGTATTTTTAGGCAGAAAACATTTCCTGCAAATTCTTGAGACAAAATATTGGCTTTTAATTATTTATTTTTTTGTCTTTATTGACAGTGATTATCAATAATAATGATCGAAACACAATGTAAGAATAATTTCACTAAAACTATACGCAAGAATTTTTGGGCTTGTCATTTGTTTGTGTCTAATTTTTTCAACAAGATTTTAACACAACACAAAAATTTTTGAATTTTTTACCAAAATTAGTTAACTTCTTTCTTTAGGTGAGATTTATTGTTCGTTTTGTGATCTGAAACTGGAAACATTTACAAACCAAAAAAGATCAACACCAAACAAAAATTAAAAACAATAACAGCAGTCAGTCATATGGA
The DNA here is from genome assembly GCF_905171775.1 of Rana temporaria. NCBI lineage: Eukaryota > Metazoa > Chordata > Amphibia > Anura > Ranidae > Rana > Rana temporaria. The sequence goes on along the minus strand of NC_053489.1, from coordinate 13,341,876 downwards.
TGGTGTGCTTTCACACTGGAACACGCCAAAATTTCTAAATGCACACATTCAGTGCAAACTCGCCAAATGTCATTGGTTAAACAGACAAATGGCCACATGTGCTATCTGACATCATGGGTGATCAATGTCTGTGTTTTGTGGGAGCAAACCCTTCCTCTCAACTACTTGAGGATCGAGGAGGGGTTTGTACCCACAAAGCACAGACAATAGATAGTCTGTGATGGCAGCTAGCACATATTGGCACACTGTGTGTGCATTTAGAAATTTTGGCGTATTCTAAAGTACAAAAATTAAAAAGGGTTTTGTGGGCGGGGGATGGGCGGGGGATGGGCTTCTGTGGTTCAGTCTTTGACACGGCCCATCATGTCCATGATATTTTTGTAATTTTGGTTGATGACTAGCATCCTTTGTCGCATGTTCTCCATTTCCGTGCTACACTCTGAAATGACATTTCGCACATTCTGCTCCATGACTAGCATCCTTTCCTGCATAATGTCCATTTCCGTGCTGCACTCCATTAGTTGCTGTATAATGATAGAAGCACTTGCACGTGAAAAATGTGCTACTCCATCTTGATCCCCTAAAAAGAAACAAATTGGCATTCAAAATATGTAAATAATTTCCAGCCTATCTGCATATGTTTGGCCCTATTAATATAGGGGTGACACTGACCTGATGGCCTGATAATTTCCACATCCCCAATTTCTTCATCTTCTATCACTCCTCCTTCTTCCACCACCTCCCCATCATCTTCTATCACTCCTCCTTCTTCCACCACCTCCCCATCATCTTCGACTCCTCCTTCATCCATCAATCCACCTTCTTGCAATTCGCCAAATTGTTCTTCCGCCACTTGCCCTTCATCTGATATAAATTCTAAGTCCAAAATAACTTCTTCCTCCTCTCTTCCTTCCTCCTTTCTTCCTTCCTCTTCTCCTTCCACATCCTCTTCTCCTTCCACATCCTCTTCTCCTTCCACATCCTCTTCTCCTTCCACATCCTCCTCTCTTCCTTCCCCAGCCTCCTCCTGCTCAACATGTGGAGGTGTTTGATTTTCCGGGTGTCTGGCCCTCTCTGCCTCCTCCAATTGCTGGCGTCTTCTTTCCCCTATAAGAAATAATAAAAAACAAAAGGTATACTCATCAGCACACAGATATTGGATATCATAAATCGCACACATTGCATAGACGATACATTTATGATGATTTTTGGTTGTTTATTCTTTCAGCAATCCTCCATTTTTGGCGTAGTTCTAGGCCAAGCTCTGATCCTGCCCCTTTTTTGCAAAGAAGTGACACAAATGGATGTCACCCCAAAACATTAATTCTCGTCGACCCTCCAAATAAATATACTTAGATTTTTGAGACACAGGTGCTTTGCATTTCAAGATGTTAAAACATCAGCTTTATTTGCATTTTGGAGAATGAATCTTGTTTGCCTGTCACATTCACTCAATTTAATTTCTGTGATTTTGCTAGTCAACAATGTTGGAAAACCAAGTTTGGGGCCAGTCAGCCATGTCCAGGTGTGTTGTTCCTGGAGTAACGTCACATTTTTGCTAAACAATGTCATATTACGCGTGTTTACTATTTCACCAAATTTGTTTAAGGTTGTTATTTGACATAAACACAATACAGTATCTACACGTGTTCAAAAGTACAAGCAGGCCAAGGAGGCAGATGTGAAAAAATACATGTCAACACATTATTGCAGACATTTCCCCCCCCCCCTTAAATAATATGGACTTACTTTTACGCAGAATTTTTAGTATCTTCTTCATGTGATGTGGCTCCCTCAATTTTAAATCGGACCAACGCTTCCGTAGTTGCTCCTTTGACCTGGTGACACCAAACATTCTCCTCATTCTCCTTGCCACCTTGTCCATTATGTGTGACTTCCTACGGTTCGGTGTTTTGTAGGGCCCACATTCACCATCATAATCCTTCCTCCTCATGATGTAAACCAACTCCACCATTTCTTCGAACGCCATATTAGTGGCTTTATATCTTTTAGGCCTGGATCGGGACGGTCCAGCCTCTGTCCCTTCACTTGCGCCATGAGAGCTCCGTGCCCGCTCGTGTGACATCGCCATCTTTCCTTCCCACAGAGATTAGGGGCGTGGAAACGAGGAAATGTCCCGTCAGGGGCGGAGATGAGGGCGGGGATTATTGCATATGCGGAGTGTCGCGAATGCCAACAACGTATTGACGTACGTTACGCGGAGAATATTCGCGCGATTCCAGAACCTACACAGTTAACGCCATATTTACTTTTTCAATTGATTAGGGGCATGGCAAAGGTGACGAGGGCGGCGTTTCATACATACGCGGAGTGTATAAAAGGCGCTTGACGTGATTACGTAGGTTACGTGTTAATTCAGCGAGCGGAAGAAACGAGGATTGTGAGAGAGGCAGGTAAGAAATTTAAACATGGGATCAGCAGCGGGCTCTTAAAATGTAGAGCAATGGGATGGGGGTTTGGTCTGTTGGTTGCACAGTTTTATTAAGCTATTATGTCTCTTGGATACCAGAATGTGATTTTCATACCCAAATGCTTTTGTAGACATCACAAAATAGAGAGATCAAAAATGCTGTGACTCATTATCAATTATGTAGGGTGTATTCAGATCAGGCCAAGTATTGTTCTGTGTTGGTTGGACAGAGGTCATTAGGAAGTTTCTTTCATGTAATCAATGCTGAGGGGCAGGATATCTACACATGCAATAGTGGCTTGATGAATGCTGTCATTTGTAATAATTGTGTATGGTTGTAGATTTATATTATTTCCTGCAATGTAACCAAAGGGGCGGCATGTATAAAAAAAATGTTATCTAAAACCAACCAATGGGGCAGAGCTGGCCAGCATTTTCTAAACAAGAGACACTGTGTTTGTATTTCTATATAGGTACTACTTTTTAAACAACATATTCTATCAATGTAAATGCTGAGGCTTTTTTTAATTGTGTTTTTGGTTTCTTTTTATTTTTTCAATCTAGAAAAAAAAAGAGTAAATCCTAATTTCACAATGGATCTCCTGCAGAGCCAAGACATTATCCAGCATTTGCTGGATAAATTCAGGGAAATGCCCATCCTGTGGGATTCAAAGCAGGACCATTATCATAACAAGGACGTACGAGCGGCAGCACTTGAACAGCTAGCAGCATACATGAGGACATGGGTGCCAGAATGCAGTGCCAACATGGTGAAGGATAAACTTGCCAACCTCAGGGGCACATATAGGAGAGCGTACAAAGCTCACCAAAAGCAGCTAAGATCTGGAGCAGCAGCAAGACCACCAAAGGAACCCAAGCTGTGGTATTACAACCAGATGTCATTTTTGCGGGATCAACTGGAAGGCAGGGCATCAATGTCAAGTCTGAATCCCAACCTTTCCTCCACGCTACCTCCCAGCGGGACTTCCCCAGATCACCACAGCCCTGCAGAGTCGGATGAAGAGGGCCTGGCTGACAGAGAGGCAGATCTGCGCCTCTACGATGATGAGGTATAGTAGTTTCATAACTAGTTATGTAATAATCTTAATTATTGTTTGATTCTTGACTTGATATTGGTTAATAAAATACAAGCTGGGAAGTAAAAATCTAAAATCGTGGGCAAACAAATAGGTGTCAGGGATGACAACTGCAGGGGTCAGAGGGTGAGTCTGTTTTCAAGTTTAAATTCAAGGCAAAAAATAAGATTCAAGCATGAAAATGTGAGTGAGTATATTCCTAAATATATTACAACATGTCCCTTTTTTTTACACAGGAAGAAGAGACCAGCCAGGAGGTGGCAGATCCTCTCCTCACTGTCAGCCAGGACGAAGGGGTCAGTGGCAGCCAGGAGGAGGCCGGGCCCAGTGGCGTTCAGCAGCTCCCCAGGACAAGCACCACCAGCCAGGCTCCTCCCCTTTATATTAGGCCACCAGGCCGTAAGAAGAAATTGGGGGCAGTGGAGGAAGCCAGCCTGAAAATGATTCAGGAGGCGAGTGCCATCATGAGGGCCCCCCTCAACCCCACTGAGGCCTACAGTGCCTCCGTGGCACATGACCTCAATAAAGGCACGGAGGAGCAGAGGCAATTGGCCAAGGGCATCATCAACCAGGCCCTTTGGTGGATGCAGAGGGAGCTGCTGACCCCAGACACTGGGCTATGTGACCCGGCCCGGCTTGCTGAACATCATACTCCTGCTGCCACATCATCCCCACCTGCAAGGGCCCAGGGAAGACCCGCTGGAAGGCAGCCTGGAAGGAAGGTTGCAAGGAAGAGGAGACGTTGATGCCCTGCCTTCCATTTGATCCCCCACAAATGGCATCTTGTTTGGACTACCACAGCTTGGGTTCCTTTGGTTATGTGCTGCTGCTTCAGATTTTATTTTGTGTGCTTCCTGAGGTTGGCTAGTTTATCCTTCACCATGTTTGAAATGCAAGTTTGCATGTATGTTGCTAGCTGTTCAAGTGCTGCCATTCTGTTTTTGATCCTTTTTATAATTTGCTCAAATAAAAGCCTTTTTGTTGATTTGAAAAACGTGCCTATTGTTTGTAATACTGTGGGTATTATTTTAGGCATCAAACATTACAAACAAATAAAATGTTTAATCTAAACTATTCACTAACTCATGTGGGGGGGGGGGTCATTTGGTGTGCCAACATGGTAGACAATTTAAACAACCTTCAAAAAAATCCTGTTAAATATACAAACAAAAGCTAAATCAAAACTATTTCCTATTAAAATATTCTAAATGGTGACATAACTATAAACACCTAAAGAAAGTGGGAAAGATAACCATTAAACATTAAAAGCAAAAAATTTGAAATGTGGAGGACCACTAAAAATATGATACGTCGGGCCAATAAAAGTTTGCAAAAATCTTACTACATCACAGCTAACAAATGTCACTTTTCAGTATGGAACAACTCAGTTGAAATAACATGAGCTAAATAACTGATTAGTTATAGCAAGAGAAGAATGAATAAAACGACGGCATCAAGCATTGGTTATTGTGTGTTTTGCTTCAGTGTTCTATTGCTAGAATTAATCTTTCTATTGACGAATGTGCCATATCCCAAAGAAACGTGAGTTTTACCTGAACGAGCGCTCCCGTGGCCTCATTTAGTCTGAGCATGCGCGGGGTTTTTGTACGTTGGTTTTGTGTACTCACCACCAAACATGTACGTTCGGACAGGATTTGAGCGGACGGTTTTAAAACAAGTTTGGAAATAAATGTCTGCTGAAAAACGGCCCGGCGGGCAAATGTACGGTGAAATTCTGTACGCTCGTAACTACACACGACCAAACATGTATGCTGAAACTGGTCCGCGGGCCAGTTTCAGCAAACATGTTTGGTCGTGAGTATGGGGCCTTAGAGACACTAACATATCCCTGAGGGTGGAGTCCTGGTAAACTGGTAAATTATTTGTGGGGAAAGCTGCAATGGCGTCCTGAAACTCCAGGGTATCATCCAGCCCTGAGCACATGTCCTTACCAGCAACATCAGGCGACAAGATCTGTGATCATTTTTGTTTAGACTTGGCAGGACTGCTCGTCGGGGAAGAGGTCTGGGAGTTTGTCTGCCTCTGGCTGGACTGTGCAGGGGGAGTCATGCCTGGCGAGCCGCCTAATCGGGCCCTGTTTTTGTAGGCTTAGAAGAGAGGCTGACTGCCGCCGGCGCCATCTTGGCTGCTGCGGCGGTCTGTAGGAGCATAAAAGTCTGTCATCTTACCCGGGATGGTTCTCTCTTTCCTCTTCTGTGGCATCATCTTCTAGTGATCCCCGACTTGTGAGGCACAAGTATTGACCCCGCATCTCTCCAAAAAGAGGACCTGTCACAGTGATTCCTCTTACAAGGGATGTTTGCATTTCTTGTAATAGGAATAAAAGTGATATTTTTTTAAAAAAAAGGTGTAAAAAAAGTAAAAAAAAATAAGTAAAATAAAAAAAAATTAAAACGCCACTGTCCCCGGTAGCTTGCGCTCAGAAGCGAACACACATGCAAGTCCCACCCACATATGTAAACGCCATTCAAACCACACATGTGAGGTATCGCCACGTGCGTTAGAGCGTGTGCCACAATTCTAGCAGTAGACCTCCTCTGTAACGCTAAACTGGTAACCTGTAAAAAAAATTGGATTTTTATAACAGCTTACCTGTAAAATCATTTTCTTGGAGTACACCATGGGACACAGAGCCTTAAATCATTACATAATGGGTTGTATGGTCACCAGAGGTGATTGGACACTGGCACAACCAATCAAAGACAGTTCCCCTCCATATAACCCCTCCTATCAGGGAAGTACCCTAGTTTTGTAGCAAGCAATAAGGTTCCCAAAAGAAGGAAAGAAGGGGGGGCATCTGTGTCCCATGGTGTACTCCGAGAAAAAGATTTTACAGGTAACCTGTTATAAAAATCCTATTTTCTTTATTGTATACCCCGGGACACAGAGCCTTAAACCATTACATAATGGGACGTCCCAGAACAATGCTCAAAAGGAAGGGGGGAGACACAGAACCGAGCCAGTCAAAAAACGGACAAGAAGCCCTAGATTACTGCCTGCAGTACACTACGCCCAAAGGCAGAATCCTCATGTTCTCTTACATCTATTTGATAGAATTTGGTGAATGTATGGACTGAAGACCAAGTTGCAGCTTTACAGATTTGAGCCATCGAAGCCTGGTGATGCACTGCCCATGAAGCACTTATGGCCCTGGTCAAGTGTGCCTTAACAGGAAAAGGAGGAATCCTGTTCCTTAAACCATAAGCTTGAATAATTACTTGTCGAATCCACCGAGAAATGGTGGATTTTGATGCCGCTTGTCCCTTCTTGGGACCATCTGGCAAAATAAACAAAACATCTGTTTTACATATCTGACCGGTTGCCTGCAGATACACCTTTACTGCTCTCACTACATCTAGAGAGTGCAATAACTTTTCCTCCGTTGTCCATGGATCCGGAATAAAAGAAGGTAGAACAATATCTTGATTCAAATGAAATGTCGACACCACCTTTGGTGGTCACCGGTGACTTCATTGCGTGAGACGACGGTGTTGGACATACAGGAAGTGAGAGGCAGCAGATGGAGACGCCGCAATTTTTGTTTTATTGAAATGCTGGATCATTCCTTACAAATTGTAAGTGCATTACTTTTTCATTAAACCCTTTTGTACTAACTTACTACGCTATGAGAGAATCTGTCCTTTGTGTTTCCTTGAGTCATCCCTGGATCTATCTTTGAGTTATGTCTGGATTTATTGGCTGATGTTCAGATTGGTTTTTGGGGAGACCACTATCCCTGGGCTTGATGAGACTGGTGCAAAACAGTCTTTTTTCTGGTAAGCAGGCAATCTTATTTATGGGTGCGCATGCGCCGTATAGAGCCGCACCGACGTTCGGCTTTTTTCGGCATCTCGTGACGCGATGGATGCGTCGTTCGGATGCCTGTCAATCAATTAGGAACGCCCACCACCTGCATCGTACCCGGAAGTGGCGGTGGGACCGAATAACGGAAACGATACGTACGGAGGTATTTTTTAAATAAAACAACCCGATTCTAACTGTAATTTATTTGCTAAATGCGATGTCAACATTTTATTTTTAGGGGAACCACCGCTTTAACCTTTTGCCGACCGCGCCATAGCAGAAATACTGCTGCAGCGCGGTCGAGTTATCCCGGGAGGACGTCCCTGGGACGTCCTCGTGCACCTCCGTGTTTCGCGCGCGCCCTGCGGCGCGCTCGCGGGAGTGTGCGTGTTCGCCGGGTCCAGGAGACCCGGCGCAACACAGATCGCGGTGAAGAGCCAATGATAGCGGCTCTTCACCACCTGATCGCTCCCTCCAATGAGGGAGCGATCAAAAAGTAAACAAAGTAGGGTCAATCAAAGGTCTCCTTCCATTCTCTCCACACACCGTTGCAGAGTGTGAGGAGAGAAGACATTTTAAAGGTAGTGTCATTATTTTCTTGTGCCCAGCAGTGCCCAGCAGTGCCTAGCAGTGCCACACAGTACCCATCTGTGCCACACAGTACCCATCTGTGCCCTTACAGTACCCATCTGTGCCCCTACAGTGCCAATACAGTCCCCACCAGTGCCAATACAGTCCCCATCAGTGCCAATACAGTCCCCACCAGTGCCACCTCTGCCACTTCCGTGCCACCTCTGCCACTTCAGTGCCCATTGGTGCTGCTAGTGTCCATAAGTGCCACTACAGTGCTGCCAGTGTCCGTCAGTGCCACTACCGTGCCCAGTGCCACTACAGTGCTCATCGGTGCTGCCAGTGTCCATCAGTGCCACACCAGTGCCCAGTGCCACTACAGTACTCATCAGTGCCAATCAGTGCACCTACAGTGCTCATCAGTGCCGTCAGTGCTCATCAGTGCCACACCAGTGCTCATCTGTGCCACACCAGTGTCCGTCAGTGCACCACCAGTGCCACTACAGTGCTCATCAGTGCCGTCAGTGCTCCATCAGTGCCACTAACGTGCCCAGTGCCACTACAGTGCTCATCGGTGCTGCCAGTGTCCATCAGTGCCACACCAGTGCCCAGTGCCACTACAGTACTCATCAGTGCCAATCAGTGCACCTACAGTGCTCATCAGTGCCGTCAGTGCTCATCAGTGCCACACCAGTGCTCACCTGTGCCACACCAGTGTCCGTCAGTGCACCATCAGTGCCACTACAGTGCCCATTTGTGCCACCAGTGCTCCATCAGTGCCACCAGTGCTCAGTCAGTGCCACTACCGTGCCCAGTGTCACTACAGTGCCCATCGATGCCATCAGTGCCCAGTGCCACATTAGTGCCATCAGTACCACATCAGCGCCACCATAGTGCTCATCTGCACCACTACAGCGCTCATCAGTGCCACTAGAGTGCCCAATAGTGCCCATAAGTGAGTGCTCATCAGTGGATCCTCATCACCGCCGCCTTATCAGTGCATATCAGTGGCAGATAATCAGTGCACCCTCAGTACCCATCAGTGCACACTCATTAGACCAGCCTCATCTCATCAGCACCCATCAGTGCAGCCATATCTGTTCCAGTTTCCCTACCATAGTTTGTCACCACAGCCCACAGTCACCAGTATGGCAAAAAGTTTTTTTACCACTCAGCAGGCATACGAACATATGTGCTTGACCGACGAGAGCAGCGGGGAGCTCTCTGATTCAGAATATGAACCGGTTGGAAGCACTGGGTCTTCTACAGATTCAGAGGAAGAGCAAAGTGTGCCCATGAAACTAAGGCGTTCTGACATGGGGCAGCAGGCTACCACAAGTAGCGCTGTGGCATCAACCAGCAGCTCGCAGCCATCCACCAGAAATACAGTGGCATCAACTAGCAGCTCAGTACCATCCAGGAGAAATGAAGTACCACTGCAGCAAAGGCCAATAACCAGCAGAGTGTCATCTCAGCCCCAAAGGGTTAGGACCCATGCCAGCCTTCCCTATGCCCTTGAAAACCCTACGTGGCTTCCCCCCAATTCCGGAGCAGCAAACATCCCCCCTTTCACCGCCCAGCCAGGTGTTCAGCTGAACACAGAGAACTTTACCCCTATTGATTTTTTTAATTTAGTTTTTACCCAAGACCTATTATCCTCCATCGTGGCCCAGTGCAACCTCTATGCACAGCAATTCATAAGAGACAACCCTGATTCATATTACGCCCGTCCCTATGAATGGAAAGCATTGACAGTGGAGGAATTTAAATTATTTTTAGGCCTAACGTTCAACATGGGGCTCTCAAAAAAAAATGAATCATACTCATATTGGTCCAAAAAACCCATCCACCACATGCCAGTCTTTTCATCCACTATGTCAAGAACCAGATACCACATGATAATGCGTTTCCTCCATTACAACGACAACACCCAGTGCCCTCCCCGAAATGACCCATCACATGACAAATTATTTAAAATTCGGCCACTTCTAAATTTTTTCTCAGAGAAATTTCCCCAGTTATTTGTCCCCGACCAAAATATTTCCGTGGATGAGTCATTGGTCCACTTCACAGGCAGGCTTGGCATCAAGCAGTTTATCCCAAACAAAAGGGCCCGATATGGGGTTAAGTTCTACAAGCTATGTAACCGGGTCACGGGGTATGTCTACGCCTTCCGGGTGTACGAAGGGAAGGACACCCAACTGCATCCCCCTGAATGTCCAGAATATATCGGAGCCAGCGGAAAGATTGTTTGGGATCTTGTATATCCACTACTTGGAAAGGGTTACCACCTTTATGTGGATAACTTCTATACTAGCTTGCCCCTCTTCCGCAACCTTCACCGGATGGGCACTCCAGCGTGTGGTACAGTGCGACCCAATAGGAAGGGTTTCCCGCAAATGCTCATTATGGAAAGACTGAAAAAAGGGGAGACGGCGTCTTTGCGGAATGAAGACGTTTTGGCTCTCCGGTGGAGGGACAAACGAAATGTACACATGCTCTCAACGATACATAATGACACCTACGTGGAAATCCCCAAAAGAAACGGCCCTGTCCAAAAACCGGCATGTGTTCAAGACTATAATCTGTTCATGGGGGGAGTCGATTTCAATGATCAGATGCTCGAACCATACCTTCCAGGTCTCCATATATCTTTTCAGTTTGGCCATACCAGGTCTCCATATATCTTTTCAGTTTGGCCATTTACAACACTTATGTTGTTTACCGTAAATCTACAAGGAACCCCTTATCTTATCTTTATTACCAAGAAGAAATTTTCTCCTCCCTTTTGTACCCTGAAGACTCATCAGATGGCATTCGCTCTGATTGCGTGAGCAGACTCCATGAACGACACTTTATTGATAAACTCCCCCCCAATGAATCAGGCCGAAAACGTCAGAAGAAATGCCGTGTGTGCACCAAAGCAGGAACTAGAAGAGACACTACATATTATTGCCCTGATTGTCCTTCCCAACCAGGCCTTTGTTTCAATCAATGTTTCCGCCGTTACCATACTTTACTAGATTATTAGGAAAGTATGGTAAACGTAATTATCATTTACGGCCACACCTCTTATGCCACTGTACATACCGCTGCCTGCTCCTGGACTGACCCTGGCTTGTTATACGACTACTCTTCTGCCTAACGATAAACTGTACCTACTCTGCCTGCTCTGGAACTGACCCTGGCCTGTTATACGACTACTCTTCTGCCTAACGATAAACTGTACCTACTCTGCCTGCTCTGGAACTGACCCTGGCCTGTTATACGACTACACTTCTGCCTAACGCTAAACTGTACCTACTTCTGCCCGCTCTGGAACTGACCCTGGACTGTTTGACCACGCTTTTTGCCTGCCCCTTGGATTGATCTTTTACCCTGCTATGCTAGTGGGAACACAGGGGTCTCACATATGTGAGGGGCTCCAGAATTGTTTTTCTGGATGAAAAAACTAAATTTTTAGTTTTCTCATTCCCAGATTAGGGTCTGGTTGCCCGGAGGCTTCAAAGAGATTTGGGTGGGAGAAGCCTCTACCCCTGTCCCCATTCTTTCCTGGCCTGCTACTTGGACCATGTTCCTGCTTACTACCAGGACCAATATTTTGGCACTGCTGGCAATGTTTCTACTTGCACTGGCCCTGGACTATATATGGACAGTATACCTGCCTGTACTGACTATGGACAATATTCCTGCCTGCTGCCTGGACAATTCCATTCACTGTCACTGACCACGTCCCTGCCTGCTGCCTGGATCCGGGCTCTCCTCCTGTGGACAATTGCACTACTAAAACCACAGGTAATCCTTTTTTTTTACCCATTACTCAGCAGAATGTATTTTAGGGTGTAATTCTTGGTATGTACATGCTGTGTTAGAAATATGAAGGGCCTTCAAAAATGTTATAGATTGTAAGGAAATTGGATGTGCAATTTGTGTCCCTACAACACCTGATGGTGCTTCTTGGATGTTGGGTCTCTATGTGGCCACGCTATGTAAAAGTCTCACACATGTGGTATCGCCATACTCAGGAGGAGCAGGAGAATATATTTTGGGGTGTCATTTTTGCTATGTACATGCTATGTGTTGGAAATATCCTATAAATGGACAGCTTTGTGTAAAAAAAATGCATTTTCATTTTTTTTCCACATTTTCCAAAAACATTGGCAAAAAAATGAACTGTTCAAAAGACTCATTTTGCCTCATAGATTATACGTTGGGGTGTTAGCTTTCCAAAATGGGGTCACTTTGTGGGCGTTTCCATTGTCCTGGTGCTCCAGGGCCTTCAAAAGTGTAATAGGTGGTTGAGAGATTGTGGGCCAGATCCTCAAAAGAGATACGCAGACTTAACTGCTGTTCAGTCTGTGTCTAACTTTGGAAACAATCCTCAAAAGGCTTTTTCCAAAGTTAGGCAGAAGATCAGGCATGTGTAATTGAATTACACTGCCGAATCTTAGGATGCAGTACCGCATCCGCCGCTGGGGGCATTTCGAGTCGAAATGCCGTTGCTAGTATGCAAATTAGCACTTAAGGCGATCCACAAAGCTTTCCAGCTTCGTTTTTTCGCCGTAAGTGTTATTTTGCAAGTGTAAAACTAGGGCTGATGTTACAAAGTGTAAACTAGTCACACCATGTAAAAGCCCATTCCAGCAACGGCATTTGGTATGCATTCCCGAGGGAGAACTCCACGGCAATTTGTAAAGACAAAACCGGCATGGGTTCCCCCCCAGGAGCATACCAGGCCCTTAGGTCTGGTATGGGTTGTAAGGGGACCCCCCTACGCCGAAAAATCGACGTAGGGGGTCCCCCTACAATCCATACCAGACCCGTATCCAAAGCACGCTACCCGGCCGGTCAGGAAGGGAGTGGGGACGAGCGAGCGGCCCCCCCCTCCTGAGCCGTGCCAGGCCGCATGCCCTCAACATGGGGGGGTTGGGTGCTCTGGGGCAGGGGGGCGCACTACGGGCCCCCCCACCTCAGAGCACCCTGTCCCCATGTTGATGAGGACAGGGCCCCTTCCCGACAACCCTTGCCATTGGTTGTCGGGGTCTGCGGGAGGGGGCTTATCGGAATCTGGGAGTCCCCTCAAATAAGGGGGCCCCCAGATACCGGCCCCCCACCCTAAGTGAATGGATATGGGGTACATCGTACCCCTATCCATTCACCTGTAGGCAAAAAGTTAGTTAGTAAACACACAACACAAGGCTTTTTAAAATATTTTATTATTCTGCTCCGGATGCCCCCCCTGTCTTCGTTATTAGCTCAATTAGCAGGGGGGGCTTCTTCCGCTCTCCGGGGGTCTTCCACTCTCCGGGGGTCTTCTCCGCTCTCCGGGGGGGGGCTTCTCCGGACTCCGGGGGGCTTCTTCCATCTTCTCCCCTCTTCCGCTGTTGACTCGGCGAACCCCGGTTCTTCTGCAGCTCTCCGGTGCCTTCTTCTTCAGCGCTGGCTGCCTGCTATGTTTGTGTGTTAGCTCGATTTCAAACAGGCAGCCAGCGCGGTCTTCTGTGACGTCAGGGTCTTCTCTTCCCTTCTTCCGATGTTGACTCGTCGCCTGTTGTCGCTGTAATGATGGAAGCGCGCCTTGCATCCCATTTATATAGGCATCACCGTCCCATCATGCTCCGGCAGGTACCCACGTGGTGGGTGCACGTGGGTAGGCACCCACCACGTGGGTACCTACCGGAGCATGATGGGACGGTGATGCCTATATAAATGGGATGCAAGGCGCGCTTCCATCATTACAGCGACAACAGGCGACGAGTCAACATCGGAAGAGGGGAGAAGAACAGAAGACCCTGACGTCACAGAAGACCGCGCTGGCTGCCTGTTTGAAATCGAGCTAACACACGAAGATAGCAGGCAGCCAGCGCTGAAGAAGAAGGCACCGGACATCTGCAGAAGAACCGGGGTTCGCCGAGTCAACAGCGGAAGAGGGGAGAAGATGGAAGAAGCCCCCCGGAGTCCGGAGAAGCCCCCCCCGGAGAGCGGAGAAGACCCCCGGAGAGTGGAAGACCCCCGGAGAGCGGAAGAAGCCCCCCTGCTAATTGAGCTAATAACGAAGACAGGGGGGGCATCCGGAGCAGAATAATAAAATATTTTAAAAAGCCTTGTGTTGTGTGTTTACTAACTAACTTTTTGCCTACAGGTGAATGGATAGGGGTACGATGTACCCCATATCCATTCACTTAGGGTGGGGGGCCGGTATCTGGCGGCCCCCTTATTAAAGGGGACTCCCAGATTCCGATAAGCCCCCGCCCGCAGACCCCGACAACCAATGGCAAGGGTTGTCGGGAAGAGGTCCTGTCCTCATCAACATGGGGACAGGGTGCTCTGAGGTGGGGGGGCCCGCAGTGCGCCCCCCTGCCCCAGAGCACCCAACCCCCCAATGTTGAGGGCATGCGGCCTGGCACGGCTCAGGAGGGGGGGCGCTCGCTCGTCCCCACTCCCTTCCTGACCGGCCGGGTAGCGTGCTTTGGATACGGGTCTGGTATGGATTGTAGGGGGACCCCCTACGTCAATTTTTCGGCGTGGGGGGGTCTCCTTACAACCCATACCAGACCTAAGGGCCTGGTATGCTCCTGGGGGGGGAACCCATGCCGTTTTTTTCTTTGAAAATTGGCATGGAGTTCTCCCTCAGGAATGCATGCCGCTGTCATTTTTTTTTTCCCGACGCAACTTTTTTAAGCCGTCGCGATCCTCAAAACTCGGCGTAACGTAACTTCGCGCATGCGCAGTACGGCCGGCGCGGGAGCGCGCCTCATTTAAATGGGACTCGCCCCATTTGAATAGGAACGCCTTGCGCCGGCGGAATTTTAGTTACACAGCCTGAAATTTCTAGATAAGTGCTTTGTGGATCGGGCACTTAGGTAGAAACTTTAAGGCAGTGTAACTTAAATGGGATTTTTTAAGTTACGCCAGGTTTTTGTGGATCTGGCCCTAGATGTGTAATTTATGCTCCTAGAATGCTTGAAGTTGCTACTTCGGTGTTGGGCCTCTGTATGTGGCCACGCTGTGTAAAAGTCTCACACATGTGGTATCGCCATACTCAGGAGGAGCAGCAGAATATATTTTGGGGTGTCATTTTTGCTATGTACATGCTATGTGTTGGAAATATCCTATAAATGGACAACTTTGTGTAAAAAAAATGCATTTTCATTTTTTTTCCACATTTTCCAAAAACATTGGCAAAAAAATGAACTGTTCAAAAGACTCATTATGCCTCATAGATTATACGTTGGGGTGTTAGCTTTCCAAAATGGGGTCACTTTGTGGGCGTTTCCATTGTCCTGGTGCTCCAGGGCCTTCAAAAGTGTAATAGGTGGTTGAGAGATTAGATGTGTAATTTATGCTCCTAGAATGCTTGAAGTTGCTACTTCGGTGTTGGGCCTCTGTATGTGGCCACGCTGTGTAAAAGTCTCACACATGTGGTATCGCCATACTCAGGAGGAGCAGCAGAATATATTTTGGGGTGCCATTTGTGGAATATACATGCCAGGTGAGAGAAATAACCTGTTATAATGACAATATGGTGTGAAGAAAAAAAAAAAATCCTAATTTTGCAAAGAATTGTGGGAACAAATGACAACTTCAAAAAACTAACTATGCCTCTTACTAACTACCTTGGAATGTCTACTTTCCAAAAAGGGGTCATTTGGGGGGTATTTGTACTTTACTGGCTTGTTAGGGTCTCAAGAAATGAGAGAAGCTGTCAGTATTCAGGTGTGATCAAATTGTTCAATTTTCAGGAATTGGTACCATAGCTTGTAGACCCTATAACTTTCACCCAGACTAAATAATTTCCCAATTTTTTTTTTTTTTTACCAAAAATATGTAGCAGTATACATTTTAGGCCAAATTTGAGGAAAAATTACTTTTTTGCAAAATGTTATGATAGAAATGAAGAAGAATTCATTTTTTTACAAAATTTTCGTTCTTTTTTCATTAATAGCGAAAAAAATAAAAACCGCAGAGGTAATCAAATACCACCAAAAGAAAGCTCTATTTGTGGGAAAAAAAGGACAAAAATTTCATTTGGTTACAGTGTTGTATGACTGAGTTATTGTCATTCAAAATGTAAGAGCACCGAAAGCTGAAAATTGGTCTGGTTAGGAAGGGTGTTTAAGTGCCCAGTGGTCAAGTGGTTAAAGACACGTCTCTGGCTTAGAAAGACTGGCGTTCATTCATCACATTCTATGGAATTAATTGGACACTTTGGTTATTAACCCTTTACACGGATTTTCTTTTTTCATAAATGGGACTCTGGTTTTTCTTCTTCCAACACTCTCCTTTTTTCTTTTCTGGTTTTTCTTTTTTTAGAGTGTTTATTAATATTTTTTTCAACACTTCATTGCTTATTTATACAATTGTATGTATGATTTATCAATGTTCACCAATTAGCGCCGCACGTTTCTACTTTTATCATTAGACCTACTAGCCCATATAAATCTGGATGCTTGAGACTCCAAGATGATTCCAAGAAGGCCAGTATGGACGTTACTGAATTTATTCCCTAGTGGCATCCGAATCTTTTCCTGCATAATTGCAATGAGGTCTCCAACTACAAGACCAAACAAACCTATATTACTACTATACAGGCATACCCCGCTTTACGGACACTCACTTTACGTACACTCGCGAGTACAGACATACCCGCGAGTGTACGTAAAGTGTCTCACAAGTACAAATATTCCCGCGCCGTGCACCCGCATTAGACGGAACTGAAGTTCTGAGCACTTAGCCTGCCCAGTTCCAGTGTGCTCTTTCTGTATCCTGGCTGCCTCCCCAACTCCGGTGACATCACATCCCCTCAGTGTTTTTTCAGGCTTCCCTGTCAGCCACAGAATGCCATCCAGCCTCTCAATAGCACTGTCCTTAGTGCACAGCGCGATGTCCGGGGGATGGATTGGAGCGCCCCCCCCTTGCATCAGATGAGCTTATTTACATGTGAGTGTTCCCCTGATGCCCCCACTGAAGCCCCTGGCACCCCCACTACAGCCTAGAAGTGAAAAAAGGTATTTGCTTCACTTTAAGTACATTTTCGTTTTACATACATGCTCTGGTCCCATTGTGTACTTAAAAGTGGGGTATGCCTGTACTATTGCACAGGTAAATTTCATTACCTTTCACCACACCCTTACTTTTGTTTTAGTTGTTTTGGTCACTCACCAGCAAACAGGTGGTGCACACCCTGGCATTAGAATAAATGTTTTACTTACCCTAAGGTATTTCCTCAATCCTCAACATCACTAAGCACATAGGGGGTAATCCTCAAAAAGCGGCGCACATTTAGTTAGTCCAAACTTATGTCATTTAAGTTACGGCGGCCTAATTTGGTGTCGTAAGTGCCGTATCCACAGCACATTTGCGCCCAACTTTGCGCCAGCGTAACTTAAATCCCGAGGCGTAAGGCGGGGTTATTGCAAGTGGGAAGGAAGTGGGCGTGCTTCATTGTAATTAGCCGTGACCCCAGGGCCGGCCGTACTGCGCATGCGCGCACGCATCTGCTGCTCACTGGGCATGTGCAGAACTTGCCTCGGCGCAATCAGTGAGATAGGTAAAAGGCCAAGCGTACTTAGTTTGAGGATCGCCCTGTGTATAAAAAGCCCCACACAAACACACTTCCCTTGCAAAAGTATTTCCCTCTGTTTCCCTTCCTAGAGCAAGTTGCTTCTGCTCTGAACGTTTGTCGGTGTTTGTTGGTGAGTTGTGTGTGATAGAAAAGTTTTGGAGGAGTATTAGATTGGAGTTGGTGTTTGTTTCTGCTAAGTGTATTTTTTGTTTGTATTTTTTTGAGTGTATTTTCTGTTTGTTTTTTGCGTGTTTTTTTTTAATTTGTAGTAGCTGTCTGCTTGTGTGTTTTGCTTTTTGTGTGTTTCTTCTGTGAGTTTTTTTGTGTGTTTCTTCTGTGAGTTTTTTTGTTTGTTTGTTGTGTGTGTATTTTTGTTTGTTTGTTGTGTGTGTATTTTTGTTTGTGTTATACCTGAAGGGTTCCACATGTACTGGCACTTTAAGGCTGGCTCCACCCAGCAGTGATGACAAGGGTCAAGGGGCATAGTAGCCATCTTAGAGAGACCACATGTAGGAAGCAGAGAGATATGTAATGTCCTGAGATGCATGTTGCAGTGTACAGCCTTTACTGAATAAACATCCATTGTACCAGACCGGAGTCTTGTCTCCCTCACAACACGGAGGATATAACAGTGGCGACGAGGATGGGATTTACAAAGTGTCTATCAGTCTGAGAGAGAGACAAAGACATTGTGGATTGTCACCTGGATAAAAGCAATCACAGATCCCAGCAGGAAAATGTCATTAATCGGGACATTAAGTGAGTTTGGAGAACAGACATCCTGGAGTTCCTGGGTTGAGAGACTGGAACAGTATTTCAGTGCAAATGCCATCCCAGACAACAGGCAAGTAGCAGTGTTTCTGTCAGTGGTTGGGGCTAAAACATATGACACTCTTAGAGATTTGCTTTCCCCTGTAAAACCTGCAGCTAAGACATTGGCAGA
The DNA here is from genome assembly GCF_905171775.1 of Rana temporaria. Taxonomy (NCBI): domain Eukaryota; kingdom Metazoa; phylum Chordata; class Amphibia; order Anura; family Ranidae; genus Rana; species Rana temporaria. Next base: position 13,323,445 of record NC_053489.1, on the reverse strand, counting down.
GCTGCTGCCACTGCTAGAGGATCACTTCCAGCCTAAACCATTAGAAATTGCAGAAAGATTTCGCTTCTATCAGAGGCAGCAACAGACAGGTGAAGAGATTAAAGTTTATGTGCTCGCCCTTCGCAGACTAGCCTCTACCTGTTCTTTTGGGGACTACCTACCTACTGCACTGAGAGATAAGTTTGTCATGGGACTGAATTGTGAGTCAACACAAAAGAGACTGTTATCAGAGAAAGACCTTACTCTTACAAAGGCAATTGAGATAGCTTCAGTGATGGAAATGGCTGTGAAAGATACAGAGGAATTGAACCCCCAGAGCAGAAGGGAAGAGGTGAAGCAGGAAGTTTTCAGGACAGCAGTCAAGCCAACTGCTGCAAACTGGAAATACAGACCCCCACCAAGCCGGGAGTCAGCTTGCTACCATTGTGGGAATACAGACCATGATCACAAAGTCTGCCGGTTTAAGGATCAGACCTGTCATAATTGCGGTAGGACCGGCCATCTGAAACGAGTTTGCCGTAGCAAGAAGGTGCGAGATAAACAACCTCTGAACCCCAAGACTAGGACATATATGGTGGGAAGATATACATCATCATCTGAGTCAGAGGATGAGGAAGTGCTCCACAGGTTAGACATACATCATATGCATTCAGCACCCTCTGCAATGACTGTAGATGTAACCGTTGAGGGAAAGAGACTCAAGATGGATGTAGACACAGGAGCAGCAGTTTCAGTTATCACCCAGAAACAATGGAGACAACTTCAGACCCGAAAAACTGTCCGCCCAACACCAATCAAACTGCAGACATACTCAAAGCAGATACTCCACCCACTGGGTTACGCAAAAGTAAAGGTATTGTACAAGGGTCAGACAAAGAGACTGCCATTATATATCCTAGAAAATGGGGGACCCCCTCTCTTTGGGAGAGACTGGATTGCTCACTTTGGGATGCCAGACATCGCCATAAGTCCCTGTAACACCGTTACAATTCCATTAGGAGATAATGAGGGATGGGTGGTGTCCCTGAAGCAGCGGTTCCCAAAGATTTTTGATGACCAGTTGGGAAAAATAAAGCATGACTGTGTGAGACTCAAGCTGAAACCCAACGCTCAGCCTAAGTTCTTCAAAGCTCGGACAGTACCTTTCGCACTCCGAGCAGGTGTGGAAGCAGAACTAAGTCGGCTGGAGGAACAAGGTGTCATCTCAAAGGTAGAGCACAGCGAGTGGGCATCACCAGTTGTACCGGTAAAGAAATCGAATGGGGACTTGCGCATTTGTGGCGATTTCCGCATGGCACTGAACTCTCAACTGGAAATAGACCAGTATCCCCTACCCAGAGTAGATGACATTTTTGCCTCTCTTGCAGGAGGTCAAAAGTTCACCAAGCTTGATCTCAAACAAGCATATTTACAGGTCCATCCTTCTTCCCGCAAGTTTCTGACCATCAACACCCACAAGGGACTGTATCAATATAATCGGATGGTGTTTGGGGTAGCCTCTGCCCCAGCCATTTGGCAACGAAAAATGGACGAGATTTTGGCGGACATTCCTTTCACTCAGTGCCTGCTAGATGACATGCTCATTACAGGACGGACCGACCAGGAACACAAGCAGAATGTGGAGCTTGTGTTGGCGAGACTCCAAGAACAGGGTCTGAAAGTGAACTTAGCAAAATGCCAATTCATGAAACAGAGCCCTCCAGCTCTGGTCCTGAGGTCTGTTTACCCTCTGAGCTGGGGGATCCCTTCTTGGCCCCGCCGGTACCCATTCCGGCCAGCCCTGTTTCCTCCGGTCCCGAATCGCTGGATGCCCGGCCTCAACGACACTGTCGCCCTCCTGACCGGTTTCAGTTGCAAGAGCGGTTACGAGACTTACGACGGGGCCGACGGAAGTGATCCAATGACATATTAACCCCGCAAGCTTGAAGTCCCGTAATTCTCCTGTGTTTGGAGGACTGTTATTGGACAGTTATCAGTTAATGTTTTGTGCCTGTTATTGTTTTGTTTTGTTTTTTTTTTTGTTTTTTTAGGGATGGATGGAAGGTGTTATACCTGAAGGGTTCCACATGTACTGGCACTTTAAGGCTGGCTCCACCCAGCAGTGATGACAAGGGTCAAGGGGCATAGTAGCCATCTTAGAGAGACCACATGTAGGAAGCAGAGAGATATGTAATGTCCTGATTGTCCTGGTTGTTTGTGCTGTGAGTTTGAGTTTCTTCTTGTTGCTGAGTGGTGTCTGTGATGGCACCCAAGCGCAGGAAGCTCAATTTCTCACATGTTGAAAAGCAAATTCTTGCTCGGGCCATCGTCCAATATGGACAATATTTACATGGCCCTGATAGCCGGAACACCACCCCGGCCCAAAGGAAGAAGATCATCCAAAAAGTTACGGACCAGATCAATGCGGCGGGGGGGGGGGGAGACAAGGATCCCCGCTGGCATCCAAAAGAAGATCAATGATCTTAGGAGCCTGGTCCGTAACGAGGTGGCCAAAATAAATGCCCATACCACGGGCACTGGAGGAGGCCCAGCCTGCCCCATCAGGCTCAGTGAGGAGGAATGGGCAGTGGCCCGGTGTTTCCACCCACAGCAGGTGGTGGGCCTGCCTGGCTATCAATCTGATGTTCCTGTGAGGACAGGTAAGTTTTTGTTTTTTCTATCTGGTGATTAGCATGTGTGGGTGGGGGAAGGGAAGATGTGCCAAGTGTGTAGATCCTCAAACCTGTGATTGTTTTGTGTCCTCCACAGATGGCCAGGAGATTGCAGGCCCATCAGGCCAGGAGGTTGCTGGGCCATCAGGCCAGGCTGCTGCACCACCACAAGGACAAGAGGCTGCTGATGAGTCACAAGAAGGGCAGGATTCCCCAGGGGAGGGGAGTGGCCAAACCTACCCTAATGAGGAGGATGAGGGGGTGGAGGATGAGGGGGTGGAGGAAGAGGATCTTCAGATTGTCCGGGAAGTCCTTTTGGCCTCGGATCTGTTGACCCCTGAGGCAACCCTTGAGCCGACCCTTGAGGCTACCCCTGAGGCTGGCAGAAGTCAGGCCACCATCAGGGGTAGGCCCTCCCACTCCTCCCCCAACAGGCCTCAACCCACAAGGGTCACTCTCTCCCCTCCTCCCATGCCACAAGCCTCAGCGGCAGGCAGGATGGCGACCCAGGAGACACTGACCGGCAGACCCGCCTTCTGGGTCAGATCAAAGACACTCTGACCAAGATGGACCACAGGCCGGATGCAATGAGGGAGTCACTCAGTGATGGGGCCACAAACTCATTGGCGGTCATCACATGTTTGTGGGACCTGAAGACCGCCACAACAGGCGTGGCCCAGGAGGTGACTGGCCTGACCCAGGCTGTGCAGGACAATACCAGGGCTGGCCAGGCCAATACGGCTGCCCTCACTGTCTGTCTAACAAGGATAGCAGTGGCCTTGGAGGGCAGGCCAGCAGGACGACAGACACCAGGGGAGGCTCCTCCTTCCCCTGCTCACCCACCCCCCCATGAAGAGACTCCCTCCCCTGCTCACACCCCCCCCATGAAGAGACTCCCTCCCCTGCTCACACCCCCCCATGAAGAGACTCCCTCCCCTGCTCACACCCCCCCATGAAGAGACTCCGGTTGGCCGTGGCTGTGGCCGTGGCTGTGTCCGTACCCGTGGGCGGCCCAGGCGGAGCAATCACCACCGCACTTAATTTTGGTTCATAATCAGGGGTACTTTTTATTTTTTTATTTTATGATTTTATTTGGTATACTGTACTTATGATTTGGTTTATGTGTGTGAATGATGTGTGATTGTGGGGGGGTTCCTGATGAAATAAGGGTGTCACCCTCAGTTTTGTTGGAGTAGGGATCCCAGGACCAGGGAGAAGTGTTCCCATGTCCCTGAATGGTGTATGAATGCACAGTAACATAATTGGAGCCGTGGCGGGGCGTTACTGCTCCCAAGTACCATTGGGGGGGGGGGTACTTGGATCTAATCCAATTCCATGTGCATGTGATGTGTCTGTGCCAGGGACCACAGTGGTGTGCATTCATGCATTCTCATTGTGACAGTATGCGAGGTGCGATACATGATCATAGGTACATTTCACCTCGCATACGTTCCATTATGAGGGACTGAACCGGAATCCGGTCCGGGTTTTACAGCCTCTGGGCCTGGCTAGGGTTCCGGTCCGGATGTTTGGGTCCACTGGAGTCCACAATCAGCAGGACTTTAAATGACCAGGAAGAGAGCACAACAGGGCTCTGGCTTTGAGGCTCAGGAAGGGACCTGAGTGAGGGGAGCGCTGAGTGCTGGACTAAAAACGTTTGCTTTACTGCATGTTTTGTGGGTGATGGGGGCCAGCCCCGCACTGTATAGAGAGGAGACCCTGTTTGTTTAGTTTAGCGCCGGACGGCAAGGATTTAATTTACTGTTTTGTTTATTTTAACCTGCAAACCATTTACAAATAAAATCTGGCATCCGCCAGACTTAAAAGAAAGTGCCTGCTTGCGGACTATGATTCAGAAAAGGTGATCTCCACAAGCTAATCCCTCACAGTGTTTACTGTGCAAAGATGCATTCTGCGAGGCGTCTCCTGACTGCTGTTCACTCAAAAGAGGGGGTACCCTCGGTTACTGAAGTCACTAGTCGTTGGCATACAGATTGTAGTCCTGCAAGTGTGTGTGCTCAGCTCTTCCTTAATGGTGTTGCTGTAACAGACTTTTACATGGCATGTGTAAAATTAGGGCTGCTTTTATAAAGTGTAAATTTACACCATGAAACTAACAGAAGCGCACAGGGCATAATCTACAGCGCACACACTTAATTTTGTGGATCGCCGTATCTCCCTCATTTGCATCTTTGCCTATCAAAACAGCAGCGTGTCTAGCGTAATTTGCGTGCGAAGAAGCGCCGGTGTAAATATTTTAGGCACGACGGAAAAACCTGATTTTAAGGCTTATCTCATTCTGAGGATCAGGCGCAAAGATACGCGCTGTGTAAATTTCAATTACGCCGCGTATCTCGAGTTAAGTCGGTGCATCTGCTTTGAGGATTACCCCCATAGTGCTTTGTCTGACTGTATACTGTCAGTCTCCTTGACACACTATTGCACTTTTTGTTTACCACTATATTCATTTACATGATCAACTACCTATACCACTTTTTTGGCTACTATACCACTACATTACTTTAACCAATTATTTTTAACATTGGCTAGTTATCCCTAATGGGACGCCAATGATACCTAGAGGATTTAGCATATCGGCAATTCCTATTTGCCGTTAGTCCTTACATATACTTATATGGGCATACAAACATTCAGAAATGTTTATAGTTAAACGTATAATCTGGCTTAATATGCTATGGGCTGGATTCACAAAGAGTTACGCCAGCGTATCAGTAGATACGCCGACGTAACTCGGAATCTAAGCCAGTCGTAAGTTTAAGTGTATGCTCAATCTGAGATACACTTAAACCTAGCTAAGATACAACGGCCTGCGCCGTCGTATCTTAGGGTGCAATTTTTCCGCTGGCCGCTAGGGGGCGCTTCTGTTGATTTTGGGCGTAGAATATGTAAATGACTAGATACGCCGATTCACGAACGTACGCTTGCCCGTCGCAGTAAAGATACGCAGTTTCGGTAAGAGATACGCCGCGTAAAGATAAAGCTGCCCCCTAGGTGGCGTAGCCAATGTTAAGTATGGCCGTTGTTCCCGCGTCGAAATGTGAAAATTTTACGTCGTTTGCGTAAGTCGTCCGTGAATGGGGCTGGATGTAATTTACGTTCATGTCGAAACCAATATGTCCTTGCGGCGTACTTTGGAGCAATGCACACTGGGATATGTACACGGACAGCGCATGCGCCGTTCGTAAAAGAACGTCAATCACGTCGGGTCACCAATCATTTACATAAAACACGCCCCCCTCATCCTCATTTGAATTAGGCGCGCTTACGCCGGCCCCATTTACGCTACGCCGCCGTAAGTTAGGAGACAAGTGCTTTGTGAATACAGCACTTGCCTCTCTGACTTAAGGCGGCGTAGCGTAAATACGCTACGCTACACCGCCGTAACAATGTGCCGATCTACATGAATCCAGCCCTATGAGTTTACTCATTTAATCTTTTCACTAACACATGGCTATTATTTGGGTGGTCTTCACACGTGCCGACTCCTCCTCTTTTCAGTGGACGTTTTCTGTGTGGCTCCTTGCAAGCCCCTTTCCCTTCAGTGGTGTTTCAGGGGGGATGTGGGTGGCAATCCAGCCCCCTGGATTCTTCAATAGCATTATTATCTCTGGTCACATAAATAGTTATTTCACCGTTGAGTGCTAAATATACCATTATGATGTATTTAACAATATGTATGACGTTTTTCTAAACTTTAAATTATGTAATGTAATGGAATGTATGTATATATTATTTAGAGCCAATTGTCCCCCTGAGGAGACCGAACAGAGGTCGAAACACATCGGGGCTAGCACACCCCATAGCATAAGCTATGTAACGATGTGCACAATTATGTTCTTTTATTGCATTAAATTGTATTTGTACTGTACATATACTGTATCATTGGACCAGATTAAATTCTACTGTATTTTATTCATGCTACTGGATTATTCTTCTAATAAACAACTCCTTTTATTATTCAAATTTTTGATCTTGTTACATTGCTGTCTAAAGTCCCACTGGGGAAATTTTCCACTTACTTATATATATGTATAGACAGGTACTCATATATACCTGATGTGAATGTACATTGTATATGTAAAGCATAAATTTATGGCGCTATATAAGTACCTTAATAATAATAATAATAATAATAATAATAAAACCTGATGTTTCCCACTTAGCATTAAATGTACCAAACTTTTTCCATTCAATATCGAATGGACTCAACATTTTTTACATCAAATGTACTTGACTTTCTTCATCACCCAACAAAGTAACTTTGGTTGTAATTAGGGATGGGTCGAACAACCCCATGTTCTGTTTGCACCAGAACTTTCGAACATTGGGAAAGTTCGGAACCAAATAACAAACCCCATTGTCTATGGGACCCGAATGTGAAAAATCAAACTACCCATTTTGAAGGCTTACGTGCAAGTAATTGGGCATACAATGGTTATGGGGGTCTGGTACTGCCCTGGGGGACATGTATCAATGAAAAAAAAAATGTATTTTTTTTTTAAATGAGCAGTGATTTTATTTATGCTTAAAGTGAAAGTATAAAAATAAAAAATCCCTTTCAATATAGTGCCTGGGGGTCCCTTTAGTCCACCTGTAAAGTGGCACATCTGTACTGTGTATAGAGGCTGCTGCAGCAATAATTGCATTTAGGCTAGGTTTACACTGCTGCAAATTCTATTGCGAATTTGAGCTGTTGCAATTTCTCAAATTCGCAAGTCATTTAAATGACATAGTTTAACATTAATGCCGTTCACATCAATGCGTTGCGAATATAAGCCGCAGGAAAAAAGGGTCATGTGCAAGTTTGATCAGTGTGCGATGCAAATTCAGCTCTATAGACTGGCATTCCCAGAAATCGCGTCCGCGAATCGTGGCCAAAATCGCGGCAAATTCATGGCAAAAACGCAGCCGCGAAATCGCGGCAAAATCGAGATTTTACCACGATTTTGAATTCGCAGCAGTGTGAACCTAGCCTTATAAAAGCTAAAAAATGACATTTTCCCTGCAAGTTTTCGTTATTTTATAAGCAACGGCTTGGGGAGCCAGTCTGTATTATGAGGCCACAATGTAATGCACTGAGAACAAGAGTAGAGATTGTTTTAATAAATTCTGGCATCTCTACCACAGAACTTGTTGTGTTCCAACAGGTGTGGAAATGTTGTTCTTTGGGTGTCGGTGGTGCCTTCACACCGTAACCCTATAGAGGTACTCTTGATGAAAGCAAGAATTGGCATTCCTGTCAAAATATTTAATGATATGCACCTGTCAAACAGATGTGGAAAGATTGTTTGACAGTACATACCCAGCGTCTAAATGCAAGCTTGTCAAAGCTGCTGGCTCTACACCTTCTGAGTTCTGAGCCTGGTGTATTCTGCCACCTTACGTGAATTTGCAGAATGTGCTTTACCTCAATGGCAGTTTCCCAGTCGATATTTATTTTCATGTAAGGCCATTCCAGCTCTCTACCATCAGGTTAAAGGCAATGTTGTGGCATTGTTGGCCAAGGTGTTAGCAGCAAGTCCACATTACTGCTAACATGTGATCAGCAAGCATAGGTGGGGATGATATATTTCATTCACAGCACACTGGGTAACTCTGCTTGCAACTCGGAAGGATGCAGGACAGGGCTCAGTGCTGCAGCTTGTTGTGCCCCCACATCTCCATACAGCTGGTGATGATGTAAGATTTGTTAGCTCTACCCCCTCCTCATCCATGCCATCCTCTGCTGAATTGTCCTATTAACCTCAAGTACCCCCTAAGTGTTCAAAGGGCTATTCAATGAGTCAGGTTAAAACATGCCATGTAGTGCTTCAGCTGGTGTGTCTAGGGGACAGGAACCACACAAGAGCAGAGATCCATGCAGCTCTGCAGGAACAGTCCCATAGGTGGTTCACACCATGCCAGCTGAAGCCAGAAATGGTGGTGTGCGATAATGGCACAGGCCTCCTGTCTGCCCTTAGACAGGGAAAGTTGACACATGTGCCATGCCTGGCACATGTCCTCAATTTGGTGGTGTTGCATTTTCTAAATGGGTACCCAGTGTAGAAAGATCTATTAAAGCAGGCCAGAAAAGTCTGTAGCCATTTTATGTGATTAACAACATCCACTGCTCAGTTGGCTAAAATTTAGCGGTAATTCCACCTGCCTGTAAACCTCCTGGTTTGTGACATGCCCACCAGGTGGAACTCAACTTTGGCAATGCTTCAGCGGCTGCACATGCAGCAGAGGGCTGTCAACGAGTACCTGTGTGAGTATGGCACAACAACAGGCTCAGGCTTTTTTCCCATGCCAATGGCTGCTCATAAAGGATGCATGCACTGTACTGTCACCATTTGAGGAGGCCACAAGGATGGTGAGCCGTGACAATGCATGCATCAGTGACACAATCCCTGTTGTGATCCTCGTGGAGCAGACACTGCATGGCATTATATACAGGGCACTGAAGGCAGAGGAGCGGGACGAAGATGAGGGCTTCCTTTCCTCTGAAGGCCAACTTTATGCAGACACCATTGTTTCTATGCCACAGAACACACAGGAGGAGAGAGAGGAGGAGGAGGCTACTGGCAGTTTCTGGGAGTTTCAAAGACTGCAAAAGAACCCAAGAATACATGGCATAAAGGGAAAGGATCACTATTGGTTGGCAACCCTCCTTGACCACCGTTATAAAGTGAAAGTCTCAGAACTCATCCCATCCCCACAGAGAAGCCAGAAGATGAAATCTTTTGAGGACACCTTAAGCATTTGCCGACCGCTGCATGTTGATATACATCGGCAGAATGGCAGCGGTAGGCAAATGGACGTACGTGTATGTCCCCTTTAAGAAGTCTGCGGCGGGCGCCCGCGTGCAGCCGAACTCTCCGTGACCGCGGGCCCCGCAAACTCAATGTTTTCGCTGGCAAAAAGTGTCCGATGTGTCCGTCATAATGTAGCAGTCGCAATAAAAATCGCAGATCTCCGCCATAACTTGTAAAAAAAAAAATTATAATAAAAATGCCATAAAATGACCCCCCTATTTTGTAGACGCTATAACTTTTACGCAAACCAATCAATATACGCTTATTGCAATTTTTTACCAAAAATATGTAGAAGAATACATATCGGCCTAAACTGAGGGGGAAAAAAATGTTTTTTATATATTTTTGGGGGATATAATTAAAGCAAAAGGTAAAAAATATTGTTTTTTTCTTAAAACGGTCTCTTTTTTTGTTTATAGCGCAAAAAAAACGCAGAGGTGATACATTACCACCAACATAAAGCTCTATTTGTGTGAAAAAAGGATGTAAATTTTGTTTGGGTGCAATGTCGCACGACCGCGCAATTGTCAGTTAAAATGACGCAGTGCCGAATTGCAAAAAATGGCCCGGTCATTGGGCAGCCAAATCCTCCAGGGCTGAAGTAGTTAAAGAGGACTCTGGTAGGTTACAGTGTCGTGAAAAACTTAGTTTTGAGGCCTCTGTTGGTCAAGAGAGGAGCAGTAGAGAAGGCAGCTGCCTAAGTGATGCATTTCTGAATTGTTTTAGTCCAGGGCTGTCAGATTCCACATCTCATTGGCAGCATCTACATCACATGTTGGACGATTATCTATGAAGCCCCTGATGCCAAAGTTGCCTATTAATTGTTTTTGAGATGTTTAATCTCTGTATGACTTCTAGGCTGCCTAATGTTGTAGGTGTTGATTTAATCTGGAAGAATTTTTTTGGTGTAGGTTTCATGGGCATAATTAACACCCTAAGAACATATTTTCCACACCTGTTTGACAGGGACTGTATTTTATTTTCTGCTACAGCAGATGGGACAGAGAAATTTGCCATCTATACTTTATAGCTGGTGGTATGCTGCTGACAGATGGGCTGCAAGGACCTGGGACACCCTGTGCTATACCGTCATCCCTGTCAGTGGCGGCTGCTGAGAGGTCATGAGGTATAACAGGGACATACTGAGGTGAGTAAGGAGAAGCGACAGATGTGTGGCTTTTAGGTGCTATTGCCAACTGGCTGAGTGGTGAGAGGTAAAATGCCTTGTCAAGCATGTGGTACTCAAATGGTTGGTGTTTTTGCCTCCCTTGATGCGCTTGAGACAAAGGGCCATATTCTCAAAGAATTACGCCGGCGTATCAGCAGATACGCCGACGTAAGTCCGAATCTAAGACCGTCGTATGTTTAAGTGTATTCTCAAACTGAGATACACTTAAACATGCCTAAGATACGACAGCCAGCGCCGTTGTATCTTAGGCTGCAATATCTACGCTGACCGCTAGGTGGCGTTTCCTTTGCGGTCAGCGTAGAATATGCAAATGACTAGTCATGCAGATTCACGAACGTACGCTTGCCCGTCGTAGTGTTTTTACATTGTTTCCGTAAGCGATACGCGGCGTAAAGATAAACATGCCCCCTAGGTGGCGTACTCAATGTTAAGTATGGCCGTCGTTCCCGTGTTGCAATTTAAAAATTTAACGTCGTCTGCGTAAGTCATCTGTGAATGGCGCTGGATGCCATTTACGTTACCGTCAAAACAAATGACGTCTGTGCGACGTCATTTAGCGCAATGCACGTCGGGTAATTTACCCGACGGAGCATGCGCAGTACGATCGGCACGGGAGCGCGCCTAATTTAAATGATCCACGCCCCCTACCAGGATCATTTGAATTAGGAGTGCTTGCGTGGGTGGACTTTACGCTACGCCGCCGCAAGTTTACAGGTAAGTGGTTTGGGAATCAGGCACTTGCCCGTTAAACTTGCGGCGGAGTAACGTAAACGAGATACGTTACGCTGCCGGATATCTACGAGAATCTGTTCCAAAGTTTGCAAATAGCAATAGTGTGATCAACTGCACATGTACTAAAAAAGGCCCAGACAGCTGAGCTGTGGGATAGGAGATAACAGCTCCACAACATGATGGAATAGGGTGGCTTCTCTCTATTCTTCCATGATGGATGTCTCGTTGGGGCTGTTTCCTCCTCTGCTCTATTCGGCACCCAAGTGGAATCAGTGACCTTATTATTATCATCTACTCCATCCTCATTACTACTGGAGACAACTGGAGACAACTTGGCAATATGCTGTGGCTGGAGGAACATGACTGACAATTTTTGTACCAGTGTTTTAATCTCTGTAGGCTCATGTTCCTGCCTTCCTCAACCTCAGAGTCAGAACCAACCACTGAATCAAGTAATTGCTGTGCATCATCAAGGGGCAAGTGGCTGATGCCGTGTTCAAATAACTCAGCTGACTCCTCCATGGCTGACCAACCTCCAGGATGTCACAGGGAATGTCCACACGCCACAATCCCAGAGCGGGTCAGCCCAGAAAGCTCATGGACTTCTTCCTGGGCACAAGCTGTGAGGAGAACCAAGATGGCGACGGAGGAGGCATGGATCTCTCTCCCTCACCCTCCACAGCGCCGAGCATATATCCCGGCAGCCAGGAGCCTCACATATAGGACCATAGAATGGATGACAAGCAGACTCTCCAACTGTCTCACCAGCATTCAAGGGTCCAGTAGGTAAAAGGCAGTTTTCTGCAATAGTGAGCAGTGACCAGGCACAGGCCCCACAGGATTCACTCTTAGCGTTCCCCACCTCTGACCGCCTTGCCTCAGAGCAGAATATGAAAGATTCTTTTATCATTAAAAAAAATATCTGCAGGCTGAGTTATGTAAATCAGTGTCAGAACTACAAGTACAGGTGGAACAACCTTTAGAGGACAGAATGGATGTAACTGAACATAAAGTGAGAGAATGCGTTTCTGCGCATTATGTCCTAGTGAACAGTTATCAAGAACGCAATGCTGACAAACAATGGCTGAAAAACAAGGTCACAGACCTTGAGGATAGGTCCAGAAGGAACAACCTGAAATTTAGAGGTATTCCTGAAACATTTATATTTCTCCTGAACTTCCACAATACCTACTTCAATTACTAAAAAACGCTCCTTCCTATGGAAAATGTCCGAGATCTGGTCATTGACAGAGCTCATCATATAGTTAAACCAAATTCCCTTATGAACACGGTCCCAATGGATCTTTTGGCCAGAATTCACTTTTTCCATATCAAAGATAGAGCCATAACTGCAGCACGTAAAACAGGTAAACGTCCTGACCCATTCTCCCACATCAGCATCTACGCTGACCTGTCGGCTACCACCCTGTCTCGTCGTAGACAGTTTGCACCCATTGCAGCCGATCTAAGAGAGAAAAAAATCATGTACAACTGGTTCTTCCCCGCCACCTTACAAGTCACACATCAGGGGCAAAAATCTATCTTACAAGCACCAGCAGATTCAAGGAAACTCCCCCGACAATGGGGAATATCCACACCACCTGCAAAGGATGGGGAAAGATCCCTTATCCCTCGCCCATAAGCTCAAACCCGGATCACTCCTTCTGGCCCAGGCTAACATAGTAGCATCACATCTGGGCTACTCAAAATAACAATTCATGGCATGACAATGCTTTAATGCAGCAACTCACCTCCTCTTGGTTTGGAACCCTGTACCTCCCACCCCTACGCATTAGTTGATAAAAGTTTGTTTTTTGACCCCAGGTCCCGGTGTCCCTCTTTACTGATTGTTTGTATTTTATAATCAGTTGCGTACTATTTAGTGGACTTAGTATATTATTTGTAATACATAGAGCAACCTTATAAGTATTTATAGTTGTATTAGCACTACCTTATATCTGTTCAAGGTGTGGTACATCCCTTTGACTGTGTGCGCTTCTCCAAAGCACCACACAACATGAGAGTGGGACATTCCCAGCTCTTCGCATCACATTTCCTACTCTAGTGCTCCACCACTCTGGAGATGTCTCTAAACGTAAAAGGGCCTGAAAAGTCCCTACAAATGATCCTTGCTCTGGAGAGAGGCTCTCTCCCAGAAATGCGACATAATGTGTACGCAAGAGACGCATTTAACTCAACCCAATGCATCAAGAGTCTCCCACCATAAATTCCTACACTGCTTCTTTGCCAATTTGGAAAAGAAAACCAAAGGTGTAATGATAGCTATTAGGGACACAATCACCTTCTCGCAGATATGTGTAGAATGTGACCCCAATGGCAGATATGTGATCTTTTAGAGCAGAGCTCAACCACCAACCATTCACTCTAGTGTCGATATATTCGCCAAACACTAACCAGAAAAAATGTCTCTGTGAATTACTAAAACATGTCAATTCGATCCAAGTAGGCCAAGTTATAATCTGTGGAAATTCAAATGCTGTATCAGACACCTCATTGGACTCCATGAGCACCTGCCAGAAACATTCACAGAACCTCTCTTCTCTCTCAATCCACAGGTCTACACTCCGCCCCTCTTTCCCCCTTCTATCAGCAAACGCCAACCTCTCCCCTCTCCTCCCCCTCTCTCTCACCTTTTATAAGTCCTCCGGGCAAGCATGTATGTAGGTCTGACTAAGGAGCATCTCATGCTCCAAAGCGAGTTACCACCCACCACCTTCATTTGATGTTGCATCGGCTGTGTGCGTTACAGCTTGATTCCAGAACTGGGGTCGCCTCATTGCAACTTCCCCATCCTCGCTAATTCACGTCATCAGGGAATCTGACAGCATAGGATGACTCTCTCCCCCAGACAGATGAGGATTATAGAGATCCACATGAGGACTAATCATTATATTCCTATGACCTCTTACTCTATTGTAAGTGTGTTTAATGCCACTGTGCCTGTAATAAATATTTGAACTACTGCCTTTCTGTTTCCTTTACAAAATCCAATTTGTATTTGTCTTTTGTCTGACTGATTTGTATTTTACTTCTGGGAGAATCAGTGAGTAAATAGATACCCAACACGCCAAACCTTACATTTTGTGCGCCCGTGAAATGGCGTCAAAATCAGTACCCTATATTCTCTATAGGTGACACTTCAGAAGCCTCCCATGGATATCAGTTTAGCGTTAAGGATGAAGTCTCGTATTAGAATTATTGCTCTCAATCCAGCGTGAGCAGCAATATGTAATATGTGTATCGCAATCAACGTTTTCATGCATAGGCGCTCCCGGTGAATGCGTTTACATTTGTGCGTGTGTATATATGGGGGTGGGGGCCTAATTTTTTTTCAGGGGGGATGTGTGATATAACTAGATAAACAGGGGCAGATCCAAAGACATCTGCGCCGGGCGCAGCGTATCTAAGATACACTACGCCGCTGTAACTTACTTTGCTTTGGTTTGAATCCACAACGAATCCAATTCAAATGGCTGTGATGAGGGCGTGTTTTATGTTAAGACGTCGTGACCCCGACGTAATCAACATTTTTTTGGAACTGCGCATGCGCCGTCCCTAGGGGTATCCCAGTGCGCATGCTCGAAATTAAACCGGAACCCGCCAATGCTTACGACGGTGACGTCATTCTACGCAAATTCCTATTCGCAAACGACTTGCGCAAACAACGTAAAAAATTCAAAATTGTACGCGGGAAGGACGGCCATACTTAACATTGAGTACGCCACCATATAGCAGCTTTAACTATACGCCGGAAAAAGCCGGACGCCAACGACGAAAAAAAAAGCGACGGGCCGATGTACGTTCGTGGATCGCCGTAAATAGCTCATTTGCATACTCAACGCGGATTACGACGGGAACGCCACCTAGCGGCCGCCGAAAAAATTGCATCTTAGATCCGACGGCGTACGAAGACGTACGCCTGTCGGATCTAGACGAGATGCCGTCGTATCTTGTTTTGAGGATTCAAAACAAAGATACGATGCGGGAATTTTGAAATTACGCGTAATTTCTTTGTGGATCTACCCCACAATGTATAGTAAAACAAAAAATACTAAACCTTCTATATACTTGTTACCTATAATCATTTCTGTTTTTTTTTTAAGCTGTCCCGCTATGTAAAAGAAGTCCAGTACAAGGATCAGAATGGTGAGGTCATGATTTTTAATGATAAAGGAGAACTGCCCAGCCCACTGGAAATTGTAAATTGGATTACAAGAATTAAAGGTAGAAATATCACTGATTGGATGATTGTGGGTCACTTTGATGGGTCCCTTTCAGAGGGTCAGCAACTTACACTAAAACCAGAGCGAATATCATGGAAAGGAGACAAGGTGAGTTACACTGGGGAAGATGATCCAGAACTTATACAAGAAACATTCTAGTTTTGACCCTAAAGCCCATCTCCAGATAAATCCTAACCCCCTCCCCCCATCCTGTTCATAGACCACCAACATCTGCCCTGACTCATTCCATGGTGATTAGATGAAGGTGTCAGGTCTAGATGTGTGGATATAAATGCCGGGATATGTTCCCATCATTCATTATACCTGAAGAAGTGGATGAACTACAAAACATCTTCTACATTACAGAACAAGTCCAGCTGAATGTGACTGACTACTACCAGCTACCCCCTCCTCATCACACAGACCGGGACATAGACACTCAAAAAAGGACCCAGAATCATGTGCAGAAGATAAAAACTTTGGAGTGGAATGACTACCAGTATTATCTATGGCTAGATTCTACTCAGACCTTCTGAATTCATCAGACTGTAAACAGAAGAAAAAAAAAACAGTTTAGAGTAGTAATTCCCCCGATCAGAAATTTGCAGTTACTGTATATACATAAAAAAAAAGAGCTACCTGGATTTCTGTACAAAAAAAATAGTAAGATGGCGCAGGATTATTAGTGTATAAGTAATAGCGATCAATAAAATGATAATATATGGTCAATAAATAAATGATTAAGTATAGTCCAATGTCCAATATGATCCAATCGATAGTCCAAAGGTGAGATAGGCACTAGCGACAGCAACCCTAAAGCAGAAGCAGGCTCTGAAATGTTTGCAAAAAAGAAAAGAGGATGCGCCAATCTAAGTGCAGCAGAATGGAAAGTTTATTAAAAATGTGTATAACACACAGCCAAATGGCTACTCATAAAACATGGGAGATACAAGGCATAAACAGTAAGCTGTTCAGGTCCGGTGTCGCTATGGGTGCCCAGCGATCCCAGGTTCCAGACAAAGTCCTCGGCAGACAGGAGAGCTGGTGGTAATGGAATTCCAGTGTCACTGGGAGCCACGGGGAAGCAGGAAATGCCGATCAAGACGGTGTGCGTGCTAGCATGGAGCGCAACGTTCCATCGTCGCACCGGAAGTGACGTGGAACAAGGAACGGACCAATGGGATTGTCCCATTGTTCCACGTCACTTCCGGTGCAACGACGGAGCGTTGCGCTCCACGCTGACAGGCACGCCGTCTTGAACGCGTTTCCTGCTTCCCCGTGGCTCCCAGTGACACTGGAATAACATTACCACCAGCTCTCCTGTCTGCCGAGGACTTTGTCTGTGACCAGGGATCGCTGGGCACCCGTAGCGACACCGGACCTGAACAGCTTATATGCCTTGTATCTCCCATGTTTTGTGAGTAGTCATTTGGCTGTGTGTTATACACATTTTTATTAAACTTTCCATTCTGCTGCACTTAGATTGGCGCATTCTCTTTTCTTTTTTCTTTTTTTCTTCTTTTCTGGATTTCTGTACATGTGACTCCTAAAATGCGGACACATCTGGTTGATTTTCTCTTTGGATTTTTAAAGCAGCGTTTATGCTTGGGACAAATTATTAGAGGTTACGTGAAAACATTGTGAAAAAAATGTTAAAGGGCAATCGGATAACAAACTTCATGTGGTGGAAACAATAGTGTCAACATCAAAATTCTCCGGCCACAGAGGTTCGATCAGAGCAGGTGTCTGTGAGGACCCGAGTCTAAGATACCTAGTACGATCGGACGGAGTGGATGGGAAGCTTGGTTGTAGACGTGTCATTTGGTCACAGTGACCACACAAGCCTGATTTGACTCCTCCTGTCATGTGATAGAGAGGATCAACACCATCTGGTGAGTCGGGATCCATATCCCGATTACCTTGTTTTTTACCTGTGGGAAGAAATGTGCCCGACGGCCTGTGATCACTGAGGGTTGCATGCAATCAAAGCAGTCGCAATTCTTGAACATGAAAACAATTTGTATTCATTTTGGACTTTTAGATTTGAGTTCACATTGAGAATTTTGATGTTGACACTATTGTTTCCACCACATGAAGTTTGTTATCCAATTGCCCTTTAATATTGTTTTCACAGTGATTTCAAAATAACCACTAATAATTTGTCACTTCATATATATTTAGTTTCTTGTAGATATCACTGATTGCCCGGTGTCACTTTATCCCAGCAAGCGTTGTATATCACAGAGTATATCCAGTGTTGTTGAATTCTCCACCATACTATGAAGTACGGACTGAAGGACCGTTTAATCGGTCCAAACCGATGGTGTGTGGACCCCATCGGTCAGTTATCCTTCTCTCAAATATTTTAGAACTTGCTTTAAAATTGAACTGATGGACGCCTAACCGATAGGTCAAAACCGACGGCTAGTATGCAAAAGCATCGGTTAAAAACCCGCGCATGCTCAGAATCAAGTCGATGCATGCTTGGAAGCATTGAACTTCATTTTTCTCAGCACGTCATTGTGTTTTACATCACCGCGTTGGACTCAATCGTTTTTTTTAACTGATGGTGTGTAGGCACATCAGACCATCAGTCAGCTATATCTCTTTACCGATGAGAACGGTCCTTTGGACCGTTCTCATCGGATGGACTGATCGTGTGTACGCGGCCTGAGTTGTTACAGAAGCTGCGTTTAACACAACATTTACAATTTAACTATTTGTCAAGGCATGGGAACTATTAGCTGGATTCAGAGAGAGTTACGCCGGCATATCAGTAGATGCGCCGTTGTAACTCTGAATCTACGCCGTCATAAATTTAAGCGTATTATGGAAACCAGATACGCTTAAATTAGGCTAAGATACGAGCGGCGTAAGTCTCCTACGCCGTCGTATCTTAGGGTGCATATTTACGCTGGCCACTAGGTGGCACTTCAGTTGTTTCCGCGTCGAATATGCAAATGAGCAAGATACGCCGTTTCACAAACGTACGTACGCCCGTCGCAATTAGTTACTCCGTTTACGGAAGACATACGCCGGCGTAAAGATAAAGCATGTCTCTAGGTGGCGCAGCCCATGCAAAGTATGGACGTCAGAACAAGCGTATCTTTTTATGGCGTTTGCATAAGTCGTATGCAAATAGGGCTGTGCGTAAGTTACGTTCATGTAGTAGGCAGTGTTCGACGTATCTTAGGCATTCTATCCGACGCATGCGCACTGGGATACGTCCACGGACCGTTCGTTCAAAACGTCATTTACGTGGGGTCATGCTTTATTTACCTAAAACACGCCCACCTCAACACAATTTGAATTAGGCGGGCTTATGCCGGCCCATTTACGATACGCCACCATAACTTAGAACGCAAGTGCTTTGTGAATACAGCACTTTCCTCTCTAACTTACGGCGGCGTAGCGTATATGAGATATGCTACGCCTGCCTAACGTTAGGCAGGTCTTACTGAATCTGGCCCTATATGTTTAGCACATATACACATTTTTTGAGTGTTTTTGCTTGTACTGATATTTTTGTTGCTGTAATCTTTCTAATGAAAGGATTCTGCTAGTACTCCTAGATGTTTTTTTTCTGTATTCTGGTTCAGAACATATTCTGTGGTATCCAGACTAATGAAGGGCCACCTTCTGGAATGGTCCATGTGTTTCCACCAAGGTATACTGTACATGCTGCATCATTGTAAACATCAGAAGCTCGGCTTCCCTACACTATTATATCTGTACTTTTACTCTTGAATAGATCATATAGCTCTATATTATCTCAGGTCCCAAGAGGTCAATGCTCCGAGGAATGTCTTCCGGGGTTCAGAAAATCTGTAAGAGAAGGATATCACCCATGTTGTTATAATTGTGCTCCGTGTTCAGAAGGAGAAATATCAAACCAATCTGGTAAGATTTATGTTTCTATAAGTATAAATTCTGATATTGGATTAGAAAATGAAAACATTTAAAGTCCTTTAAAGTGATTCTGTACACACTTTACACTTTGCAGGCTGAACATCTCCCTAAATTGTATGAAATTAATGATTACTGATGAGACCTTTCTGCACTTTTCTTCTACCTCTGACCTTAGTAAAAGCAACACACACAGTACACAAAAACACTGGCTAGGCACACAGATAACTCTTTTATTGTCTCTGATGTTTAACCCCTTCCCAGCCAGTGTCATTAGTACAGTGACAGTGCATATTTTTAGCACAGATTACTGTATTAGTGTCACTGGTTCCTGCAAAGTGTCACACAAAGTGTACACACGAGCGGATCTGTCCGATGAAAACAGTCCGCGGACCGTTTTCATCAGACATGTCCGCTAGCAGATTTTGGTCTGATGGTTGTACACACCATCAAACCAAAATCCCCGTGGACAGAGAATGCGGTGACGTATACAACACCGACGTTCTCTGACGTGGAAGTTCAACGCTTCCGCGCATGCGTCGAATCACGGGCAAGCGGACATGTCCGATGAGTCATATTGACCATCGGACATGTCCGGCGGACATGGTTCCAGCGGACATGTTTCTTAGCATGCTAAGAAACATTTGTCTGCTGGAAACCTGTCCGATCCGCCGAAAAATTGTCCGGTCGGCCGTACAGACGACCGAACATGTCCGCGGAAACTGGTCCGCGGACCAGTTTCAGCAGACATGTTCGGTCGTGTGTACGAGGCCTTATGCCTCGTACACACGGGCAAACATGTACGATGAAAATGGTCTGCCAGACCGTTTTCACCGGAAGTGCCCCGCCCGGAGATTTCTGTATGATGGCTGTACACACCATCATACAGAAATGAGAGTTAATCCGCGTGGACAGACAGCGCGTTGACGTGTTCGCGCCGTCGCCGCGACGATGACGCGCGACGTGCGCGACGCTGAAAGGTCAATGCTTCCACGTATGCGTCAAAGTCATTTGACGCATGCGAGGGATGGCGGCCGCTCGGACATGTACGGTAAGTCTGTACAGACGACTGAACATGTCCGACGGACAGGATTCCAGCGGGCATGTTTCTTTTTTTTTTTTTTTTTTACAAATCTTTTATTCATTTCTTTACAAAACAGTACAATAAATACAACATAAAATCACTATACACAACTAACATACAAGGTCTCAAGATATACCCCTTCCTAA
This sequence comes from Rana temporaria, assembly GCF_905171775.1. Classification (NCBI taxonomy): domain Eukaryota; kingdom Metazoa; phylum Chordata; class Amphibia; order Anura; family Ranidae; genus Rana; species Rana temporaria. The sequence continues at coordinate 13,302,678 of NC_053489.1, read as the reverse complement.
AATAGTCTAGAAGCTGGATAGTCCTCCTAGATTTCTTACTCCTAGATTTCTCCGTCCCTTTTTACCTCCTGAACCAGTCCTTCCCCATCTCTTATCCATGGGAAATACCTGGCGGTAGGAAATACCCTACCCCTATTAGATGGGAGGGAAGGGCAAATATAGAGACAGAGGGAAAAAGGAGGGAGAGAGAGGGAAGCAGGAGGAGAGGGAGAGGAGAAGAAAAAAGAAAAAGAAAAAAAAAAAAAGCCAATAAATCTGTAGAAAATCTATATAAAGTATAGGGATCATTTCCCCTAATTGTGTATTTACTTCGGTGAGAGGAAGAGAGAAAAAAAAAAAAAAAAACAGGTGCTAAATAGTAGGAAGGGGAAAAAGAACACTTTCCCCTAACTTGTGAAAAAAAAAAAAAAAGCCAATAAATCTGTAGAAAATCTATATAAAGTATAGGGATCATTTCCCCTAATTGTGTATTTACTTCGGTGAGAGGAAGAGAGAAAAAAAAAAAAAAAAACAGGTGCTAAATAGTAGGAAGGGGAAAAAGAACACTTTCCCCTAACTTGTGAAAAAAAAAAAAAAGCCAATAAATCTGTAGAAAATCTATATAAAGAATAGGGATCATTTCCCCTAATTGTGTATTTACTTCGGTGAGAGGAAGAGAAAAAAAAAAAAAACACCAGGTGCTAAATAGTAGGAAGGGGAAAAAGGACACTTTCCCCTAAATTGTGAGAAAAAAAAATACATCTATAAGAAATCTATATAAAGTGTAGGGATCATTTCCCCTAATTGTGTATTTACTTCAGTGAGCAAAATATAAAAAAAAAAAAAAAAAAAAAAAAAAAAAAGGGGGAAGACTTTTAAAAATTCCCCTATGTAGTGAAGACAAAGAAAAAACAAACATTAGACCTATCTAGGATGTAGTATAGACCATAGGGTTAATTCCCCTTGTTATGAATGTGATTCTGTGTACAAAAGGATAAAAAAAAGAGTAGAAAGATAATAACAACAACTACAAAATCAGAAGGGGAATAGGCAATTTCCCCTATATTATGAAAAAAAAAGAGAAGATAAACACAGACATGACAATCTACTATAGGGACTATAATTTCCCCTTATTGTGAGCCTTACCCACATTTTAAAATAGAAACCACCCCAAAACCCCAAAAAAAAAAAAAAAAAAAAAAAAAAAAAAAAGAAAGCGGGGGGGGGGGGGGGGGGTACTCTTGAAGAGGTCCTGACTAGCGGTCTCCTCTAATCCCCCCTACTCCCTCCTCCCCCATCTCCCCCATCTCGCCCCCCGGACCTAAAGTCCCTCCATCTCTTCCAGATCGTTTCAAATCTTGGCCCGTCCTCTACATGGAAGGCCCACAGTTCCTCCATCACTTTAATTCGGTCAATTTCTTGGAGCCACTCCCCTGTCGAGGGTGCTCTTTTTTCCCTCCAGTTCCTCGGTATTAGTACCTTGGCTCCGTTCAACAGGAACGGGACCAAGGTACCTCTATACTTTTTCCTGGACAAACTCGTGGTATGAAACAGACATTCCCATGGGTCATATCTTATCTCATATCCACACATTTTTTTAATCAGTCCGTATATCTCACGCCAGTATACTTGTATGAGGGGGCATTGCCACCATATGTGGGCATGGGTTCCCTCCATCCCACACTCTCTCCAACATAGGGGGGAGGCCTCACTATTCATTCTATGCAATTTAGTTGGAACGAAGTACCATTTAGTTAGTAACTTATAATTAGTTTCTTTTACTTTTGCATCCATCGATGTGGCCTGGACATATTCTAATACCTGTCTCTTTTTATTGGGTATAGTTTGATTCAGTTCTATTTCCCAGCTTTCTATTATTTTCAATTTCCCTATCTCTGTTTTGGTTGTCAACATTTTGTAGATACTTGATATTCCCCGTTTCCCAGGTTCATCTTGGGTCATATATTTTTCCCAGTGATTTAGATCACTTACATCTCGCAGGGGCTTTGGCAAAGTGCCCACAAAATGTTGGATTTGTCTATATCTCCATCTGTCCCCTAAGGACAGGCCATATTTCTCTTGGAGTTCTCCCATCGTACATAATTCATTTCCTTTCATTATATCCTTCAATCTTAAAGTGTCCGAGGTTGCCCACCTCAGGTAAATCCCCCCCTCCTTACCCGGCGGGAAGAAATCCGTTCCCGTAAGAGGCAGCAGAGGGCTATTATAGAGCAGTTTATTTTTCTTACAGACCTTATCCCATAGTCTAAGAGTTTCTTTTGTTATTGCAGGCGTGTCCAGGGTTAATCCTCTATATTGCCTCGGTACCCATATTATATTTCCCAGCTCTTTCTTGCTTAAGCTTTCTTCAACTTCTACCCACTTTTTTTTACTCACATCCTCCCCCTGCACCCAGTCTGTGATCCTCTTCAATACCGCCGCCTCATAGTACCTTCTAAAGTCTGGCAACTGTATTCCTCCTTCCTCTTTAGGTTTAATCAGAGTATCCACTGCTATACGCGGCTTTTTTCCCCTCCATATAAAACCTCCTATTATCTTATCCAGGACTTTAAAGTACATTTCTGGAATTTTTATCGGAAGTGTTTGGAAGATATAAAGGACTTTTGGCAGAATCATCATTTTTATAGTGTTAACCCTTCCCCACCATGACACTCTATCTATGCTGTAACCTTTTAAGTCTGATTTTACTTTATTCAATAATAGTATATAGTTGTCTTCATAGAAGAGTATCTTTCCGTGCTAGACAGGTATATACCTAGATATTTCATCCTCCTCTGCTTCCATTTAAATGGATAGAGGACCTCAAGCTCCCTACGGTCCTGCGGACTTAATGCTATACTTAGTATCTCCGTTTTTTCTTTATTAATTTTGAGATTTGAAATCTCCCCATACTTTTCATATTCCGACATTATTTTAGGCAGTGTCTCCCTGGGGTTAGATACAAATAGCATCATGTCGTCCGCGAAGGCGGATATCTTATGCTCCCTTCTCTCCAATTTTATCCCTTCTATTTCCTGATTCATCCGTATTGTTTCCAATAAAGGCTCCAATGATAGAACGAATAGGAGAGGCGATAGCGGACATCCTTGCCGGGTCCCATTAAAAAGTGAGAGGCTATCCGAGAGGGTGCCATTCACCCTCACCTGAGCCGAGGGGGCCGAATACAGAGCTCCTATCCACCTGAGCATACTTGGGCCAATACCTATATGGGATAAGTTTGCTATCATAAATTCCCAATCCAACCTGTCAAACGCCTTTTCGGCATCTAAAGACAGGAAAACTACTGGTTCTTTATTATTTTTTGCTTTCTGCAACAAAAGTATCACTCTTAAGATATTCTCTCTCGTTTCTCTCCCGGGTATAAACCCTGCCTGGTCATTATCTATCAGGCCTATTAAGAGTGGTCTTATTCTCTCTGCAAGGATTTTTGAGTATATTTTTATATCCACATTTATTAAAGATATCGGCCTGTAGCTGGCACATAGGGAGGGGTCCTTGTCTTCCTTCCCTATCAGAGTTATGTGAGCGTTCAAGGCCTCCTTACGCATTACCATACCCCCTCCTATGGAGTTCATGTATTTCTGAAAAAATGGCACTAATATCTCCCCAAACCTTTTATAATATAATGACGTATACCCGTCGGGGCCAGGACTCTTACCCATTTTAATACTCTTAATCGTCTGGCTTATTTCCTCTTTTGTTATTTCTTTTTCTAGGTTACTTATTACTTCCTCTGCCAAACCTGGGGTCTTAACCTTCTCTAGATATTGTTTAATTTTTTCCCTTTTTTTCTGGACATCTGTGTCTCCTTGCCCCTTATTAACATTATATAAGTCTTGGTAGTATTCATAGAATGTTTTAACTATCTCCCTAGTGGAGTGTCTCATATCCCCATTCCTATTTTTTATTTTCAGAATAGAGTTCTGCGTGTTTCTTGATTTTATGGTCCTTGCTAATAGTCTCCCCGGTTTATTACCCAACGCGTAAAATTTGTTGTTCACATTGTTAAAAACCCATTTTGTTTCCTGCTCCAGGAGGTCACGGAGCTCTTCTCTTTTACTAGTTAGTGCCCTTAGGGCCTGTTCTTCCTGTAGTTCTTTATGTTTCCGTTCAAGGGCCTGGATTACCTCTAGTAATGTTTGTTTCCGTGCCTGCCTGATCTTCCTCCGCTTGGCTTTTTCTGCTATCAACCTCCCTCTCATAAATGCCTTGTGCGTTTCCCAGAGCGTGGCTGGTGCGATATTTTCAGTATCATTTTCTTTAAAGAATATACACATATCCCTTTCTAGGTCATCGGCTGTTTCGGTGTTATTTATTAGGGACTCATCTATTCTCCATACATGCTGTCCAGCCGGGATCTCCCCTGAATCTAAGGACACTACCACTGGAGCATGATCGGATAGCGTTATAGATTTTATTTCTATCCTCATCAGTCCCTCAAGCAGCCGATGATCTAGCAGGACATGGTCGATTCTTGAATATGACCCATGAACCGATGAAAAATATGTAAAATCCTTGTCTTTTGGATGCAAAATTTTCCAGGGTTCCACCAGTTGCATCTGGTGTAATTTATGTTTAATCATTCTGAGATATTTCCCCTCTGATCTCAATGAGATGGGTTGGGTGTCTAATAGTGGATCAAATACAAAATTTAGATCACCCGCTAGAATCACCATACCCTCTCTAAATCCTTCTAATTTGTTCAAAATTTTTCTCAGGTATACAGCTGGCCTTACATTGGGGCAGTATACATTTACCAATGTGTATCTCATATTTAGAACAGTGCCCTTAACGAATAGAAATCTTCCGTCAGGGTCTATTTCTGTAGCTTCTAGGGAAAACCTTATGTTCCTATCGAACCCTATTGCAATACCCTTTGCTCTATTGTTAGGAGAGTAACTATGAATCCATGTAGGGAACTCCTTTGAGTTTAGTCTAGTTTTTGATGTTATTTTTAGGTGGGTTTCCTGAAGAAACACTATATTGGCCGAGAGTCTCTTCATCTCCTGTAGTATCTGATACCGCTTACTTGGGCTATTTAACCCTCATACATTGTACGTAACAATCTTTAATGCAGCCATTTATTATTATTCATATTTTTTATTTATTCCCCCCCCCCCCCCCCTGATTGGGAGCACGCATCTTACCCCACAGGACACAAGAGACTCCAGGCCCTTTCTCGTTATATAGAAAATCTAAACCATATTCCTGATTCAACATCAAACTAATATCATTCCAGGAGAAAATCTCAGCCGAGGTACCTTGAGACTACACAAACAACATATACAACATACGCCCCCCTTTCCCAAACCCCCCCCAGCGCATTGATCCTCAATGCTAAGACTCACTCGGTCTGTGCCCAACCAGGCCACTTGCCGAGTGGGCCTTTCCTCGGGACGTCTACTATGACCCCCCATTTCCCAGGCCCCGTCCACTAAAGTAGGACGGCACCTGGTCCAGGGACGGCATATCAGCTCCATGTTACCCCCTCCCCAGGCGGCATCCTTTATTCTTCCTCTAGGTTCCCATCCTTACTAACAACCTTCATTACAAACAGAGCGGGCCGAGGGGAGATCAGAAGCAGAGGACAATCCCCGCGGATACTTGGTGACCAGCCACCCTTGTCCCCCATCCTCCCATCCCACCCTCCTCCCGTCCCAGTCCCCAGAAAGAGGCACCCTACATCAAAAATGAACCTGAATAAACTATGCCCTATTCCCTATGCCCCGCCCGGAGATTTCTGTATGATGGCTGTACACACCATCATACAGAAATAAGAGTTAATCCGCGTGGACAGACAGCGCGTTGACGTGTTCGCGCCGTCGCCGCGACGTGCGCGACGCTGAAAGGTCAATGCTTCCACGTATGCGTCAAAGTCATTCGACGCATGCGAGGGATGGCGGCCGCTCGGACATGTACGGTAAGTCTGTACAGACGACCGAACATGTCCGACGGACAGGATTCCAGCGGGCATGTTTCTAAGCAAGTTTAGAAACATTAAAACGGTGTGGCGAGCAAATGTACGCTGGAATCCTGTCCGATCGGCCGTACACACGACGCGGACCAGTTTCAGCAGACATGTTCGGTCGTGTGTACGGGGCCTTAGTGTCAGATTGCCTGCCACAATATCACAGTCCCTCTATAAGTCGCTGACCACTGCCATTACTAGTATAAAAAAAATCATAAATATATACCACAGTTCACATAAACCAATCAATATACGCTTATTGGGAAATTAATTTTTATTTTTACCAAAGATATGTGGCAGAATACAATTTATGAAGGAATGCATTATTTTTTATTGAGTGCGCTTTATAGCAGAAAGTACATTTTTATTTTATATTTTCAAGATTTTTGGTATTTTTTTTGTTTATAGCACACAAAACGCAGAGGTGATCAAAAAATTGTGTGGTCATGAAGGGGGTAAATCTTCTGGAGGTCAAGTGGTTAAGGAAAAATACAGAAAAAATATTTAATTCTGTCAAATAGCTACCATGCCTAATGTTATTTTCACTTCTTTTTACTCTACAGACAGTGAACTCTGCAAGAAGTGTCCTGAAAATGAATGGCCTAACAAAGATAAAACTATTTGTATTGACAAGGTCAATGAGTATTTATCATACGAGGAGGACATTCTAGTTTTATTTTTTTCTATAACTTCAGTCATATTTGCTACAACATCTCTCCTTCTACTTGGACTATTTGTTTGGTTTCGGAGCACTCCCATAGTCAGAGCCAATAACCGGAACCTCAGCTTCATTCTGCTCCTCTCCCTCATACTGAGCTTCCTTTCTGTATTCCTGTTCCTTGGCCGTCCTGTGGATATTACCTGTATGCTGCAACAAGTCACTTTTGGAGTTCCCTTCACCATCTCAGCATCTTCTATCCTCGCCAAAACCATCATGGTCTTCATTGCTTTTAAAGCCACCAGACCTGGAAGCTCTTGTAGAAAATGGGTGGGAGTCAAACTTCCCAATACAGTCATGTTATTCTGCTCATCCATTCAGGTTATGAATTGCATTCTCTGGTTGTCCATCTCTCCCCCATTTCAGGAGTATGACATGGACTGGGAAGATCATCATTCAGTGTAATGAAGGGTCAGTTATCGGCTTCTACTCTATGTTGGGTTATATGGGGTTTCTGGCAGCTGTGAGTTTTGTTCTGGCTTTCATGGTGAGGACATTACCGGACAGTTTTAATGAGGCCAAGTACATCACCTTCAGCATGCTGGTGTTCTGCAGTGTCTGGATTGCCATGATCCCGGCCTATCTGAGCACCAGAGGGAAATACATGGTGGCTGTGGAGATATTCGCCATACTGACCTCCAGTGCTGGAATATTATTGTGTATGTTTTCTCCAAAACTCTACATTTTACTTTTCAAACCTGAACTGAACACAAGAGGGACAATGCTGGGGAAGAGAATTATGTAAATGTAACACATTGATTCAATGTATAATGCTGTAGATCAGATTAAACAAATTCAGTCATATTGCTACCATCATCATCGTCATTGTCATCATTATGAATGACATTATCATCAGAATTATGATTTTTTTTTGGGGTACATTGACTGCCTTCTGTCTGCCTATTGTACATAAGTGAATGGAAAGTGGATGTTACAGGATTGGATGTTATTTTAGAGTTTAATTTTTTCTTGCTCTTACATGCCCCCCAACATGCTCAAGCAAAGTACAATCAAAGCATCACACAATGTAACCAACACCTGAAGTTAGCAGCTTGCCCCCCATTTGCCCTCAAACACTGATTGGAGAGTAGGGATGAGCCGAAAACCCCCTGGTGCGGTTTGCATCCAGAACATGCTAACAGACCAAAGGTTCGTGCAAACATTCGAACACCATTAAAGTTTATGGGACTCGAACGTGAGAAATCAAAAGTGCAAATTTTAAAGGTTATTTTTCAAGTTATTATCATAAAAAGTGTTTGGGGACTGGGTCCTGCCCCAGGGGACATGTATCAATGCAAAAAAAAACTTTTAAAAACTACTCCCGCTATTAAAGAATTGTCTGTCCCGGAAATACAGATAGTTATTGAAAAAAATGGCAGAGGATCCCCTTAATATTCAAACCAGATCCAAAGGGCCTGGTAATGGACTGGGGGGACCCCTGTCATTTTTTTCAATTACTTTTCTCTGTATTGCCAGGACCGACAACTCATGAATCACCGCAGTAGATTTAAATTACTTTTTTCCTTCAGATATTACACTTTGTGCAGGGACAATTCTAAGCACGGGAAATATGCGCTACTTTACAGGCATACTTTAGACACCCCCCAGGTACGAAATTTAAAGCAATATTTCACTTTTATTGTTTCACTTTAAGCATTATTAAAATCACTGCTCCCGAAAAAACAGACTTTTTTAAAACTGTTTTGCATTCCGCAGTCCCAAGGTATGATTCCAGCAACAATCGCCAGCATCTGATCAGGAACATATTCAGGCAACAGATCAGGTCAGGCAGGAACAAGGCTAGCAGAGAGGATACTGAAGCCCTGAACCTTAGTGAAGGGCAGGCTTATATACTTTCAGAAGCTCACATTAAGTGTAGCTTGATTAATGAAGAGTCCATCTACTGGGAGACACCCGCTGGAGGCCACCAGCATTGCACCCTTTGTTGTTGGAAGTAATAGTGCCCCCAGCAGGTGACCAAAGCCACAACATGGATCATAACACAGGGGCATGTAATTGCAATATTTGATGCAGTACCTTGCAGCAGTACTCATTCCTGCACTCCAACTATAGTATATGTGAGGGGTTGAAGTGTTGTGGCATCAGTGCCTAAGGCCCAATTTTTCTGCCCCTGTTTAACAGGGGCATGTAATTACAATTTTTGATGCAATACTTCACAGCAGGGCTTGTTCCTGCGCTCCAAATAGAGTATCTGTGAGGGGTTGCAGTGTTGTGGCACCAGTGCCTAAGGCCCAATTTTTTTGCCCCTGTTCAACAGGGGCGTGTAAGTAGAACTTCTTGATCTAATATTTCACAGCAGGGCCCGTTCTTGCGCCCACCAAGAGTAACTGTGAGGGCTTACAGTGTTGTGGCAACATCTAATGCCGCATACACACCATCACTTTATGTGATGAAAAAAACAACATTTTCTGTGAAATAAAAAACAAAGTTTTTGAAACTTCAATTTTCAAAGACGAAGTTGCCTACACACCATCGTTTTTTCACAATGCTCTAGCAAAGCGAGGTTACGTTGACCACGTTTTTCCATTGAAGCTCGCTTCATAAATAGCTTCTGGGCATGCGCGGGTGTAAAAATTTTGTTTTTTGCTACACATGGTCAATTTCTGTGAAGTAAAAAACAACGTTTTGAAAAACGACACAAAAAATTGAAGCATGCTTCAATTTTTTTTTTGTCGTTTTTCACAAGACATAAAACAATGTTTTCCCCCACACACGGTCATTTAAAGTGACGTTTTTATAAACGTTGTTTTTTTTCATCACATAAAGTGATGGTGTGTACGCGGCATCAGACCCACATTTCTGCATAGTATATAGGGCAGACCCCTACTTTCAAACATCCACTTACAAACGACTCCTACTTGCAAACAGAAGGAGACAACAGTAAGTGAAAGGAAATCTACCCCATGGAAGGGAAATTCTCTCCTGTAAGAGTACCTTGTTTCACGAAAAACCCCAAATTTTCTAAAAACAATTGTCATTGGGACAGTGAGGTGAAATCTTCTGAACAGATGAGCACAGACAGCAAAACAAATGTTACAGGGGTGATAACCCTTCTCTATGTTTTTCAAAAAGCTTAAAAAAAGATTTTTTGGCTGGAGCTACACTTTAATCACTTCATTACTGGGCACTTAAACCCCCTTCCTGCCCAGACCAATTTTCAGCTTTCAGCGCTGACACATTTTGAATGACAATTGTGCTGTCAGACAACACTATACCCAAATTATATTTTTATAATTTTTTTCCCACAAATAGAGCTTTCTTTTGGTGGTATTTGATCATCTCTGCGATTTTTATTTTTTGCGCTATAAACAAAAAAAGGACAACATTTTTTGACAAAAACAGACTGGGCTAGATTCAGGTAGATTGGCGCATCTTTATATTGGCGTAGCATATCTCATATGCGCTACCCCAACGTAACTCTGAGAGGTAAGTAAAGTATTCACAAAGCACTTGCTCACAACGTTGCGCCGGCATACCGTAAATTTGAAGGCGTAAGTGTAAGTGGGTGTGCCCTTATGCAAATGATGGCCTGAACGTGGAGCAGTGGATTACGCCCGGTGTATCATAGACGGGGCATGAGCAGTCACGTGGACGTATGATCGCTTCCCTGTGCGCATGCTCACAACTTCGCTGGCCCAACTTCCTGGGATACGCCGGCCCACCGGCTAACGACGAACGCATAAATACACCCAGACATGCGCCCGTCCATCGCAAAATTACATCCTGCTTCCCCTCCCTGAGAAAAGTAATTGTGTCTAGCGATGGCACCTCCTAAAGTGGGCAAGGAGAAGAAGAGGAAGCGAAACTACAATTCTGAGGAGATGGCTATTTTGTTGGCGGCACTCACAAAATATGATGCCTACCTGCATGGTGCCCAAAGTGCTAATACCACCAAGGCACAGAGGAGGGAGATTCTGGCAAAGATCGCCCTGGATGTCAATGTCATTGGCAATGAAACCCGGACGTCTGATGACATCCAGAAGAAGCTAAATGACATGCAATGTCGGGTCCGGGACAAGTTGGTCCTCATGAAAAAGCATGCCAGGGGCACAGGAGGAGGTTCAGCCTCATCTTTGCATTTGACACCAGAGGAGGAGATTGTAGCCAGGTGTCTTTCGCAGGAGCAGGTGGAGGGCATTGAGGGATATGACTCCACTGATCGGGACTTGAGGATAGGTAAGTGTGTTTTATCCTACATTCGGTGTGTAGCATGTGAGGGGGTGGAAGGGAACATGTGACAAGTGTGTGGGTCCAACAACATGTGATTTTTTTGTGTCATACACATATGTGGTGGATGGAGCTGGGCCGTCGTTGGCCGGTGTTTGACCCATGCCATCCCCGGAAAATCCTGTGGCTCAGTCTGACCCCCTGGGAAGCCCAGGCATGTTGATGGAGGGGAGTGCCCACACCTCTGCTCTAGAGGTTGTTGTGGAGGAGTCAGTTGATCTCCAACAGGAGGATTGTATATATTTAGAGCAGGCTTCCACCATCCCTGGACCCTCAACCACCTCCCCGACCATCAGGTCTACCCCATCCAGGGTAACCCCATTCAGGTCTACCCCATGCAGGGTAACCCCATCCAGGTCTAACCCATCCAGGGTAACCCCATCCCAGTCTTCCCCGTCTGGACGGGCCCAAGCCTCTCCTTCCCCCAGGAAGGCTCTAAGGAAGACCAGGGGTGTACCCAGAGCCCTCCAAGAAGGGCTGCACAAGGAGCAGGTACGGCAGACCTGCCATATCGGGGCTAAGGTAGGTGACCTGTGGCGTGTGGCGGACAGCCTGGCCTCCTCGGCCAAGTCCCAGGCTGCATGCACAGCGGCTTTGCAGCAGTCCCTCACCCTGCAGGCTGGTCAGAGCAGCAAAATCTCTGAGAGCCTGCAGGATGTGAGTGCAAACTGTGTAGCGATGGTGACCTGCATGGGGGAGCAGCAGGCCGCAACAGCAGTCCTCACATCGGAGGTGAGGAGGTTGGCAGGGGCTGTAGAGGCCAACACTGCTGCTGTGCAGGCGGAGGGGAGGCAGATCCGGCAGCACCAGCACCACAATACCACCCGCCAGCTGAGGATGCTTGGTCAGACCAACAGGGTGCTCACCTGCCTCGCCATCGCTATGGAGGGAAGGCAGTCACCACCTGCCAGAAGTGACCAAGCAGGGGATGATGCTCCTCCCCCTCCCCCCACCCCAGGCTCCCTCCCGACAACTGAGGAGCCAGAGCCGTGGCACCCGTGGCACCAGCCTTGGCCCACGTCAGAGCAGATGAGTGCTCATTTTTTTTGGATTATGCTCAAAGTATGAGCTTTATATTTTTTTGCTCAGAATATGAGTTTTTTTGGTTTGTAGTTCCTACACACGGTGAGAAGTGTAGACTAAAGTGTGACTGGTGTGTGAATGGGGGGCGGGTGACACTCCTGCCAGCAAAGGGGTGTCACCCTCGGTCGTTGGGGAGAAATTATCCCCACGACCGTGTGAATGTGGTATGAATGGACAGTGACATAATTGGAGCCTTGGCGTGGCGTTGCTGCTCCCAAGTCCTGCATGGAGGACTTGGGCTAATCCAATGTGATGTGGATGTGGTGTGTGTGAGCTAGGGACCACAGTGGTGCACTCTCCTTGTGCCATGATGAATGTGTGTGTTTAACGTGCAAAGAGGCGTTCCACGAGACAACTCCTAACTGCTCTTCCCTCAGCAGACGTGGTACCCTTGGTTATGGGGGGACTATGTGGTTCGGGGGTCAGGTCATCACGTATGTCAATCTCCAGGCCCTTTCTCACGGCAAAGTTGTGCAGCACACAACATGCACCGATGATCTGGCACACAAAGTTTGGGGAATACAACAGGGCCTCCCCCGGACGTATCCAGGCATCAGAAACGGGACTTCAGGAGGCCAAAGGTGTGTTCCACCACTGCACGGGTACGTATGTGTGCATCATTGTATTTTCTCTCTCCTGTGGTTTGGGGATTCCGGAATTGAGTCATGAGATGGGGCCCAAGTGCATATGCCGCGTCACCTGGAAGGGAAAAGACAGGAGGATGTCAGTCATGCATGTGCCCCTCGTGATGTCTGCATCATGGGGTCGGACAGTCATGCCTGACACCCATGTCACTCACCAACCAGCCAGCTGTCCCCATACATGTTATGTTTAAATTCTGTGGAGATGTTGCTTTGACGGTATATGTAGCTGTCGTGGCTGGCCCCTGGGTGTTTGGAACGGACGTGCCATATGAGGTATTGGGCATCGGCTATCACCTGTACGTTGATGGAATGCCACTGCTTACGATTGCAGTATATGTGCTCTGTGGCACGGGGGGGCCGTAGTGCCACATGTGTGCAATCAATGGCCCCCACGGTGCGTGGAAATCCTGCAATTTGGTAGAAATCTGCCATTGCCTTATTCCGCAGATGTTAATGGGTGGGTTTGATGATGTGGTGGGACATGCGTCTGAGGGTTGCGGGGACAACCTGGTGCGCACATCTGCTCATGGTGGATTGTGACATCCCAGACACGACTCCACTTGTATGCTGAAAAGATCCACTTGCAAGGAAATGCAGTGTTGCCAGTACCTTGACCAGTGGCTGCACTGCATGTGAGCGTTTTGTCTTGCTGGTGATGTCATCATGCAGGGTTGTGGCTATTTCCTGGATGGCTTCAGGGCTGAATCTGAAAATGCGAAACACCTCCGAATCACCCATGCCAAAGATGTTCATGCGCGTGCGGTATATCCTCTCCCGTGCCCTCCTACGTGCCGGTGGACACAGTAGTATTGCTATGACCATGGCTGCCCCTGGCATGTTGGCATACAGATGTGTTGTCCTGCAAGTGTGGTTGCTCAGCTCATTCGTAACGGTGCTGCTGTAGCTGCTCTCCAGCTGACCTGTGCACGTCTGTTGCTGAGTTACCCCTGCTTTATGAGGAGTAACTTTGCGCCTGGCGTACAACTTACGCGCACCGCATGTAGCCTGCACTGGACACGCGTATGTTTGTGAATCGGCGTATCTCCCTCATTTGCATAGGAAATCAATGGGTGCGTCAGATGCGTTCGGCGTAAAAAATGCGCCTACGATATGCCGGTGGAGGAAAGTTACGTCGGTCGGGAGAAGCCTATTTTCAGGCGTATCTATTTCTGTGGGTATGGCGCATAGTTACGACGGTGCACATTTTGACTTACGCTGCGTATCTCGATATACGTCGGTGTAAGTCCTACCTGAATCTAGCCCACTATTTTTTACTTTTGTTATAATAATATCCCAATAATAATAAAAAAAAATCCTCAGTTTAGGCCGATACATATCCTTTTAATATTGTTGTTAAAAAAAATCGCAATAAGCGTATATTGATTGGTTTGCGCAAAAGTTATAGCATCTACAAAATAGGGGATAGAATTATGATTTTTTTTTGTCAGGCCTGCGATATTTTGGCGGACTACTGACACTATTTTGGGACCATTCACATTTATACAGTGATCAGTGCTATAAAAATGCATTGATTACTGTATAAATGTGACTGGCAGGGAGAGGGTTAACACTAGGGGATGGGGAAGGGGTTAAATGTATTCGCTGGGTGTGATTCTTACTGTGTGTGGAGTGGACTGACTGGGGGAGGTGACCAATGCTGTGTCCCTATGTACAAGGGACACAGCATTGGTCTCCTCTCTCCCTGACAGGACGTGGAGCTCTGTGTTTACACACAGAGCTCCACATCCCTGCTGTCACTGCCGATCGCGGGTACCTGGTGGACATCGCGGCCACCAGGCACGCGCATCGGCATCTTAGCAATGCGCTGGGCACAGTTTTTCCCCGCTGTGCGCCCCCAGTGGCGCACGGGGAATGCAAATAAAAGGATGTCCAGGGATGTCCACCCGGCAGTTGAGAGCCGTGCTGTGGACGTCTTTCATCTACAGTGCGGGTCTCAAGTGGTTAAAAAAGTACCAGTTCAAAATTACAAACAGATTCTACTTAACAACAAACCTACAGTCCCTGTCTTGTTTGCACCGCCTGTATACTGCTGTTCAGAGTATATAGGCCTGGGGGCCCCACGCCTTTCCATTTTTTTATTTGGGTGCAATATGATTTTCATCCATATTGCCAGAACCAGACATTACATTAAAGCTAAAAGCAGTTTTAAATGACTTTTATTCCTTAAGAAATTTCATTTTGTGCAGGGACAGTCCTAAACATGGGAAACATGTGTCACTTTACATGCATGCTGTAGACACCCCCCAGGCACAATATTTAAAGAATTTAAAGAAGAATACTCCCGTGCGTGTGCCTGGCGGGCACGATCGCCGCCGGGCACACGAGATGCTGATCTTCTGTTCATACAATGTATGAACAGTGATCTGTCATTTCCCCTAGTGAGGCCACCCCCCATACAGTTAGAACACATCCAGGGAACATACTTAACCCCTTCCCCACCCCCTAGTGTTAACCCCTTCCCTGCCAGTGGCATTTTTTAAGTAATCCAATGCATTTTTATGGCACTGATCGCTATAAAAATGCCAATGGTCCCAAAAATTTGTCAAAAGTGTCCGAAGTGTCCGCCATACTGTCGCAGTACAGAAGAAAAAATGCTGATCGCTGCCATTACTAGTAAAAAAAATAATAAAAATGCCATAAAAATACCCCCTATTTTGTAAAAGGCTATAACTTTTGTGCAAACCAATCAATAAACGCTTTTTGTGATTTTTTTTAATGAAAAATATGTAGAAGAATACGTATCGGCCTAAACTGAGGAATTTTTTTTTTATATATATTTTTGGGGGATATTTATTATAGCAAAAAGTTAAAAATATTATTTTTTTTCAAAATTGTCGCTCTATTTTTGTTTATAGCGCAAAAAATAAAAACCGCAGAGGTGATCAAATACCACCAAAATAAAGCTCTATTTGTGGGGAAAAAAGGACGCCAATTTTGTTTGAGAGCCATGTCGCACGACCGTGTAATTGTCAGTTAAAACGACGCAGTGCCGAATCGCAAAAAGTGCTCTGGTCTTTGACCAGCAATATGGTCCGGGGGTTAAGTGGTTAAAATCACTGCTCCCAAAAAAACGGCCATTTTAAAAACGTTTTTTTTTGCATTGATAGATGTCCCCTGGGGCAGGACCCGGGTCCCAAAACCCTTTTAGGACAATAACTTGCATATTAGCCTTCAAAATTTGCTCTTTTGATTTCTGCCGGTCAAGTGCCATTGACTTTAACTGGGTTTGAAAGTTTGCGTGAACTTTCGGTCCATTCAAATGTTCTGATGCGAACCGAACCGGGGGGGGGCGGGTGTTCGGCTCATCCCTATTCTATGATATTTTGTGAAGAAGTTACGAGACATCATGACCATCAGACACCTCCCTCCCTTGTAGGCAAATATACTCGTCTGTGTATAGATCTTTATTGTGAAATATTGTCTAAAATTTTGCTAACAAGCACCTTTATCATCTGTTTTCTAATTCAACTAATCAAAATATGTAAGAATTATCACATTTTATCTCAGAGGGTGATCATTTCCAAAAATGTGTAGACCAATGTAATAACATTAAGGTTTAAAAGAAAAAAATCAATGATGATTCCTACTTGGGCTGCCTTATAGAATAGAATAGAAAATAATAGGGCAAATATGAATAAAATATAATAGAATATAAACTAATCCAATAGAATAAAGAGAATAAAAAAGAATAGAATATAATAGAATATCAAATAATTGAATAGAACACAATAGAAAATAATAGAACTGAGTTAAAAAGAATAAAACTGAATAGAATTAAAAATAATATAATAGAATATAATATGATAATATAGGAGGGAGAAGAATAAAAAGTATTTAAATAATCAAATCAGAATATAAAAGAATAGCAAAAAACAGAATATGATAGAAAATAAAATAATAAAAAAAGAATAGAAAAAAAGTACAGATTAGAATAGAAAAGAATAGACTAGACAATAAATACAAATATAATAGAATGCGATAAAATAATATAACTGTCTTCCAATATTTGAATTTAAAATTCCAAATAGTATTTAATTAAATAGAAAGAATAAATTTGTCTTCCAAAAATCTAAATTTGAATAGATTAAAATAGAATGGAGTAGAACAAAATAGAAAGAATATAACTGTCTTCCCAAATTATAATTTGTCAATAGAATATAATAAACATAAATAGCCAGATTCAGAAACACTGGCTTAACTTTGAGGCGGCGTAGCGTATCGCATATACGCTACGCCGCCGGAAGTCAGAGAGGCAAGTGCTGTATTCACAAAGCACTTGCCTCCTAAGTTACGGCGGCGTAGCGTAAATGGGCCGGCGGAAGCGCGCCTAATTCAAATGATGAACAGGAGGGCGTGTTTTATGTTAATGACTAGTGACCCGACGTGATTGACGTTTTTAACATGCGCCATTCGTGGACATATCCCAGTGTGCATTGCTCCAAAGTATGCCGCAAGGACGTGTTGGTTTTGACGTGAACGTAAATTACGTCCAGCCCCATTCACGGACAACTTACGCAAACAACGTAAAAATTTCAAAATTTGACGCGGGAACGACGGCCATACTTAACATTGACTAGGCCAGCTATTTGTTCGACTAACTTTATGCCGGAAAAAGCCTTACGTAAACGACGTAAAAAAATGCGCACTTACGTTTCTGAATCGGCGTATCTAGCTCATTTGCATATTCTACGCCACCTAGCGGCCAGCGTAAATATGCAGCCTAAGATAGGACGGCGTAGGAGACTTACGCCGCTCGTATCTTAGCCTAATTTAAGCGTATCTGGTTTCCAGAATACGCTTACATTTATGACGGCGTAGATTCAGAGTTACAACGGCGTATCTACTGATACGCCAGCGTAAACGTCTCTGAATCTAGCTAAAAGAATATAGCCATTTTCTGAAATTTGTATTTCAAATATAAAATAAAAAATAAAGGAATTATGAATTTTGAATAGACAAATAGAGAATTGAATAAAATAGAAAGAATGGGCCAAATCTTCAAAGGAGATACGCAGGCGGGACTGCTGTTCAGCCTGCGTATCCCTGTGCCTATCTTTGGAAACGATCCTCAGAAGGATTTTTCCAAAGATAGTCAGAAGATCTGACATCTGTAATAGACTTACACTGTCGGATCTTAGGATGCAGTACCGCATCCGCCGCTGGGGGCATTTCGAGTCGAAATGCCGCTTTGCGTATGCAAATGAGGACTTAGGCAGATCCACAAAGCTTTTTAGCTTTGTGTTTTCTGCGTAAGTTACGTTTTGCATACGTAAAATTAGGGATGCTTTTACAAGGCCTAAACTGTTTAGACCTTGTAAAAACAAACCTTTTTTTCGATCGCCGCGTTTTTTTTAAAATTTTGATTTTTTTTTCCCGGCGCGTATTTTTTTTTTTTTCGACGCAACTTTATTGTCCCGTCGCGATCCACAAAGCCCGGCGTAAAGTACGTTCGCGCGATGCACGTCGGGAAAAATGACGTCACACGCATGCGCCGAACGTCCGGCGCGGGAGCGCGCCTCATTTGCATAGGAATCGCCCCCTCGAGCAGACGACCGCCTTGCAACGGAGGCACTTAGGTTACACGGCGTGTAATTTCTAGGTAAGTGCTTTGTGGATCGGGCACTTAGGTAGAAATTTAACGCCTGTGTAACTTAACCACTTCCTTACTGGGCACTTAAACCCCTTCCTGACCAGAGGACTTTTTGCGATTCGGCACTGCATCGCTTTAACTGACAATTGCGCGGTCGTGCGACGTGGCTCCCAAACAAAATTAACGTCCTTTTTTCCCCACAAATAGAGCTTTCTTTTGGTGGCATTTGATCACCTCTGCGGTTTTTATTTTTTGCGCTATAAACAAAAATAGAGCGACAATTTTGAAAAAAAAAACATTTTTTTACTTGTTGCTATAATAAATAGCTCAAATTTTTTTTATGTTTTTTTTTTATCCTCAGTCTAGGCCGATACGTATTCTACATATTTTTAGTAAAAAAAAAAAAAAATCGCAATAAGCGACTGGTTTGCGCAAAAGTTATAGCGCCTACAAAATAAGGGACAGAATTATTATTATTATTTTTTTTTTTTACTAGTAATGGCGGCGATCTGCGATTTTTATTGGGACTGCGACGTTATGGCGGACACATCGGACACTTTTGAAACATTTTTGGCGCCATTCACATTTATACTGCAATCAGTGCTATAAATATGCACTAATTACTGTATAAATGTGACTGGCAGGGAAGGGGTTAACACTAGGGGGTGAGGAAGGGGTTAAATGTGTAGCCTAATTAATGTTCTAACTGTGGGGGAAGGGGGGTGACTTGGGGGGGTGACCGATCTGTGTCTCTATGTACAAGGGACACAGATCCGTCTCCTCTCTCCCCTGACAGCACCGCTGTCTGCGAGAGCCGGGAATGAGAGATGATCTCATATGTAAACATATGAGATCATCTCTCATTGGCCGCACAGATCGCCTAGGAAACGGCCGATCCGATTGGCCGTTCACGGCGATCTGTGACTGGCTGTGTCCAAAGGACACGGCCAGCACAGCAGTTCCCCGCTGGGAATGTGCAAAGGGGCGGCCGTAAAAAGACGGCCTGTTAGAGATTGGGAGCCGCGCTGAGGCCGTACAAAGTCGTACGGCCGTCAGCTAGTGGTTAACTGCTGAAAGTTAAGTTAGGCAGCTTTTTTGAGAATTTTTTGAAAATTTGGCCCAATATAACCATCTTCTGAAATTTGAATTTCAAATTTAGAAAATAATTGACCAGAATAAAATAGAAAGAATATAGCTTTCATTTAAAATTATAATTTTGAATATCAAAGTTTGAATTTTGAATTGAATAGAATAGAGTAAAAGAGAAAAAAATTAAGGGCCAGATTCACCAAAGAGATACGACGGTGTATCTCCTGATACGCCGTCGTATCTCTGTTTCTATCTATGCGACTGATTCATAGAATCAGTTACGCATAGATATCCCTAAGATCCGACAGGTGTAATTGTTTTACACTGTCAGATCTTAGGATGCAATACCGCGGCCGCTGCTGGGTGGAGTTTGCGTCGTATTCCAGCGTCGGGTATGCAAATTAGCAGTTACGGCGATCCACAACGGATTTTTGCGTTCGCTACGTCGTCCGTAGTCAAAGTTTCCCGTCGCAATTTTAGTCGTTATTTGACCTGCCCTAACTTTACACAGCAATCGTATTGCTGTATAAAGTATGGCCGTCGTTCCCGCTTTGAAATTTAAAATTTAACGTTGTTTGCGTAACACCTCCGGGAATACGGAAGTACGTTACGCGCGTCGCAGTTCGAAAAAATGACGTCACGGCGCGCAAAGCACGATGGGAATTGCAAAACTGAGCATGCGCAGTAGGTCCGGCGCGGGAGCGCGTCTAATTTAAATGGCACACGCCCATTTGAATTGGCCCACCTTGTGCCGGAGGCCGCCGGCGTAGTTTTCATCGCAAGTGCTTTGTGAATCAGGCACTTGCGATGAAAACTTGCGGCGGTGTAACGTATCTACGATACGTCACGCCGCCGCATTTCTACCTGAATCTGGCCCATAGCCACCTTCCAAAAATCTAATTTAGAAAATCAGATTTTGCATAGAATCAAAAGTATATAGCCTTCTTCCAAAATTCTAATTTCAAATTGAATAGAATAAAATATAAAACTATATAGGTGACTTTCACGATTTGAATTTAGAAATTCAAATTTAGAATTTTGAATAGATTAGAATATAATAAAATAGAAAAAATGTAGATGGTTTACAAAATTAGCATTTCAAATAGAATAAAAAAAAATAGAAAAAAAACATCTGTTTTCCAAAATTCGAATTTAAATTAAAAAAAAATGTATTTTTATAAAGAAAAGAATAGAATAAAATAGAAAGAATGTAGCTGTCTTCTGAAATTTGAATTTACATTTTTAATACGAATAGAACAGAATAAAATTAAAAAGCATATAGCCCTCTTCTGAGAGCTCCTTTAAACTTAATGGTAGATCGGCGCATTCTTCCTTCCGGCGTAGCATATCTATGATATGCTACGCCGCCGTAACTTACAGTTTTCTTTGGTATCCTGAAAGAATTTCGGCCGTAAGTTACGGCGGCGTAGTGTAACTTAGGCGGCGTAAGGGCGCGCAATTCAAATCGATGTGATGGGGGCGTGTTTTATGTTAATACGTCGTGACCCGACGTAAATGACGTTTTTTTTTTACAGCGCATGCGCCGTCTGTGGGGGTATACCAGTGCGCATGCTCGAAATCAAACCGGAACAAGCCAATGCTTACGACGTCATTCAACGCAAAGCCCTATTCGTGAACGACTTACACAAACGACGTAACATTTTCAAAATTTGACGCGGGAACAACGGCCATACTTAACATAGGATACACCTCATATAGCAGGGGTAACTATACGCTGAAAAAAGCCTTACGGAAACAACGTAAAAAAATGCGCCGGCCAGACGTATGTTTGTGGATCGCCGTATCTAGCTAATTTGCATACTCGACGCGGAATTAGACGGAAACGCCACCTAGTGGCCAGCGTAAATATGCACCTAGGATCCGACCGCGTACTGTCGGATTGATCCCTCATTCAGTCGTATCTTGTTTTGTGTATACAAAACAAAGATACGACGGGGGAACTTTGAAATTACGCGGCGTATCCATAGATACGCCGGCGTAATTCGTTTGTGGATCTTGCCCAATGGATCCGAAACAGAACTTCTCCTCCTCCATGCAAACCGAAAGATAAAAGCTAAAGCCCTGTACACACTATCGGATATCTGATGGAATCTAATCCGAATGGATTTTTTCGTTGGATATCCGATGAAGCTGACTTTCATCAGTCTTGCCTACACACCATCAGTCTAAAATCTGACCATGACAAAACACAGTGGCCCAGATTCAGGTAGATCCGCGCAATAAAAGGGCAACGATTTTTGCTCTGCGCCCACGCAAATATTTCGATTTGCCCGCGATTCACGGAGCAGTAGCTCCGTAAATTGCGCGGGCGCTATGCTAATTAGCCCGGCGTAAGGGCGTCTAATGTAAATGATCCCGCCGGGGGCGGGAATCATTTAAATTAGGCGCGCTCCCGCGCCGAGCGAACAGCGCATGCTCCTTCAGGAAACTTTCCCGACGTGCATTGCGGCAAATGACGTCGCAAGGACGTCATTTGCTTCTAAGTGAACGTGAATGGTGTCCAGCGCCATTCACGAATCACTTACGTAAACAACGTGAAATTTAAATTTCACGAGCGGGAAGGGCGGCTATACTTTAGCATTGGCTGCCCCTGCTATTAGCAGGAGCAACCTTGCGCTAAAGTCGCCGTACGGAAACTCCGTACCTTGCGTGCGCAGGGCCCGCGCAACTTTTGTGAATCGGTGGTAGTATGCAATTTGCATACTATACGCCGATCACAATGGCCGCGCCCCCTAGCGGCCAACGCAAGAATGCAGCCTGAGATATGAAGGCATAAGGAGGCTTATGTCTGTCATATCCTAGGCTGCAGTCCGCGTAGCGATGTTCCTGAATCAGGGGCATTCGCTACGCGGGAGCAAAACAGCTATTGCGCCGCGCAACCTATGGTTGCGCGGGCGCAATAGCTTCTTGAATCTGGGCCAGTGACGTAAAACACTACGACGTGCTGAAAAAAATGAAGTTCAATTCTTCCGAGCATGCGTCAACTTGATTCTGAGCATGCGTGGATTTTTGACCGATGGACTTCCACACAGACGATAGTTTTTTTCTATCGTTTTTTATGCATAGGAAAATTTTAAAAGATGTTCTATTTTTTTTCACCGATGGGTGACAAACTGATCGTGTGTACAGGGCTTTAGACTTCATGGACACCACCCACCAGACCATTACCCCGAGCACCAAATTCAAGAGTCTCGGAGTCATCTTTGACTCGGAGATGTGGATGGATCCACAAATAGGATCAGTAGTCAGCGGATCTCACCATCTCCTCCGCCTGCTACGAAGACTCATCCCGTTCATCCTGGAAGAGGAAATAGCGGTAGTAGTTGGAACGATCATCAATTCCCGGCTCGACTACGCAAACTCCCTCTACATAGGACTACCTAAATACCAGATTTCGCGCCTACAAGTCGTCCAGAACACGGCAGCCAGACTGGTAACGGGAAATAACCCTGGGAATCCATCACCCCATCACTGAGGACCCTTCATTGGCTATCTGTAAAGGATCGGATCACATTCAAGACTCTGGGGCAGATCCACAAAGAAGTTACGCTGGCGTATCTATTGATACACCACGTAACTTCTAGTTTGCTCCGGCGTATCTTTGTTTTGTATCCACTAAACAACATACGCCTGAAGCTGTGCTAGATCCGACTGGCGTACGTCTTAGTACGCCGTCGGATCTAAGGTGCATATTTACGCTGGCCGCTAGGTGGCGTTTCCGTTGATTTCCGTGTCGAGTATGCAAATTAGCTAGACACGGCGATCCACGAACGTATGTCTGGCTGGCGCATTTTTTTCCGTTGTTTCCGTAAGACTTTTTTTGGCGTATAGTTACCCCTGCTATATGAGGCGTATCCTATGTTAAGTATGGCCGTCATTCCCGCGTCGAATTTTGATTTTTTTACATCGTTTGCGTAAGTCGTTCGCGAATAGGGCTTTGCGTAGAATGACGTTCACGACGTAAGCATTGGCTTGTTGCGGGTTAATTTTGAGCGTGCGCACTGGGATACCCCCACGGACGGCGCATGCGCCGTTAAAAAAAAATGTAATTTACGTCGAGTCAAGACGTATTTACATAAAAGACGCCCCAATCACATCCATTTGAATTGCGCGCCCTTACGCCACCAAAGTTACACTACGCCGCCGTAACTTACGGCGCAAATTCTTTGAGGATAAGGAAAATACGCTGTAAGTTACGGTGGCGTAGTGTATCAGAGATACGCTACGCCGGACGCAACAATGCACCAGGCTACGTGGATCTGGCCCTCTCTATCTTACCCTCAAGTGTACACAAGGAAACGCTCCTCAATACTTAGGCGAGAAAATAAAACACTACACCCCCAATCGCATTCTCCGATCAACTAACCAAAACCTTCTCCACACCCCCAAGTCCCGCTACAAATCGAAGGGAGAACGAATATTTGTAGTTCAAGGACCACGGCCATGGAACGCTCTACCCACGACCATCCGCATGGAAGAAAACCATCGGGCCTTCAGAAAAAACGTAAGACCCACCTCTTCTGAAGGATTAGGATGTCACTGGAAACAAGCGCCTTCAGGTGATTTAGTTCGCATTTGTAGCGCTATACAAGTTATTCACTCACTCAAATGCCTGTTATGAACAGAAAAGAATAGAATAGAAAATAATATAATTTAATAAAATAAAAAGACTATAGCATTCTTCTGAAATTCAAAGTTTGAAATTTGAATTTCAAATGTTGACTATAAGAAAGAATAGAATAAAACATATATAGCTGAATTCAAAAATGTAATATTAAAATTTGAATTTTAAATGTTAATATAATAGAATAAAAAAGAACGAATATAGCTGTTTTCCAAAATTCTATTTTACATAGTTACATAGGACCAGATTCACAAAGCACTTACGCCGACGTATCTAGAGATACGCGGCGTAATTGAAAAATGTGCCGTACATATTTATGCGCCTTATCCTCAAAACGAGATACGCCTGAAAAACACTTTTTTTCATCCAACGTAAAACGATTACACCGGCGCATCTTTGAGCGCAAAATACGCTAGACACACCATTGTTTTGCTAGGCAAAGATGCAAATGAGGGAGATACGGCGATCCACAAAAGTACACTTGTGCGGCGTAGGCTACACCCTGTGCGCATCTGCTAGTTTGCCGGCGGAAATTTACACCTTATAAAAGGTGCCCTAACTTTGCACCAGCGGTGTAAAGGTCAGCTAAAGCAACACCATTAAAGAAGAGCAGAGCACACACACTTGCAGGACAACAATCTGTATGCCAACATGCCAGGGGCATCCATGCTCATAGCTATACTAGTGACTTTAGAGGCACGCAGAAGGAGGAGGGAACGGAGGAGGAGGAGGAGGGCACAGGAGAGGATATACCGCAGACGCCTAGATGTCTTTGGCATGGCTGCTTCTGAGGTGTATCGCAACTTCAGATTCAACCGTGAAGCCATCATGGAAATAACCACAACCCTGCAGGATGACATCACCAGCCCAACACAACACTCACATGCAGTGCAGCCACTGATCAAGGTCCTGGCAACACTCCATTTCCTTGCCACTGGCTCTTTTCAGCGCACAAGTGGAGCAGTGGCAGGGATGTCACAATCCTCCATGAGCAGATGTGTGCACCAGGTTGTCCCTGCAATCCTGAGACGCATGGCCAACCAAATCATCAAACCCACCACCTGCGGATGAAGATAATGACAGATTTCTACAAAATTGCCAGGTTCCCACGCACCATCAGGGCCATTGATTGCACACATGTGGCACTACAGCCCCCCCATGAGACAGAGCACATGTACCGCAATCGGAAGCACTGGCATTCAATCAATGTACAGGTGATAGCCGATGCCCAATGCCTCATATGGCATGTGCGTGCCAAACACCCAGGATCCAGCCATGACAGCTTCATATTCCGTCAAAGCGACATCCCAAGACAATTTGAACAGAACATGTATGGGGACAGCTGGCTGGTTGGTGAGTGACATGGGTGTCAGGTATGACTGTCCCCCCCATGATGCAGACATCACAAGGGGCACATGCATGACTAACATTCTCCTGTCTTTTCCCTTCCAGGTGACTCTGCATATGCACTGGGACCCCATCTCATGACTCCATTCCGGAACCCCCAAACCCCAGGAGAGGAAAGATACAATGCTGCACACATATGTACCCGTGGAGTGGTGGAACGCATCTTTGGCCTCCTGAAGTCCCGTTTCCGAACTACCCTGTTGTATTCCCCAAACTTTGTGTGCCAGATCATCGGTGCATGTTGCATGCTGCACAACTTCGCCGTGAGAAGGGGCCTGGAGATTGACATACGTGATGACCTGACCCCCGAACCAGACAATCCCCCCCTAACCAACTCTACCCGGTCTGCTGAGGGAACAGCAGTCAGGAGACGCCTCGCAGAAGGCATCCTTGCACAGTAAACACACACATTAAACATGGCACAATGAGAATGCATGCATGCACACCACTGTGGTCCCTAGCACACACCCCACATCCACATCGAATTGGATTAGACCCAAGTAAACCACACGGTATTAGGGAGCAGCAACGCCACGCCAAGGCTCCAATTATGTCACTGTGCATTCATACACCATTCACATGGACCTGGGATCACTTCTCCCTGGTCCTGGGGATCCCTACTCCACCAAAACTGAGGGTGACACCCTTTTTCAACAGGAATGTCACCCCCACATTCATACATCATTCACCATAAAGAGAACAAATCATAATCACAGTAAAAAACAAAACCAAAAAAAAAAAAAGGAACTCAAAAGCACATCCCTAACGATGGCGTGAGCTACGCCTGGGCCGGCCATGGCCACGGCCACGGCCCCTCAGGGGACACTCATGGGGGGGGAAGCAGGGGCTCTGCCCACCTCCTGGCCTGCCCTCCAAGGCCACGTCTATCCTGTTCAGGCCCACAGTGAGGGCTGCCGTATTGGCCTGGACAGCCTGGGTATTGGCGTTGACAGCCTGGGTCAGGGCACTCACCTCCAGGGCCACGCCTGCTGTGGCAGTCTGTAGGTCACAAAAGCACGTTATTACCGCCAATGAGTTTGTGCTCACATCACTGAGTGACTCCTTAATGTAGCTCAGGCTGTCCTCCATCTGGGCCAAAGTCCGGGTGACCTGACCCAGATGGTGGGTCTGACGGGCCTGGTCCCTCTGCAGATTTACTACAGATGAGTCTTGTGGCCTGGGAGGAGGGGAGCCCCCTGGGGGGGAGCCATGTTGGGGGAGGAGTGGGAGGGGCTACCCCTGATGGAGGCCTGACTGCCTCCAGATGAGGCTTGTGGCCTGGGAGGAGGGGAGCCCCCTGGGGGGAACCCTGTTGGGGGGAGGAGTGGGAGGGGCTACCCCTGATGGAGGCCTGACTGCTGGCAGCCACAGGGACAGCCACAAGGGGATCCTCCTGCAAACACACAAGAATTTCCCTGGCAAGGTCCATCCGATCATCCACAACCCCTCCCCCTCATCCTCCTCCCCCTCAACCTCCTCATGAGGTGAGGTGTGTCCACTCCCCTGCCCTGGGGACTCCTGGCTTTCTTGGGGCTCTTCAGCAGCCTGAAGTCCGGGGGATGGTGCAGACTGGCCTGATGGCCCAGCAACCTCCTGGCCATCTGTGGATGACAAAAAACATACACAGGTTGGAGGATCCACACACTTGGCACATATTCCCTTCCCCCCCACACATGCTACTCACCAGATAGAAAAAAAAACACTTACCTGTCCTCACAGCGTCCTCGGAGTCAAAGCCAGGCAGGCCCACCACTTGCTGGCTATGGAAGCACTGGGCCACTGCACGCTCCTCCTCAGTCCACCTTAGGGTGCAGGGTGGGCCTCCTCCAGTGCCCCTGGCATGGGCATTTATCTTGGCCAGCTTGTCACGGACCAGGCTCCTCAGGTCATTGATCTTCTTAGAGATCCCACTGGGGGTCCTCGTCTGCCCCCCTCCGCATTGATCTCATCCGTAATCTGCTGGATGATCGCCCTCTTCCTGGCCGGGGTGATGTCCCGGCTCTCAGGGCCATGTAAATATCGCCCAAATCGTGTGATGGCCCTTGCAAGTATTTGCTTCTCACGCACGAGAAGTTCAGCTTCCTCCTCTTTGGTGCCATCTCACACAACACTCAGCACCAAACACACACAAAAATCTAACAGAACAAACAAACACAAAAAGACACAGAACAAACACACACAAAAAGACACAGAACAAACACACACAAAAAGACACAGAACAAACAAACACAAAAATCAGACAGCAAAATCAAACAACACAAGCAGACAGCTAATAAAAAATAAAAAACAAACACACAAAAACAGACACAAAAAACACTCAGAAAAAAACACAGCTACTACAACCTCCTACTACAATAAATCTTTAATCTAACAATACTACACTAACCAACAAACAGCCACAGACAACAAAACAAAAGCACCTTACTTTAGGAAGGGGAACACATGGATGTACTTTTGCAATGGAAGGGCGTTTGTGTGGGGCTATTTATACACAGGGCGTATCTCACTAAGTATGCTTGGCCTATTTCCTATCTCACTGATTGCGCCGAGCCGAGTTCTGAGCATGCCCAGTGAGGTGCATATTCATGCGCGCATGCGCAGTACGGCCGGCCCTTCATTTGCATGGGGTCACGGCTCATTTCAATGGAGCACGCCCACTTCCTTCCCACTTGCAATTACCCCGCCTTACGCCTTGGTATTTACGTTACACTGGCGCACATTTGGGCGCAAATACTCTGTGGATACGGCACTTACGTCACAAAATTCAGCCGCCGTAACGTAACTGACATGCGTTACACCAAACTAAATATGCGCCGCTCTACGTGAATCTGGGCCATAGTTAGTCAGGTTGAAAAAAGACACAAGTCCATCCAGTTCAACCACAAAAAAAATAAACAAACAAAATAAAAAACACAATACAATCCCATACACCCAACTCCATACCCACAGATGATCCAGAGGAAGGCAAAAAACCCCAGCAAAGCATGAGATCCAATTTGCTACAGCAGGTAAAAAAAAATTCCTTCCTGATCCCCCGAGAGGCAATCGGATTTACCCTGGATCAACTTTACCTACAAATCTTAGTACTCAGTTATATTCTGTACATTTAGGAAAGAATCCAGGCCTTTCTTAAAGCAATCTACTGAGCTGGCCAGAACCACCTCTGGAGGGAGTCTGTTCCACATTTTCACAGCTCTTACTGTGAAGAAACCTTTCCGTATTTGGAGGTGAAATCTCTTTTCCTCTAGACGTAAAGAGTGCCCCTTGTCCTCAGCGTTTCACATAGAATAGAATATAAAAAAAACATACAGACAACTTTCGAAAATGTAATTTTGAAATTTTAATTTCAAGTTAGAATAGATAGAATAAAAGAGAAAGACCATAGCTGTTGTCTGAAATTAAAACGTTGACATTTTAATCTTGAATAGAACAGAATACAATAGAAAGGCTCTAACATCTTTTAAAGGTTAAAATTAGAATTTAGAATAAAATAGAATAAATATAATCATCTTTCAAAAATCATTTTATTTTTGATTTGACTTTTGATAGATGGTTATATTATTCGATTTTATTTGAAAATTCAAATTTTAAACTTTGAAAGACTTTAGAGCCTTTCTATTGTATTCTAATCTATTCAAAATGAAAGTTTCAACATTTGAATTTCAGACAAAAGCTAAATTATTTTCTTTTTTATTCTATTTTATTCTAAAGTTGAAATTTTTAAATGTTGAATATAATGGAATAGAAATTATATAGCCACCTTCTAGAATCCATCATTTCAAATACAATAGAATCAAATAAAATCTATAGCCAAGATAGCCTTTCTCCTCTCTTTGAAGTTTGTATCTGGTGGGCTGGAGACAAGCCCTTTTCCTATGAAGATTCTAATATGCTACAAAGCTTTGAATGTAAATTCCAGAACTATGGGCCAGATTCATGTAGATTTACGGCGGCGTAACATATCCCGTTTACGTTACACCGCCGCAAGTTTTCAGCGTAAGTGCTTGATTCACAAAGCACGTGCATGTAAACTTGCGGCGGCGTAGCGTAAAGCCGTCTGGTGCAAGCCCGCCTAATTCAAATGGGGCGTGTACCATTTAAATTAGGCGCGTTCCCGCGCCGAACGTACTGCGCATGCTCCGTTTTGACATTTCCCGCCGTGCTTTGCGCGAAATTACAGCGCCCCGACGTAATGTTTTGAACGGCGACGTGCATAACGTACTTTCGTTTTCCCGGACGTCTTACACAAAAAAATAAAATAAAATTTGACGCGGGAACGACGGCCATACTTTAACATGGATGGTCTAATTTTACACCATCTAAATAGCACTCTTAACTATACGATGGGAAAAGCCGACGTAAGAGAATGCGACGAACACACGTATCTTCGTGGATCACCGTAAACAGCTAATTTGCATACCCGACGCTGGAAAACGTGCAAACTCCACCCAGCGGCCGCCGGAAAATTACACCTAGGATCCGAAGGCGTACAAAGCCGTAAGCCTGTCGGATCTTAGCCAAAAGCCGTCGTATCTTTTTTGTGAATTACAAATAAAGATACGACGCGGCAAATTTGAAAGTACGTCGGAGTATCAGCAGATACTCCGGCGTATTTTTGCTGTGAATCTGGCCCTATGATCTTAAACCATGTTGCCTTCCAACAATAGACATTTTCCAAAATTTGTGTTCCAAAAATATTTGGACATTTACATTTTGAAATATGAATTTTGAATAGAAACAAATAGAATAATATATAAATAATATAGCCATCTTCCGAAAATTTGAATTTCAGGTTTAGAATACAATAGAATAAAATAGAAAGAATATAACTTTCATTCAAAATTTTACTTTTGAATTACAAAATTTTAATTAAGTAGAATAGAGTAGAAAATAAATTTAAATTTTAAATAGAATAAAATAAAATTGAAAAAAATACATAACTAACTTTCAAAATTTGAATTTTCGACGTTACATTTTTTAATAGAAAAGAATAAAGTAGAAAGAATGTGGCTGCTTTCCAAAATTAGTATTTCAAACAGAATAAAAAAAGAAAAATATATATCTGTCTTTTAACATTCAAATTTAAAATTTCAGAATTAGAATTTTGAATACAAAAGAATGGAATAGAATATAATAGAAAGCCATGTTTTGAAATGTAATCTTTAAATTTTGAATATAATAAAACAAAGTTAAATAGATAGAATGTAGCTGTCTTCAAAAAATAAAATTTAGAAAATTCTAATTTTGAATAGAACATAAAAGAATAGAAAATAAAGACTATAGCAACCTTCTGAAATTAAAATTTAGAAATTTGAGTTTCAAATGTTTAATTCAATAGAATAAAAACTATACAGTAATCTTCTAAAATCCATCATTTCAAACAACACAGAATAGAATAGAAAAAGATAAAGCCAACTTCCAAAATTCTAATTTCAAAACTGAAATTTAAAATGTTGCATAAAATAGAGTAAAACAGAATAAAATAGAAAGAACATAACTGCCATCCAAATTGTATCATTTCAAATTCCAAAATTCTAATTTGAAGAAAATAGACAGCATATATCCATCCTTCAAAATTCAAATTCAAAAATAGACATTTTAATTTTAAATTCAAAACATAATAGAATGGAATAGAATATAAAGAATATAGACAACTTCCGAAATTCAGATTTCAAAAAGAATATAACAAAATAGAAAACATATATAGCTGATTTAAAAAATGTAATTTTGAAATTAGAATTTAAAATTTTAATATAATAGAATAGAAAAGCATAACAGAGAATGAATATAGCTGTTTTCCAAAATTCTAATTTCACATAGAATAGAAAAGAAAAAACATACAGACAACTTTCGAAAATTTCATTTTTAAATTTAAATTTCAAGTTAGAATAGAATGGAATAAAAGAGAAAGAATATAGCTGTTGTCTGAAATTAAAACATTGACATTTTAATCTTGAATAGAATAGAATACAATAAAAAGGCTCTAACATATTTTAAAGTTTAAAATTTGAATATAGAATATAATAGAATTTATATAATCATCTTTCAAAAATCATTTTATTTCAATTTTATTCTATTCTATTTCATTTGATTTGAAATTTGACTTTTTATAGATGGTTATATTATTGTATTTTATTTTAAATTCAAATTTTAAACTTTGAAAGACTTTAGAGCCTTTCTATTCTATTCTATTCTATTCTACTGAAAATTTCAACATTTGAATTTAAGACAACAGCTAAATTCTTTTCTTTTTCATTCCATTTTATTCTAAAGTTGAAATTTAAATTTAAAAAGTCCGTTTTCGAATGTTGTCTATGTGTTTTTTTCTATTCTATTCTATGTGAAATTAGATTTTTGGAAACAGCTATACTTTTTCTCTTTTATTCTATTCTATTATATTAAAATTCGAAATTCTAATTTTAAAATTACATTTTCAAAGTCAGCTATATATGATTTCTATTTTATCCGATTCTATTTGAATTCTGAATTTCAGATGATGTCTATATTCTTTCTATTCTATTCTATCATGTATTGAATTTAAAATTCCATTTTTTTTTTTACAGGACAGATATATGCTTTATTTTTTATTCAACATTCAAATTTTGGATGGAAGCTATGTTTTTTCTCTTTTATTCTTTTTTACTCTTTTATGCAAAATTTGAAATTCAAAATGTGCATTTTGGAAGTTGGATTTATTGTTTTCTATTTGATTCGGTGTCGTTTGAAATGATAGAAGATTACTGTATAGTTTTTATTATATTGTATTCAAAATTTGAAACTCAAATTTTAACATTTAAATTTCAGAAGGTTGCTATAGTCTTTATGTTTCATTCGATTCTATGCTATTATTTTCTATTCAGAATTAAAATTTTGAAAGATGAGTGTATTCTTTTAAAATTCAAATTTCAAAATTGTTATTTCTAAAGACAGCTTTATTCTTTCTATTTAACTTTGTTTTATTATATTGAAAATTTTGAAGATTACATTTCAAAAGATGGCTTTCTATTTTATTATATCCTATTCGTTTGTATTCGAAATTCAACTTCTGAAATTTAAAATTTGAATGTTAAAAGACAGATATATTTTTTCTTTTTTATTCTATTTGAAATACAAATTTTGGAAACCAGCTACATTTTTTCTACTTTATTATTTCCTATTCAAAATTTGTACTTCAAAATTTGAATTTTGAAAGTTGGTTATATATTTCTTCTATTTTATTTTCTTCTATTTAAAATTTCAATGTAAGATGGTGGCTATTTTTCTTCTTATTTACTTTATTCTATTTAATTCAAATTTTGAAAATAAAAATAATTTTTTTGGATAAAAGCTATGGGCCAGATTCACGTAGAGCGGCGCAAATTTAGTTTGTCCTAATGTATGTCAGTTAAGTTAAGGCGGCTGAATTTTGTGACGTAAGTGCCGTATCCACAGAGCATTTGCGCCCAAATGTGCGCCAGCGTGACGTAAATACCGAGGCGTAAGGCGGGGTTATTGCAAGTGGGAAGGAAGTGGGCGTACTCCATTGAAATGAGCCGTGACCCCATGCAAATGAAGGGCCGGCCGTACTGCTAATGCGCGCACAAATCTGCACCTCACTGGGCATGCTCAGAACTCGGGCCGGCGTAATCAGTGAGATAGGAAAAAGGCCAAGCATACTTAGTGAGATACGCCCTGTGTATAAATAGCCCCAGACAAACGCACTTCCATTGCAAAAGTACATCCCTGTGTTCCCCTTCCTAAAGTAAGGTGCTTTTGTTCTGTTGTTTGTGACTGTTTGTTGGTTAGTGTAGTATTGTTAGATTAAAGATTTATTGTAGTAGGAGGTTGTAGTAGCTGTGATTTTTTTCTGAGTGTTTTTTGTGTCTGTTTCTTCTGTGTTTTTGCTTGAATTTGTATTAGCTGTCTGCTTGTTTTTTTTTTTTTTTTGGTGTCTGGTTTTTGCTGTCTGATTTTTGTGTGTGTTTGTTCTGTGTCTTTTTGCGTTTGTTCTGTGTTTTTGTGTTTGTTTGTTCTGTCTGTTTTTTGTGTCTGTTTGTTGCTGAGTGCTGTGTGGTGATATGGCACCTAAGAGAAGGAAGCTGAACTTCTCGGTGCGTGAGAAGCACTTACTTGCCAGGGTGATCACCCAATTTGGGCGATTTTTGCATGGCCCTGACAGCCGGGACGTCACCCGACCAGGAAGAGGGCGATCATCCAGGAGATTACGGATCGGATCAATGCGGAGGGGGGGGAGACAAGGACCCCCAGTGGGATTTCTAAGAAGATAAATGATCTTAGGAGCCTGGTCCGTCATAAGCTGGCCAAGGTAAATGCCCATGCCACGGGCACTGGAGGAGGTCCACCTTGCACCGTAAGGTGGACTGAGGAGGAACGTGCGGTGGCCCGGTGCTTCCATAGCCAGCAAGTAGTGGGTCTGCCTGGCTTTGACTCTGATGATGCTGTGAGGACAGGTACGTTTTTTTCCCCATCTGGCGAGTAGCATGTGTGGGTGGGGGGAGGGAATATGTGCCATGTGTGTGGATCCTCCAACCTGTGTATGTTTTGTGTCATCCACAGATGGCCAGGAGATTGCTGGGCCATCAGGCCAGGCTGCACCACCCCCAGGACATCAGGCTGCTGAGGAGCCCCCAGAAAGGCCGGAGTCCCCAGGGCAGGGGAGTGGACACAACTCCCCTCATGAGGAGGTTCAGGGGGAGGAGGATGAGGGGGGGAGGTTGTGGATGACCGGATGGACATTGCCAGAGAAGTTATGTTGTGTTGGGATCAGGATTCCCTTGCGGCTGACAGCAGTCAGGCCACCATCAGGGGTAGTCCCTCCCACTCCTCCCCCAACAGGGCTGCCCCCCAGGGGGCTCCCCTCCTCCCAGGCCACAAGCCTCATCTGGAGGCAGTCAGGCCACCATCATGGGTAGTCCCTCCCACTCCTCCCCTAACAGGCCACCCCCAGGGGGCTCCCCTGCTCCCAGGCCACAAGACTCAACTGCAGGCAGGAAGGCCACCCAGAAGGCCAGGGGGTGGCCGAGTTCCTGCCTGCAAATCTGCAGAGGGACCAGGCCCGTCAGACACACCATCTGGGTCAGGTCACCCAGACTTTGGCCCAGATGGAGGAGAGCCTGGCCTCCATCAAGGAGTCGGTCAGTGAGGTGGGCACAAATTCTTTAGCACTTATAAATTGCTTTTGAGAGCTGCAGTCTGCCACAACAGGCGTGGCCCTGGAGGTGACTGCCCTGACCCAGGCTGTCCAGGACAACACCCAGGCTGTCCAGGCCAATATGGCAGCCTTCACTCTGGGCCTCAACAGGATAGCCATGGCCTTGGAGGGCAGGCCAGCAGGTGGGCAGCCACCCGGGGAGGCTCCTCCTTCCCCTGCTCCCCCCCATGAGTCTCCCCTGAGGCGCCGTTGAGAATTTGGGATGTTCTTTTGGTTTATTTTTTTCTTTTTTTTCAGATTTTCTAGTGTGATTATGATTTGTTTTATGTGTGTGAGTGATGTATGAATGTGGGGGTGACATTCCTGGTGAAAAAAGGTGTCGCCCTCAGTTTTGGTGGAGTAGGGATCCCCAGGACCAGGGAGAAGTGATCCCAGGTCCATGTGAATGGTGTATGAATGCACAGTGACATAATTGGAGCCGTGGCATGGCGTTGCTGCTCCCTAATACCATTTGGTTAACTTGGGTCTAATCCAATTCGATGTGCATGTGGGGTGTGTGTGCTAGGGACCACAGTGGGTGTGCATGCATGCATTCTCATTGTGCCATGTCTAATGTGTGTGTTTACTGTGCAAAGATGCCTTCTGCGAGGCGTCTCCTGGCTGCTGTTCCCTCAGCAGACCGGGTAGAGTTGGTTGGGGGGGATGTCTGGTTGGGGGGTCAGATCCTCACGTATGTCAATCTCCAGGCCCCTTCTCACTGCGAAGTTGTGCAGCATGCAACATGCACCGATGATCTGGCACACAAAGTCTGGGGAATACAACAGGGTACCCCCAGACTTATCCAGGCATCGGAAATGGGACTTCAGGAGGCCAAAGGTGCGTTCCACCACTGCACGAGTACGTATGTGTGCAGCATTGTAGTTTTCCTCTCCTGGGGTTTTGGGGGTTCCGGAATGGAGTCATGAGATGGGGTCCAAGTGCATATGCAGAGTCACCTGGAAGGGAAAAGACAGGAGGATGTTAGTCATGCATGTGCCCCTCGTGATGTCTGCATCATGGGGGGGACAGTCATACCTGACACCCATGTCACTCACCAACCAGCCAGCTGTCCCCATACACGTTCTGTTCAAATTCTCTGGAGATGTTGCTGTGACGGAATATGTTGCTGTCATGGCTGGACCCTGGGTGTTTGGCACGGACGTGCCATATGAGGTATTGGGCATCCACTATCACCTGGACATTGATTGAATGCCAATGCTTCCGATTGCGGTACATGTGCTCTGTTTCACGGGGGGGGGCTGTAGTGCCACACGTGTGCAATCAATGGCCCCCACGGTGCGTGGGAATCTGGCAATTTTGTAAAAATCTGTAATTGTCTTCATTCGCTGGACCTCCTGGGTGGGTTTGATGATTTGGTTGGCCATGCATCTCAGGATTTCAGGGACAACCTGGTGCACACATCTGCTAATGGAGGATTGTGACATCCCAGCCACAGCTCCACTTGTGCGCTGAAAAGAGCCAGTGGCAAGGAAATGGAGTGTTGCCAGGACCTTGATCAGTGGCTGCACTGCATGTGAGCGTTGTGTTGGGCTGGTGATGTCATCCTGCAGGGTTGTGGTTATTTCCAGGATGGCTTCAGGGCTGAATCTGAAGGTGCGATACACCTCAGAAGCAGTCATGCCAAGACATCTAGGCGTCTGCGGTGTACCCTCTCCTGTGCCCTCCTCCTCCTCTGTTCCCTCCTCCTTCTTTGCGCCTCTAAAGTCACTAGTATAGTTATGAGCATGGATGCCCCTGGCATGTTGGCATACAGATTGTTGTCCTGCAAGTGTGTGTCCTGAGTTCTTCCTTAATGGTGTTGCTTTAGCTGACCTTTACACGGCTGGAGCAAAGTTAGGGCACCTTTTATAAAGTGTAACTTCCCGCCGGGAAACTAACAGATACGCACAGGGCGTAGCCTACGCCGCACAAACTTAATTTTGTGGATCGCCGTATCTCCCTCATTTGCATCTTTGCCTATCAAAACAATGGTGTTTCAGGCGTATTTTGTGCTCCAAGATGCGCCGGTGTAATCGTTTTACGTCGGACGGAAAAAAATGGTTTTCGGGCGTATCTCGTTTTGAGGATCAGGCGCAAAGATACACGCGGCGCATTTTTCAATTACGCTGCGCATCTCTATATACATCGGCGTAAGTGCTTTGTGAATCTGGCCCCATATTCTTTCTATTTTATTCTATTCTATTCTAAGTTTGAAATTATAATTTTCGGAATATGGCTACATTATTTCCATATTATTCTATTTGTTTCTTTTCAAAATTCATATTTCAAAATAAACATTTCCAAACATAGATATATATATATATATCTTTATATTTTATTTTATTGTATTTGAAACACACATTTAGGCTATGTCTTTCTATTTTATTTTATTTTATTCTATTGTATTTGAAATACAAATTTACAATTTTGGATGAAAGCTATATTCTTTCTATTTTATTCTATTCTAAGTTTGAAGTTCTAATTTTCGGAAGATGGCTACATTATTTCTATTTTATTCTATAATAATTCTATAAAAAAATAATATTTCAAAATAAAAATTTCTAAACACACATATATATATATATATATA
Source organism: Rana temporaria (assembly GCF_905171775.1). Lineage (NCBI taxonomy): Eukaryota > Metazoa > Chordata > Amphibia > Anura > Ranidae > Rana > Rana temporaria. The sequence continues at coordinate 13,265,485 of NC_053489.1, read as the reverse complement.
TATATATATAGAGTTATAGGTACGTAAAAAAAATATGGAGAGAGAACATCCTGAAAAGTTTTATAGTAAGCAGGATTTAGCCCATCTAATTTAGAGGATTCTATTGCCATGGTCAGTTCTTTATTTGTTATAGGTGCTTCCATTCCCTCAGTTACCTCTGCCGAGAGGGAGGGCATACCTGAAGATGTCAAGAAAGTGGATATCAAATCTGCCCGAGGTGGACCTTGCTGAATTTGGGTGTTAGGGAGGTTATAAAGCTTACAATAGAATTTTTTAATTTCCTGGGCTATAGACTCTGGGCCAGATCCACGTACCTCCGCGTATCTTTCCGCCGGGCGCAGCGTATCTAAGATACACTACGCCGACTTAACTTATTTTTTTTTCGAATCCTCAAAGAATTTGCGCCGTAAGTTACGGCGGTGTAGTGTATCTTTGGCGGCGTAAGGGCGCGGGATTCAAATGGACCGACGTAAACAACGTTTTTTTTTAGCGGCGCATGCGCCGTCCGTGGGGGTATCCCAGTGCGCATGCTCGAAATGAAACCGGAACAAGCCAATGTTTAAGACGGTACAAAAACAATTTTGCGGCGCTGAAAATAAAAATAAATAAAAAAGTGATGAGGTGTTGTTGGTCTGTGTTAACACCAATTGACAGTATAGTTAGGTGAAAAGTCCATATCTAATGAATCAATAACAATAGATTGTTGAAAATAAACTGTTGATGGATGAGTGATCAAGTGAATAATTCCAAACACCACGGTGAATAAAATAAATGAATAGTGAAAATGACCACCGCCAGAAGCGGAGGCTTACCAGAGGTATTGAACCCAAATAAGCATACGCCTAAAGGGTCAATACAAGCTGAATGTAAATGGATGAAGACCACATCAACCGGATCTGGTTATGAAGTTGGGGGGATATCCTGAAGACATCACGTACACAAGCACAAGGGGGAGTAACTGCAACTTAAACGATCAGACCGTATTCAAAGTGCATAAAGGAAAACGAAGGTACATAGTGTGATACCGTAACAATGTTGAAATTTAATAACGGTTAAAAACACTTACAGTTTTGCTGTATAAAAAGGACATCAATAAAAAATAGCGCATGGCAGCAGCAGAGTCCCGACGCGTTTCGCAATAGTTTGCATCATCTGGGGTCATGTTTAAGACGTGACGTCATTGTACGCAAATCCCTATTCGCGAACGACTTACGCAAACAACGTAAAAAGGCGGGAACGATGGCCATACTTAACATTGAGTACGCCTCATAATAGCAGCTTTAACTTTTTTCCTGGAAAAAGCCGAACGCAAACGACGTAAAAAATGCGCCGGCCAGATGTACGTTCGTGGATCGCCGTAACAAGCTAATTTGCATAGTCAACGCGGAATTCAACAGAAAAATTGCACCTAAAATCCGACGGCGTACTAAGACGTACGCCTGTTGGATCGATCCGAGATGCCGTTGTATCTTGTTTTGTAGATACAAAACAAAGATACGACGCGCTAAATTACGCTGTGTATCAAGAGATACGCTGGCGTAATTCTTTTGTGGATCTGGCCCCCTGGGTCTGACAACTTGGTGCCAGCTTCAGATGTAATTTGAGTAATGTGCGGTTCCGTTTGTTACCCTTTTCGGTGCCCTAGCTAGGAGAACCCTGGTTTATTTCCATATTCATAGATAGAGGGCCAGATCCACGTAGCGGATCATAATTTTTGTCCGGCGTAGCGTATCGTATTAACGCTACGCCGCCGCAACTTTGAGAGGCAAGTGCTGTATTCACAAAACACTTGCCTCTAAAGTTACGGCGGCATAGTGTAAATCTGCCGGCGTAATGGCGCGGAATTCAAATGTTAAAGATGTGGGCGTGTTTTATGTTAATTTTACTTGACCCAACGTAAATGACGTTTTTTCTGAACCCGCAACAAGCCAATGCTTTAGACGTGAACGTCATTCTGCGCAAAGCCCTATTCGCGAACGACTTACGCAAACAACGTAAAATTTTCAAAATTTGACGCGGGAACGACGTCCATACTTAACATAGGATATACCTCATATAGCAGGGGTAACTTTACGCTGGAAAAAGCCTTCCGGAAACAAAGTAAAAAAAATGCGCCGGCCGGACGTACGTTTGTGGATTTGCGTATCTAGCTAATCTGCATACTCGACGCGGAAATCGACGGAAGCGCCACCTAGCGGCCAGCGTAAATATGCACCTTAGATCCGACGGCATACTAAGACGTACGTCAGTCGGATCTAGCCCAGCTTCAGGCGTATCTTGTTTTGTGGATACAATGACCTTAAGAAAAGCAATTGATTTGAATTTGGAAAATACACATTGACCAGAGTTACCCAAGTAGCTCCAATTGCACCCTTAACAATTAAGAATCTACCTTGCTCATCAGCAATATATGTGCCTGGCGACCATGGAACAGACCTTGCTAGGGGAATACTAACTAAGGTAAATTGGAACAATGTAGCGCTAATATCTGTGTAAAGATATGCAAAGAACCCACATCTAAAAGATGACAAACCAAATCTACATATATTAATACATGACTAAATTTTAAAGTGTCACCACGTCACCTTACTAAACATATTAGTGTGCCAACATATAGTAAAGGCTTGCAAATAATAACAATGAATTGAGAAAGTGCATAAAGTGACTGGAATCTAAACAAATGGAAATAAGGGTGATTTCACCACAGGAAAGTGCATGAAGTGACTAGAGTCCAAATAAATGTGAATAAAGATGGCTTCACCATAAAGAGATCTTGAAGATGGAACAACAGCTTGACAGAAGTGCCACCACCAATGGTAGAAAAAGGGGCTTACCAAATATAAATGACTAAGGAAGGTTTACCGTCCAAGTCACCAAAGGCTTTCATTGATCACCCAGCTGGTCCTGGATCCAAATGGCTAATCGACTTGATGATCCCAAATCAATTAGCGCTACATTGTTCCAATTTACCTTATTTATTCTATTCCAAAGTTATGTGGCAGCTTATATTTGTATTATACACAGCAAAGATTATTCTTTATATTTAGGACAATACTAACTGCCTTTGCTTTGGAGATCGGTGATGAACTGTGATATAGCACTGGATATGCTCTTTTATTCAATTTTGGAATTTTCCTGGTCTGAAAATGTGTTTCCTGAAGAAAAACAATCTGACTTTTTGTCAAATCTCTCAATAACCTGGACCTCTTTTCTGGGACATTGAGACATCTCACGTTAAGAGAAGTGAAACTCACCAGCGAGGTCAATTGTGGCCCAGAATAATCAGGTGCCATGGCTCCCCTAAAAAATAAAGAATTGAGGAGAAGGCGAAAAAGGCAATAAAGAGAGAAAAGAAGAAAAAAGGAGAAAAAAAAACAAAAAACAAAGGGGAAAAAAAGGAAATTCTCCCAACCAAGCTCAATAGGACTGGGAGATGCCTATTTGGGGGTGTGCCTATGCCAAGCAGTGCTACCGTTATCACTAGGAAAAAGAAAAAACAATCCTCTAATGAGTCCTCCTCTGAGGGCATTAATAATAATTAATCACCTCCAGGCCGATTAATGAAAGACTAAAGGCTCGTACACACGATAGGTTAAACCAGTGTTTCTCAACTCCAGTCCTCGGGGCGCACCAACAGGTCATGTTTTCAGGCTTTCCATTATTGTGCACAGGTGATTTTATCAGTTTCACTGCCTTAGTAATTACCACAGCAGTTTGATCTGAGGGAAATCCTGAAAACATGACCTGTTGGTGCGCCCCGAGGACTGGAGTTGAGAAACACTGGGTTAAACCGATGAAAACTGTCTGATGGACCGTTTTCATCGGTCCAAACCGATCGTGTGTGGGCGCCATAGGTTATTTAACCTTCGGTAAAAAAAAAGCAAACTTGCTTTAAAATTTAACCGATGGGTTGCTAACCAATAGGTCAAAACAGATAGTATGCAAAACCATTGGTTAAAAACCTGCGCATGCTCAGAATCAAGTCGACGCATGCTTGGAAGCATTGAACTTCGTTTTTTTCAGCACGTTGTTGTGTTTTACGTTACCTCGTTCTGACACGATTGGTTATTTAACCTATGGTGTGTACGCGTGACGGACCATCAGTCAGCTTCATCGGTTAACCTAAGACAACTGTCCTTCAGACCGTTTTCATCGGATGAACTGATCGTGTGTACGAGGCTTAAGAGTCTAACTAAATTATGGATTCTATCTCTCATACGGTGTGTATTCCTTGATATATCCGAGAGGATCAATATCCTTACTCCAGCATGTTCAATCTGACCTAGCTGCCACGCTCTGCACATGATCTCATCCTTTATATTGAAAAAAATGTATACGGCAAAGGACATCTCGTGGGCCCAACCCCTGATAGCTTCTATATGGAGTGACTTGATGTACTCTATCTATTATGAGTTCATCTAGTGGGGGTTTTCCCCAAATATTGTTGCAGATAGACTGTACCATAGGTCTCAACTCTGCAGCTTCAATATTTTCAGGGATACCCCTAAACCGAATGTTATTCCTCCGGCATTGATTTTCCAAATCATATACCCGAAGAAGAATTGAGGTAAGCTTTTGCTGTGCTACAGAGTTAGATAATACCAATTTGTCCATGCATATATTCACATTTTCTACTACAAATCCTAAGTTAGATTCTAAGTTGGAAACTCTAGTCTCAACAATATTCAACTGTTCCTCACCTCAAATATCTCCTTCTGTAAAGCCCCTTATAAACGCTGTGCCACAGCTTCCAATTCTCCTCTGTTTGGTAGTAATGCTAGGTTTTGTTTAGTAGGGAGTGAGAGCAATATTGCCCTCAACTCAGGATCTTCAGTCCATGTATAGCAAGATCTAGATTATACTGGATTTAAAGGGACCAATGTTCCCCTATCGGATTGTAGATTAGCTATATTCCTGATCTCTACTGAGGATACTAAGCCACATGATTGAAGATCTGTGGCTATGTATTCTGGTGAAGCTAAAACTGAAATTGGAGGGGCAGCTATATTATGAAGTATGACTGTATTGTGTAGAGCTACTAGCGTCCCAGAGTTGGCAGCTATAACCGGATCACTAACTAGTCCACTGCATACATATTTGGTCTGGATAATGTAATTGCCCTGTCGCTCCCATCTATCGATTCCACTAAAGAAGCAATATGGCCAGCAATATGGCCAGTAGGAGAGGTTGGTAACATGGATAGCATATTCTCAGTTCCGTCTGTCCTGAGTGAATTGTCAGCCATATAGTTGATGGGCACGATAGGCATGATAGGGATGATATGGGTAGTGGGATTAGTAAGATTGCTATTACTAGGTTCTGTTCCCGAAGCAACTGTGGACCCAGAGTTACCCTCTGGGTCCCCTTCCAAGCCCTGAAGGACCACTCTTGAGCTAACAACTGTTCCCCCCTATTATCAGGTAAATTTCCAAGAGTGTTTTCCTCTCCCTGGTTATCATCCTGATTGTCCAAAGTATTCTCCGTATCTACAAGGGGGCCTGCTAGTTTGGCGCTCCAGGTAATCCGGGCTATTGCTGTGGAAGAAGTGGCTTTTATTTTCAGTTTAGCTGGAATGGAAGTAGAGGTTCTGGTAGAAGTTGAAGTGGAGGTGGAGGCAAGTGAAGTGGAAGAGGCTGTGGACATATAGTGGTGAAGGCTATTTAATCTAGTCAATTTAGGCTGTTTAACTGTTGCTCCTATAATCTGTCATGACTTTACAATATCCTGGTATTTCCCAATGGGTCACAGGCTGCTTCCCATTAAATTTCCAAGGGGATACCCTTATTTCCAAAAACAAGGGGTAGACATGCACAGTCACTGGTGGAAGTAGATGGGCTAAGAAAATGACCAATCCTATGTAACCAGATGCTGGTAGTGATACTGGACCTGGGCCAGGACTGAACAATCCTTAAAAGGGCAGACTAGATTAGACTAAATTGACTGGGTTGTCACAGGATTGTCAGGAAAGACAATTGAAGCTCTCCACAAAGCTCTCCACAAAAAAAAAGAAAAAAAAGAAAAAAGGATGCAGAGAGAGAGAGAGCAAAAATTGACATACAAAAAGATTGGCAATTAGTAATTATCAAATATATATATGATTCTTCTTATGTATATGTATATTGTGAACCATGTGAAAATCAGCCGGTAGCTAATATCTAGTAGATATAGCAAAAATATCAAGAATATCAAAACATTATCAAAATGAATATCAAAGAAAGACAAAAAAAACAAAAACAGTAATGTCTATCAGAATGTCATCAGAATGTCAGAAATACCAATAATCTCTACGCCAATACTATAGTAGCATGATAACCTAATAACATAACATATGGCTTAGTATATAATAGCATATATAATAACGTATATAATAACATATAGAGTATGCATATTCATCCTGATATAAAACCGCCAAAGTCCTCAGAATCAGGAGATAAGAAACAAGAGGAGCACAGAAGCATAAAAGCACAAATACAAATAGCAGTTCTCCTTAAAAAATCTTCAGACTCGTACTCATCAATTTTTCATCTGAAAATTCAGTTATGCAGTTATTATTCAGTTATTCAGCTATGCAGTTATTCCAATATTCAATTTACACCATTCGTATTCAGTTTTTCATCTGGTTACTCATCTGATATATCTGGTAGATCTGGTAGATCTGTACCCACTGTAATCTCCAGTAACCTCCAGTAGTAACTTCCAGTAATAACTTACAGTACTGACAGTACACACTGCAGGGAGGCTAGCACTGAAAGGCAATCTGGTAGTCAGATGGGAAGCAGCAATCACACTGGAGATTATACGATTGTAGGGTTAAAATCCTGCTATACCATGGATTGTCCTTGTCTCAACCAGGCTCTCATTCCCACTCTCACTTATCCATGGATGGCTACCCTGCCTTGCCTTAATGAGTGGGTAAGAAACTATAAACGCCACACTCAAAAAAAATACTAAAAAAAACACTTCAATCACCACTGGGTTGCTGAAGGGTGAGAGATGAGAGATGAATGAGCAGGTGGATTAGAGCATCGGCAGGTAATAAAGTGGTAGGTAATTAGTAAGAACTTCACAGCATGTCCCTATAGCAAGTAGACCACACAAGGTTTGGAGACACATCCCAGTGGGGGATGTGTAAGGAGGGGGCTGCCTGCTTATAATAATCCCTTTATGTGTTCCAATGTACAAGTGTTGAGTTTCCATTGGTTCTTCCTTGTCCCCTACCCGCCCTCTCTGACAAGGCGAAAGGGAGTGTCCCTAACTGTGTTTATGGTATATGTTTTGTACTTAATAAACAGTTTTATGCTATGCATGTTTAACCCTCAACACCTGTGTGGTTTTCCTCGTGATTGGGGGATTAAGGGCTGGTTATGGCGAGTCTGCCGGCTGCGGGTGCGTTTGGAGAACATGAGACACAGGTCTGGCGGAGGTTCCCAGCCGGGGTATCCGAGATCTGTCACTGCCGAGTAACAATCTCTACAACACTCCTCACTCTCGTTCCTGCCATGGATCGGTGACCTCTTAAATCACAGCCCGCTGCCCACAACAACGTGGCCTGCTCTAAGATGGCGCCGGCTCACCACAAGGAGGATTTCAGTGGGGACTCTGAATCAGCTCCAGAGGACACAGGTAGGGGACCACCCCGCTCTGACAAACCCCTGACCTATGCTGATATGTCCTGATTTACAGTGGATATTAAATCCACCTTCTCTGCTGCCAATACAGACTTAAAAAACAATCTTGTGGTCCTCACTGAGAAGCTGGCCTCAGCAGAGCATGCAGGGAGGCAAAGAGCCAAGGCTATCCACACGTTGGAAATGGTTACTGTCTCATACTCCCAACACTTAATTAAAATGAATAGGCACTTGGAGCACCTCGACAATAGAGGCAGGAGGAATAACATCAGGGTGAGGGGCATATCAGAAAGTGTAGAAAATTACCAAATTATCCTTGCTCTCCAAAGAGTTTTCAGCAGCCTGTTAAAAAGACAGGAAGAAATGGAGATATAATTTGTCTGGGCAATTGAAACCCTTGCTATCAAAATCCAGGAAAACACAAATATAAAAGGAGTAGCATGTAGCTCCCAACCTCACAAGTGCAGGCTTTATGTGGATGACATTCTATTATTCCTCACCTCCCCTATCACATCCCTCCCCAACTTATGCCAGAAACTAGAAGAATTCTTGGTTATATCAGAACTTCAAGTGAACTACTCCAAGTCACTCGCCATGATCGTTTCCCTTGAACTGGACACGGTTGCCCTGCTATAAAAATATTTCCAATTTAAATGGAATAAAACGTCCATTAAATATCTTGGAATTAACTTAACAATTAAGACGGAATCCCTCTATAATAGTAACTATCCCCCTATGTTCCATAAACTAGAATTGGATCTATCCTGGATAGGACAGATAAACTCTATAAAGATGACCCTACTCCCAAAACTGCTATACCTGTTTCGCTCCCTTCCCATTCCAATCAAAAGGGTCCATCTTTGATTATTTCAAAGTAAGATTCTGAAATTCACATAGGGTAAGGGCGGTTACAGAATTCCACAAGGCACCCTGCACTGTCATAAGAAAATGGGAGGCTTAGGCCTACCAAAATTACTCTAATACTATTTTGCAGCCAGACTAGCACAGATTTCAATAATATATTCCATATACGAAAAGCCAGATTGGATCCAAATTGAAAGGCAAGCAGTCCCTCGCTACATTCTAGACTTTTTGCTGTGGTGCCCCCAAAAACCCACCCTCTGATTATGGCACTGACTCTGTCTCACTGGGTCCCTGGGGGACTCTTTACGCATGTCAATGGCCCTGACCTTGGCGAGGAAACTGCTGTCCCATTTATTCAATAACCCTGACTTCCCCCCAGTCATGAACATATTAGCATTCAAATGGTGGTTGGACAAAGGACTGTACCGAATCGGACATTTTTACTCCCCTTCAGGCCCTCTCTCTCTCAATCATTGTGTCAATAAGTTGGAATTAGCCACCTCAGAACGCTTCAGATTTAGACAAATTTCATTTTTATTTACATTCAATCTGGTCAGAAAAACACTTCCACCTATTTTCACTATGTACAAACTCTGGTGTGCACAGGGCTTGGAACAGAGGGGGGGATATCGATCATTTACTCATCACTAGTGCTCCCAGTTTCCAAGTCCCTCTTGCCTGGGAGTCGGACCTCTGATTCAGCTGGGACCTGGCAGACAGCCTGCTTTAAATCCTTTAAGGGCATTTTAAATATGTCCCTCACATAGGCCAGTTTAAAAGTGATCTCTAGATGGTACCACACACCCTTCAGATTGTCCTCTATGTATACCTCAGCAGATCCTCTGTGTTTCAGAAACTGCCAACTTTCAGGAACAATGGCCCACATTTGATGGAAATGTCCCAGGATATACCCTTTCTGGAGAAAAATCTTCAACGTTATCGACAAGCTTGCTGGCAGCCATATACCTAGAGTGCCTGCCGCCGATAATGTGTTTTTAGCACGACGGCATCGCGCTGATTCTCGGCGACAGGGTGCCGACATCTCGCACTCACTGGAATAGTAAAAGCACATCCCAGCAAGCGCGTCATAGAAGAAGGCTCATAGAAGAAGGCACCGGACAGCGGGAGGAAGAACCAGGGTGCGCCAAGTCAACAGCGGAGAGCGGCGAACATAGAAGAAGACCCCCGGAGAGCGGAGAAGACCCCCCGGATAGCGGAAGAAGAAGCACACCACCCCCGCCGAAGACGTCGGAGGAAACCCGCTGGGGGGGCACTTTTATAAAAGCGACCCCCCCGGCGGTGGAAGAGAACCAGACGGCGGCGAAGAAGAGCGGCCCCCACCCGAAGACGTCAAAGAAGAAGCCCCCCCTGGTGAAAAGAGCTAAAGAAGACACGGGCTGCCTCCGGAGCAGATTAATAAATTATTTTAAAAACCCTTTTGTCGTGTTTATTAACTTTAACATGTTTCCTCCAGGTGAATGGGTAGGGGTACGATGTACCCCATATCCATTCACTTAGGGTGGGGGGCCGGTATCTGGGGGCCCCCTTATTAAAGGGGGCTCCCAGATTCCGATAAGACTCCCGCCCGCATACCCCGACAACCAACGGCCAGGGTTGTCGGGAGGGGGCCCTGTCCTCATCAACATGGGGACAGGGTGCTCTGGGGTGGGGGGGCCGTAGTGCGCCCCCCTGCCCCAGAGCACCCGACCCCCCCATGTTGAGGGCATGCAGCCTGGTACGGGTCAGGAAGGGGGGGGCGCTCGCTCGTCCCCACTCCTTTCCTGGCCGGCCGGGTAGCGTGCTTTGGATACGGGTCTGGTATGGATTGTAGTGGGACCCCCTACGCCATTTTTTCGGTGTAGGGGGGTCTCCTTACAACCCATACCAGACCTAAGGGCCCGGTATGCTCCTGAGGGGGGAACCCATGCCAGATTTTTATTTAAAATCCGGCGGGGACTTCCCCCCTCAGGATTCATAACAAACGCCGCACACGTGTAGAATTGGCGGGAATTCAAGTCAGATCTCCCGTCGTTTCTATGACGGCTTTGTCTCAATCGCAGCAAGCCAGCTCGGCGCTGGCTCCCGCGATGGGGCTCGTAGGTGCTCAATCTCGCAGAGAAAGGGAGCGAGATTGACACAATATCGCAGTCACCCACTGTAGGTCCCCGATGGTGGCCATGATCCCAAAGATCCCCACTCATACTCAAAGGTTAATCCACTTTATTTTAGTGGGTGCCAAACTAACTGTAGCTAAGGCCTTAATTCCATAAACAACCATAAATCTCGGTTATGGCTGCTCACAAGAGAATCTCCTGGATAATGTCCCAAGAAAAGCTTTCCAGTATACTATCGGACACTGTCAACAAATTTGAAGCCAAATGGGAACCCTGGGCTCAACATGTAGGCATCTTCCTTCTGCCTAGTACTAAGCCAGACTGAGATATTTCCAAAACCTGATGATAGACGATCACAACTCCTCTCACCTTCTCTTTGTCTTTGTCTTTCTTTCTTCATACTTCATAATATATCCCATTATTTTCTCACTAAGACTCCCAAATATATGGGGTGACAGAGGTTTATATGAAAGTCTTGTGGTGGGATGGGGGTTAGATTCGGGTGTTGAGACCCCCGCCCGGCACAGCTAGATGGGGGTGCTGGGCGCAAAGGGGATTCCCATGAAATGCCCTGATCTCACTTCAGTCATTTCTGACTTAACGGGTTACAGTAGCCCAACATAACCTACAGGATGTAATTGGTTAGTGTTTTGGGCTACAACAACAGCTCTATGATTACGAAATATACCGATTAATTCTTGTGATGTTGCAAGCTGATGGAACAAATCATAATTATCCATGGAGGGCTAGTAGTACTTTGTCCTTTTGTTTATTCACAAGCAAATGTTCAATATATTGTTGGGTTGATTTATTAGTAATTTATACTGTTGCCCTTAAGTCTATGTCTTGTTAATATGTGGCTTAACTCTTTCAATTCACGTATTACATTTATATTGTGTATTATTAATATCTGTTCACTCGCCAAGTGGCCGCCTCCCTTTCTCCTCCACAAAGTGATCCTGAACACACAGTGTCTGTGTTCAAGATACACTAATGTTAACCTATTCAGACAGTGTTATTTCTAAAGGTAGATCTTTAGCTCTTCCTCTTCCTCACTCCGACTCTGACTTTTAGTGAGTACGGAAGCACCCTTTGAACTGACGTAACAACTGATAGACCTATGAAGGCAGATTTGTATTTTTGAAAGGAACATATGGTGGCACCCCTCTCACTTTAGTGAATGTGTACAGTATACAGTATAATAATATTAATATGAATATGAATATTAATAATAAACATGGATTTCTTAACCATCAAACTTTTTATTTTTACTGTTTCATGTACAATATGATATAATGGTAATTTTATAACCTTCACTTTCTACAGTGCTGACAAAGATGGATTCTGTGTATTTTATGTTTGGTCTTTTTTTCCTGCTCTATAATCAGATTCATATTCCAGTCTATCAGTAATAAATAACAGAATTATTCTTTATAAACCTGACACTCTCACAGCCTTCAGCTGAGCCATGAAGTCAGTGTCAGGCTCCTGGGCTGCTGTCAGTGATGATGAGGAGGGAGAAAAGGAAGGATTCATTGGAGTCTATCAGAGACTCGGCCATGTTGTCTTCAGATATCCACTTAGAATATTGTGGTTGTTGTCTTTGTGTGTGACCCCTTGCACATCTGACACCCAGAACTCTGCTCACCGCTGTGATATGACTATGAGGAATTATACATTTGAGTACAAGTATTCTCAGGATGGAGACATCATTATAGGAGGGATATTCGCTGTACATTCTGCAGTGACAGTGTGGAGTCACGATAAACTTCTTATAAGAAATCTCATGTGTTCAGGGTAAGTGAAATATGAAGTGTAAATCTTCCAATCTGATCTACAGAGCTGTGTCTTTAGGAGAGGTGTGTGATAATGTGCAGGACTCATTCAGTCTGTTACACGGCATTTATATTAAATTAAAGTATATCCTTCAATGTGTTAGTGAAAATTACGTAGAGCCCATTCACAAAGTACGGGAAGGCTGGAATCTCTGCCAGTCTTGTATTTTTGTCACTATTGCAGATTTTTCCTCTCCTCCTGTCTGGTAGAATGTTATCTGCAGGACAGGAAGTGAGGGGAAATCTCTCACTTTGGCTGTCCAAAAGAAAAAAAAAGTTTTTGGTTGGACATGCATTTTAAGGCATCACAATAACATTATATAGTATTTTTGTTTCTGATGGCCGGAATTGCATTTACCTTTTCACGGGGATGCACAATTTTAAGGCTTTACATGTTGGGTTTCTATTTACTCTGAACAACTTAAAATGTTATATTTTACCAAAAAGTTGAATAATGCATCTCGTTGTGCAGTAACATTACTTTTATTGTATTCTTTACATAAAATATGTATTTGATAAACAGCTCCTCTCATATCATAACAGTGTTAACCACTTGAGAGCCGCGCTATAGACGAAAGACGTCCACAGCGCGGCTCTCAAGTGCCGGGTGGACGTCCCTGGACATCCTTTTATGTGCATTACCCGCGCGTGCCGCTGGGGGCTCGCAGCAGGTAAACACTGTGCCCGGTGCATCGTTGAGAAGCCGATCCGTGTGCCTGGTGGCCATTATGTCTGCCAGGTACCCGCGATCAGCGGTGACAGCAGGAAAATGGAGCTCTGTGTGTAAACACAGAGCTCCACGTCCTGTCAGGGAGAGAGTAGACTGATCTGTGTCCCTTGTACATAGGGACACCGCATTGGTCACCTCCCCCAGTCAGTCTCCTCCCCCCACACAGTTAGAACACACCCAGGGAATACATTTAATCCCTTCCCCACCCCCTAGTGTTACCCCCTTCACTGCCAGTCACATTTATACAGTGATTAGTGCATTTTTATAGCACTGATCGCTGTATAAATGTGAATGGTCCGAAAATTGTGTCAAAAGTGTCCAATATGTCCGTCGCAATATCGCAGGCCTGACAAAAAAAAACGCAGATCGCCGCCATTACTAGTAAAAAATAAAAAAATAAATCATAAATCTATCCCCTATTTTGTAGGCGCTATAACTTTTGCGCAAACCAATCAATATACGCTAATTGCGATTTTTTTTAAGAAAATTTGTAGAGGAATACGTATCGGTCTAAACTGAGGGGAAAAAATGGGATATTATTATAACAAAAAGTAAAAAATATTGTGTTTTTTTTCAAAATTTTCTGTCTTTTTTTTGTTTACAGCGCAAAAAATAAAAATCGCAGAGATGATCAAATACCACCAAAAGAAAGCTCTATTTGTGGAAAAAAAATGATAAAAATATAATTTGGGTACAGCGTTGTATGACCGCACAATTGTCATTCAAAATGCGTCAGCGCTGAAAGCTGAAAATTGGTCTGGGCACGAATGGGGTTTAAGTGCCCAGTAATGAAGTGGTTAAACTACCACCATTGTATTCTGCAGAGTCTTTGCTTTCAGAAAATATGTAATGTTTGGGGGGTTTAACTAATTGTCAGACATTTTAATATAACACACAAAAGCTGCTCTGGCAGTGAAAAGATTAAAGACAACGCAGTCACAGAACAATTCCCATCGATCGGTTCTTGTTGTGGACTGACAATACCCTTCTATTTGTTAAATAAAATAACAAGGAATGGTGTCAGCCCTGCCAAGTTGTTAAACTAAAGAATAACAGATAAATGTATTTGTTATCCCGCGCTGTCTCCTTTAGTGTCAAAATATATTTGTGCGACTGCTGCAAAACCAAAATATTGTGTCCTGACAACTGAAAAGTGAAAAAAGATACTATGTGTTGGTTGTGCTTATCAAAATAAAAAAACAATCCTGCATAAGTGACATCAATACACAATACTTCAGAGTGTAACAAGAAAACATATAGGGTCAGATTCATAAAGACTTACGACGAGCGTATCAGTAGATACGCCGTCGGAAGTCCGAATCCGCGCCGTCGCAACTTTAAGCGTATGCTCAAACTGAGATACGCTTAAATGTTGCTAAGATACGTCCGTCTCCTACGCCGTCGTATCTTAACTGCATATTTACGCTGGCGGCTAGGGGCGTGTACGCTGACTTACGCCTAGAATAAGTAAATCAGCTAGATACGCCTATTCACAAATGTACGCCCAGCCGTCGCAGTAAAGATACGCCGTTTACATAAGGGATTTTCAGGCGTAAAGATAAACCACCAAAAAGATGGCGCAGTCAATGTTAAGTATGGACGTTGGAACCGTGTCAAATTTTTCAAGTTTTACATCGTTTGCGTAACTCGTCCGTGAATGGGGCTGGCTGTAAGTTACGTTCACGTCGAAAGCATTGCCGATTTGCCGACGTTATTTGGAGCATGCACACTGGGATACGTCCACGGACGGCTCATGCGCCGTTCGATCGAAATGTCATTTACGTGGGGTCACACTTAATATACATAAAACACGCCCACAGCTTCAAGATTTGAATTAGGTGGGCTTACGCCAGCCCTAATACGCTACGCCGCCGTAACTTCGGGCGCAAAATATTTGAGAATACCATACTCGTTTCTCAAAGTTACGGCGGCGTAGCGTATAGGATATACACTACGCCCGCCTAAAGGTATGTGAATCTAGCCCATAGTTTGTAGTAAATTTTCTTTCACATGGTGTTCCTTAAATATGATCCTCTGTAACCTTCAATCTACGTGGGTTCAAAACAGCATGCATGTGCGTCATTCCCCGACACCAATTCACCACTGAGATCACCTCAATAATAGACCTGTGTAGGTCCAATCTCATCATCCCCCACTTGGGTATATTCCGGGCTGCTGAGACATTTGATCGGAGTCGTTCTCCTTTCCCCTCTCTGAGTTATGCTAGAGGCTTTATGTGATCTGTGTGGAGTGACTTATTTTTTCATCAGTTTCCCCTCGATCAAATTAAACAATCTCCATAGTGAAGTATTTAAAAACACAAAGAATTTGTTGAAAGTATCCACTTACATCTAAGATACAAACTGTGCATTCAATCTCTATCTCCAGCAGGGACGTGGGTCCAGTGTGCTGCCTGAGCTCTGCCCGACACGTATCGTTACTACTATGTGACTTCCTCAGGGGTCAAAGGTCAGATGACCGCGCATAGGGGCTTTAAAAAGCTGTCACCCAACACCTGACCTTTGACCCCTGGGGAAGTCACCACCTATTGGGTTTTTACATTGGATCATGTTGGTAATTTTTGTTTTTCCATAAAACATGTTATGTGGCCGCTCCTGAAGAAGTGGAGTTGATCCACAAAACACATCAATCTTATGGGATGCAGTCATGTCCCTAACATCCAGTTCCTTTTTTCACCTTGATACAACAATTTTGTTTTTCCAATTGATCTTATGATATCCAGTATTTATGGTTTACATTACCGGGTACTGCAAAATGTCACCATATGATCCATGCCCATATATGATTACACCAGAACTACATTTATGTGCCACTATTTGACCTGTCTGTACATATATGAATTGTTTTTATGTCATGTGATATATATATATATATATATATATATATATATATATATATATATATATATATATATATATATATATATATATATATGTGTGTGAATGTTTTACTATCTATGTATGTATGAATTGCTACGTGCCATGTCATGTTTTGTTGATTATAAACCTGTTTACATTTTTTCAAGTTGCTGGTCCTATGGAGCAATACACACGCCCACCAATCCCACTATAGATCTGTAATTGAAATGTGTTCTACATTTTGCCATAAAGAATTTCCGCTTGAATCCTTGTCCTGTAGACCAATGAAAAACTCTCCATTTTCTGCAGGGTTTACGGGAGAGAATACAGACATCTCCTGGCTTTTATATTTGCTATTGATGAGATAAACCGCAGTCCAGATATTCTTCCCAACATAACTCTGGGATATCATGTGTATGATTCTTGTGGACATGTGAATAAAGCTATAAAAGACGTTCTACAGATATTGTCTGGACATACAAAGGAAGCTCCAAATTATTCCTGTATGGAGCGGGGTGCCCTGGCTGGTTTCATTGGAGATCTCAATTCTGACACCACTCTCCAAATGGCCCAGCTGCTGAATCTATATGGCTACACCCAGGTAAGAAAATATGAATTTCATATATTATGTAACGTTAGGACAGCGAGTCATCTTATGGTGAGGTGGGTCAAAAGGGTACAGATAATCCTTGTGCCAAACCGTCATAAAGCATAAGATTGTTCTAAAAAAAGAAGGTAGTACTGTAAAGGGATGGGCCAATAGTTCAGTCCAATCTTTGGCTTTTATGGCATTTTGACAAATTCCTGCAGGACAGGGTTCAGAGGGTGAAACTGGGGACGTTTCACTCATCTGATAGTTCCCTGACTTGCGGGGTCCCCCAGGGTACGGCTTTATCGGCGATCCTGTTTAACATATATATGCGGCCACTGCTGTATATCATCCAGCGCCACAACCTCTGCTTCCACGTCTATGCAGATAACACACAGATTTACTTCAAGCTGCCCAAGAATGAGGAAGTCCAGGTGGATCTGGCTTCCTGCTTAGAGGAAATACAGTCCTGGATGGGAGCCAATAATTTAAAACTAAATGGCTCCAAAACTGAATGTATCATCTTCAGTAATCAGAGCAAAGTCAGTTCGACTGACTTTCCCTCTTGGCCGGCTTTGTTCATTCCATCCCCGTCTCCGGCCACCCAGGTTCGGGACTTGGGAATCATCCTAGACTCTAAATTGACACTGAAGGCGCAGGTAAATCAGGTAGTAAGTTCATGTCACTACCAACTGCAACTTCTGCGTTCCACATTCCATTTCATCGACGAAGCGGATAAAGTCCCCATGGTCAATGTTTTTATCGGCAGTCGGTTGGACTATTGCAATGTTCTGTACATGGGGCTTCCAAAAACCATCTTGCACAAACACCAGCTGATTCAAAACGCCACATCGAGGCTACTAACGGGCGTGGGTCGTAGGGACCACATCACTCCATCTTTGAAAGCCCTGCACTGGCTACCCGTGACTGAACGGGTTCTGTTTAAATTGGGTTGTGTTGTGCACAAAGTCATCCATGGAAAAAGCCCAGGGTACCTGCAGGAAAAATTTGCCTACTACCCTGTTTCCCCAAAAATAAGACCTACCCTGAAAATAAGACCTAGCGTTATTCTCCAGGAGGGCTGCAATATAAGCCCTACCCCAAAAATAAGCCCTAGTTACAAGAATGCTTGTAAAATCCTATAATCCAACATATTACAGTATTATATAATGTACAATGTGTGTGTTTCTGTAATATAATTGCGGGGAAGAGAGCTCCGGCGGGAAACAAGTGCAGAGCGTCGCTATAACAAATGTATTTGGCACAAGTATATTACAGAAACGCACACATTGTAAATTATATACTACTGTAATAGAGTGGATTATAGGATTTTACAAGCATTTTAACTCAGTTTACACTGGGGATTCCTGGCAGGGAGGGAGAGCGGGAGAGAAGACTGCACATTACATGGTAAGACCTACCCCAAAAATAAGCCCTACTGTGTCTTTTGTTGGCATAATTAATATAAGACCCGGGCTTATTTTCGGGGAAACACGGTACGCTCCTAGCAGATCATTGAGATCTACTAATCAGGCTAAATTCATCATTCCTAAATTCAAAAAAGTAAAATGCGGAGGGAGGACGTTGAATGTACAAGGATCCACATTTTGGAACTCCTTACCCCTATATGTGAGACTTGAGAATGATCTGTTAAAGTTTAGGGAGTTTAAAAAAGATATATATTTTCAAAAGCTTATGACTCAACTTAGGGTCAGACATTAGCATCACTTTGAATTTTCTTTTAAATTTTGTTTACCTGGTTTTATGATTGTTTTACTGTGTACTAGGCTGAGAGATCTTTTCTGTATATGGGATATGTTGGTTCTATGAGCGCATCGAGGCCCTTGGGTAAAGACTGCGCTCTCAATAAGCATTTTAATTAATAAAGAAAAAAGCAAATAAAATGCCTGAACTTTTGCCCATTCAGTCCTCTGATGATCATACCCTATATTACCAAAAGTATTGGGACGCCTGCCTTTTCAATATTGAGTTGGCCCACCCTTTGCAGCTATAACAGCTTCAACTCTTCTGGGAAGGCTGTTCACAAGGTTTAGGAGTTTGTCTATGGGAATGTTTGATCATTCTTCCAAAAGCGCATTTGTGAGGTCAGGTCATGATGTTGGAACGAGAAGGCCTGGACCACAGTGTATCAGGTTAAGGTCAGAACTCTGTGCAGGCCAGTCCACATGGATGAGCACGTTCCACACTTGCTCATCCATGTCTTTATGGACGTTGCTTTGTGCACTGGTGTGCAGTCATGTTGGAACAGGAAGGGGCCATCCCCAAACTGTTCCCACAATGTTTAGAGCATGCAATTATCCAAAATGTCTTGGTATGCTGACACCTTGAGAGTTCCCTTCACTTTACTAAAGGGCCAAGCCCAACCCCTGAAAAACCACCATAATCCCCCTCCACAGAATGATCTGGACCAGTCTACAAAGCAAAGTCCATAAAGACACGGATGAGTGTGTTTGGGGTGGACGAACTTGACTGGCCTGCACAGAGCCATAACCTCAACCTAAAAGAACTCCTTTGAGATGTATTAGAGCTGAGACTGTGAGCCAGGCCTTCTAGTTCAACATCAGTGTCTGACCTCTCTAATGCACTTCTGGAAGAATTGTCAAACATTCTCCTTGGACACCCTCCTAGATCTTGATGACAGCCTTCCCAGAAGAGTTGAAGCTGTTAAGATTTTGTTCTGTCCATTTGGATATTAAGAGTTCCACATTATTTATACAGACTGTTTTCTTCCTTTCTAGATTAGTTATGGAGCCAGAGATACTTTGCTGAGTGATAGAAAGATGTATCCAAACTTTTTCCGGACAGTTCCGGATGATGAGATGCAATATGTGGCCATAGCAAAGTTACTGGAAAGGTTGAAGTGGAACTGGGTCGGGATCCTTACATCTGATGATGAATACGGAGAGAGGGAGATCCGACAACTCAGCAAACATTTATCTGATCATGAAATTTGTATTGAATTCAAGATTCTGGTGTCTGTAAAGAATTATGATAAAATTCCTCCAGAGCTGCGGAGCTCAACCACGGAAGTTCTTATTATTTGTGGCTCAGTTAGTCTGACTTATTACAAGTTTTTGTATAATAATGTCCCTTATTACACGGAGAAAACATTTATTATACCAGATTCTTGGTCAATGAGTGAAGTGTTTTTTATTATCAGTAACTGCAGCTTGGTGTTTACATTCCCCCAGCTCTACATAAAGGGAATGCTGGGATATTTTTATAGTATTTATCCATCCAGACACCCAAATGACCCCCTAATAGAGGATATTCTCATAACTCAATATGGATGCTTTTCAGAAAACCAAATGAAAAATTTCCTCATTCCACTCACATTTAGAAGTCCTCTTAGGGACTGCAGTTCGGAGACACGTCCACTTGATTTATATTATCCTGATGAGAAAACATCCTATAGAGTGTTTATCTCCATCTACATCTTGGCTCAAGCATTACATGACATGGATTCCTCTTTTAAAACAAATAACAAAAAATCTGAAATAAATCCACACACACTAAAGTATAAGGTGAGAGCGTCCAATGAAACTTTACTCGTATCTTTTTATACTCGATCAGTTCAGTACAATGTGCCCAGACAAAAATGACACCCAGTTTAGGTTCATGCTCAGTGCTGGTGCAAGGATTTTTGACACCCTAGGCAAATGTTAATTTTGCCACCTACCTTGGCTCCACCCCTAACTCCACCCCCTTGTGCCTGCCCATGTATACAGTGGAGGTAGCAACCTGACATCACCTCGCCCATGTTAACATGCAAAAAGAAACCGCATATCAACACATATAGGTTACATCAGTACACAGTGTGGAGAGAAGAGCTCCCAGGACTACAGATCCCAGCATGCCTGGGCTGCTGTAAAATAATTGTGAATAAAGCACTTGCCTGAAAAACTTGCGGCGGCGTAACGTAAATGAAATACGTTACACCCGCACCATTTTTACACCATTCTATGAGAATCTGCCCCTAAGAGACCCCTTATGGATATAGAGATTTATACGGTCCCAGCCATCCTCGTCTATCTCTGTTCCCAGAGCGGAATCCCAGTAAGTGTAGTCTGTGTGTAAAAGTGCAGAGGTGTTCCCGAACAGGGAGGCATAGACGTACGAGATGACATGGCACCGTGGGGTTGTGCAGGAGCAGAGTGATTCCAGTGTCATAGTGGATTTGTTGAACTTCTCTCTACGGGACGGGGCATCGAGAAAATATTTTGAGTTACATATAGAACCAAAATGGAAATGCACCCGTTGTGGTTTTCAGCGCCTTCATGAATTCCTCTGATGACAATGGGGCCTCTAGTGCCTGAGAGTCATCGAATTACAGTGCTGAGGTCAGAGCTCAGATGAGCTCAGAAATTCTCGTATCAGAGAAGCTTGTGTGGAATGCAAGATGGGGTCCGAGTTCCCAGATTGAAGATTGTATAATTGGTCATAGAAGCCCTGGAACTGATGAGAAATGTCTTCATTCTAAAGCCCTGTACACACGGCCCAGATTCTCGTCAGGAAAAAACTTTGATTTTCCTGAAGAGATTCCTGCCAAGATTCTCTTGCCGGCCGAGTGTACAGAGGTACGATTCAAAAGGACCGCCATTCTTTTGAATGGCATGAACGCGGTGACGTCATTGACTATGTATGCCTTGGAAGCTACCGCACATGCGTCAAAGTCATTTTGAGCATGCGCAGGTTTCCACTGCGACAGATAAGTATACAGACGCTCGGGTTTCTCGGCAGGAAAACACTGCCGAAAATCACGAGAAAATAGAGAGCAGGTTGTCTATTTTTCTCATCTAGATTCTGGGCAGATGAGAAACATCAAAGCCTCGTACACACACATGGTTTACTTGGCAAGAAAGCTCTGCCAGCAGTTTTCTTGCTGTTTCTTTCCGAGAAAACCGTGCGTGTGTACGAGGCTTTAGAGTGGATCTAGCCGGAGGGGTCTATAATGCAATGGATCGTGGTATTCAGTTTGCGTTGCTGAGTAGCCCTGGCAAATAGCCTGCCTGGTTTCTTCCCCTGTTTATAGAACAGCTTTTGGGACAAGATCTTACCACAGCAAGCCTTTTTAAATAATTTGTCTGTTAGCTGCGAGTGTACTAGGCTAGCTGGAGTTTAATTTGGCATAGAGCATGAAAAGGGAAGAGAAGAGGTCTTTGTAAAGGTGTCTAAGAGAGTGTCCAAAGGGAGATTGAAGTCTCCCCCAATATTACAGTAAGACCCCCCGATTGAAACAGAGTGGGCCGGATTCAGATACCTGAGCGTATCTTTCTTCCGGCATAACGTATCTCCGATACGTTACGCCGCTGTAACTTTGGGCGCAAGTTCTGTATTCAGAAAGAACTTGCGCCCTTATTTACGGCGGCATAACGTATGTGTTGCAGCGTAAGGCCGCGTAATTCAAATGGGGAAGTTGGGGGCGTGTTGTATTTAAATTTGACTTGACCCCGCGTTTTTCAAGTTCTTTTTTTTTAACGGCGCTTGCGCCATCCGTAAAATATCCTAGTGTGCATTGCGCCAAAGTACGCCGCAAGGACGTATAGGATTCGACGTGAACGTTAATGGCGTACAGCCCTATTATCGAACGACTTACGCAAACCACGTAAAATTTCAAAACTCGGCGCGGGAACGACGGCCATACTTAACATTAGCTACACCTCATATAGCAGGGGTAACTATACGCCGAAAAAAGCCTAACGTAAACGACGTAAAAAATTGCGCCAGCCGAACGTACGTTTCTGAATCGCCGTATCTACCTAATTAGCATATTCCTCGCGTAAACATACGGAAGCGCCACCTAGCGGCCAGCCTGAAAATGCAGCATAAGATACGACGGTGTAAGACACTTACACCTGTCGGATCTTAGGGATATCTATGCGTAACTGATTCTCTGAATCAGGTGCATAGATATGACCTCCCGCACTCAGAGATACGACGGCGTATCAGGAGATACGCCGTCGTATCTTGTCTCTGAATCTGGCCCCGTGAGTTTAGTTACTTCCTCTCATAAAAAGGAGACCTAGGGCCAGATTCACAAAGAGATACGACAGTGTATCTACAGATACACCATCGTATCTCTGACTTAGACAGGTCCTATCTATGCGCCTGATTCATAGAAGCAGTTACGCAAAGATAGGACGAAGATCTGACAGGTGTAACTGTGTTACACTGTCGGATCTTTTTTTTAAATTAAAAATGGCGCCGGGGGCGTTCCCGCTGATTTACACTGAATAATATGTAAATCAGCGAGATACGCAAATTCACGAACGTACACGGACCGGACGCTGTGTTCTTACGTCGTTTCCGTAGCGCGGTACCCGTCGTATACTTACCCTTTCTAAAAGCAGGCGCAGCCAATGTTAAATATGGCCGTCGTTCCCGCGTCGAATTTGAATTTTTTTACGTAGTTTCCGTAAGTCGTTCTCGAATACGGAACTACGTAGTTTACGTACGAGTCGCAACCACTGACGTCCTAGCGACGTCAGTGGGAGCAATGCACGCCGGGAAATTTCGCGGACGGCGCCTGCGCATTTAAATCGGCGCGGGAACGCGCCTGATTTAAATATGACACTCCCCTAGCCGCGGAATTTGAATTCCGCTGGGGGATTTAGGATCCGCCGTCGTAAGTGTTTTGTAAATTAGCCACTTGCCTCCTAAACTTGCGGGAGCGGATCTTAATTCACGTAGATCGAGCGGATCTATAGATCCGCTGAGCTACGTGAATCTGGCCCCTAGGGCCAAATCCTCAGCCAGGCGGCGTAACTTAACTTTTACCATTTAAGTTACACTGGCGGAAAATTTCTACCTAAGTGCCCGATCCACAAAGCACTTACCTACAAATTTTCGGCCGTGTAACTTAAATGTCTCCGGCGCAAGGCGGTCCTCTTCTGCAGGGGGCGTTGACAATTTAAATGAGGCACGCTCCCGCACCGGCCGTACTGCGCATGCTCGTGACGTCATTTTCCCGACGGGCAGCGCGCGAAATTACGTTACGCCGGGCTTTGTGGATTGCGACGGGACAATAAAGTTGCGTCGGGTAAAAAAAAAGTTACGCGCCGAAAAATAAAATTCAAAATTAAAAAAAAATTGCGGCGATCGAAAAAAAGGTCTGTTTTTACAAGGTGTAACTAGTTTACACCTTGTAAAAGCAGCCCTAATTTTACGTATGCAAACGTAAACTTACGCAGAAAAAACAAAGCTGAAAAGCTTTGTGGATCTCCGTAAGTCCTCATTTGCATACACAAAGCGGCATTTCAATGCGAAATGCCCCCAGCGGCGGATGCGGTACTGCATCCTAAGATCTGACAGTGTAAGTGTCTTACAGATGTCAGATCTTCTGCCTATCTTTGGAAAACTGCTTCTGAGGATCAGTTCCAAAGATAGGCACAGGGATACGCAGGCTGAACAGCAGTTCCGCCTGCGTATCCCTTTTGAGGATTTGGCCCCTGATTTGTATAGGGACAGTACACATTGGCTAGTGTGATCGGCTTGTTATTCCATTTGCCCTTTAGAAAAAGAAACTTCCCTTCTGGGTCCAGCTTCTGATCAGTGACGTTGAGGCAAAACGTTTTGGAAAGCAGGATTGAGACTCCTTTAGATTTGGAGTCAGGACATGTGGCGTGGTATGCTGTGAAAAAACGACCATCGTGGAAATGTGGGACTGAACAAGATTTAAAGTGTGTTTCTTGAAAGAAAAGGACCTGTGCCCTTTGTCGATGTGCTTTTGCAAGGACACTGCTGCATGTTTCTGGGACATTTAGTCCTTTCGCAATAAGCGAATAAACTTTAAGGCCGGGTACTCACGAGCAAACATGTACGGTGAAACCGGTCCGTCGGACCGTTTTCACCATACATGCCTGCCGGAGGGCTTCTGTACGCGGGGGGTGTCCGCGTCGTCGCCGTGACGATGACGCGGCGACGTGGGCGGGCCTGCCATTTAAAGGCTTCCACGCATGCGTCAAAGTCATTCGACACATGCGAGGGACGGCGGGCACTCGGACATGTACGGTAGGTCTGTACTGACGACCGTACATGTCCGAGCAGGCAGGATTCCAGCGGACGGTTTTAAAACACGTCCAGGAATATTTGCCCGCTGGGAAAAGGCCCGGCGGGCAAATGTTTGCTGGAATTCGGCCCGCTCGCGCCTACACACGACCAAACATGTATGCTGAAACTGGCCCGCGGACCAGTTTTAGCATACATGTTTGGTCGTGTGTACGGGGCCTAAGAGTTAGGAATTATGTCATGACCAATTCTCTAATGTCTGGAATCTGGGGCTGCCTAGGCACTGCCAAATTATTTTATGACTGGAAAGAGCAGTTGGGGAGGGGCGGGTGAGGGGGGAGAAGAAAATAAATGAATGAATTAATTAAAAAAAGGGGGAGCCTATGAACTTGGGCCCGAGGGCTTAACCTGGGCTTCTGCCTCTACTATGAGGGGAGAGGAAGAATAGCTATGGGAGGTTCACCAAAATCAACTACTGGAGGTGTGCACAGAACTGCTGACCCACCTAATTGGGGATGGGAAGGGCCCCGAAGTGAAGGGGGTAGGGGTGCCGGGTATATTCAAAGGGGAGCCTGCCATTCTGAGGTGGGAGAGAGGTCTAACAATTGGACACCTAATAACATAGACCAACTAAGGCCACAAACATGAAAGCGAGCCTTCCAGGGAAAGCCTTCAGCACTTCTGAATGGGGGAGAAGTAGAGAAAGGAGGGAGTTTCCTGAAAAACAAACCACAATACTGGGTTGCCTGGGAGTCTGCACTGCAGAGCATGTCAGGTACTCGGGGTTAAAAGGCCAATGGCCTGTGCTAGCACAGAAGCATGTCCCCTGCAACAAGGAGGTGTACATTCAGATATAGCAAAAAAAATGCAAACTGCAGCACCATGAAAGTTAAACTTAATCATCTACAATGTTACATGTAGTTTCTGTCGTTGGATGTTAGGAACAAGGAGAAGTAAACTAAGAGGAATAGGCCCAGGAGTCAGTCAATCTCCAGGTCAAACAGCAGGGCTCACTCATTAACAGCCCCATCCTTCCAACTTGGAGAGTGGGGCTCTAAAGATAGAAACACCGAAAAGCCTTGGGTCACCCATCATATGAGGAGGGTTGACCTCCGGCTATAAGAGAAGTCCAGGTGTCTGACCTGGGGCCTCCAAGGGGCATCACAAGCCTGCAAATGAAACCAAATTTTCTGCAGGGACTCTGCTCTAAATATAGAGGCTACCGCGCATATACACATTACAATGTCATCACCATCCCTGTAAGAATTCAGCGTGAACAAGGTACTTATCGACCTTACACTATAGAAAGAGCATATAGGAAAGGCGAGCAGCGATCATTGTCCCCAGGTATCCATACTTCACAAGGATGAGAGTCGTTCACGATCTTGGTGTCTCAGGGGGTAGCAATCAAAAGATTTAAAGAAAAATAGAAAACACACAGAACAAAAAGAAAAAGCCCAAGTCTCTGATAGCACTAGAAGGCACCATTGGCTCTAAGGAGCCCTAAGGCCTCAAGGGTTAGAATGGTGTAGCAGTCTGTATACTATCAGGAAGTAGAAGACCATCAGGTTATAGAGATGCCTGTCTCTCACAGAAACCTAAGGATGTTGAGCCTGTACAGGGAGATAGTGTCCATAGCAGGTGCACAGAACTTTCTTTCATTCGTAGAGAATTTAACTATGCTGTTAGGCGCCTGGGCAACTAAATTTGTAAGTTCACATCCCATCGGCAAGGTAAGGCAACACAATAGGGGGATTCAAGGTGCTTCAGGTCTAGAGATTCATCATAATCCTGAGTACCAGGTAGGAACAAACAGGAATAACAAAGCTGTCAACAAGCGGGCAAAAGGCAAATTAAACCGATACCGTATGAAGTACTCTGAGCTAGATTTAGCAATCAGTTTTCCGACAAGAAGATGTCGGTGATGATCTTTGGTCTCGCTCAGTAATCATAGCATCTGGGCCTCTCTGTGATGAATCCGAGGGCAACCTGCAAAGTCTATGTCTGTGTCACCAGGACGGGAGGGGTCATCTCCTGTTGAATGGAGATCCATGAATCTGGCTGTATGAACAAGCTGAACCAGTCTGGAATGGATACTACTGGAATGCTCAAGGTGTCACAGAACATGGCAGGAATAACTTTGGACAAGTAGGCAGGTTTTGACACTCTGTCAGCTGCAGGGGACACTGGACACTAGTCTCTGCTTGGGTGACTGAAGATGAGGATGGTTTAGTAAGCCAGTCCACCACCTTCTCTGCATGTTGTGGTGGGATAGCATGGGCAACATCACTAAACAGAAGAAATGATGCCCTACCTATGGAATGACCATGTCCACCTTTTCCTGTGGACACATACTCTGCTGGCCCCCTTACAGTGCCATGGGAACATCTGCCTCTCCTTTCTGTCCTACCAGACATGATGGGGGAGTGGGGGTGCTTATTAACAAAATGTAATAAAGATGTGTAAATGTTGTAAGGGATCAGAGGGGTGAACAACAGGCTCAGAGACAGTCCAGTAAAATTAAAGTAAGCTTTATTCAGCAAAGGGTAAGTCAACAGAAAAATGACAGGCTTGTTGCACACATTGGTAAAGTTCGGTCTCTGTAGCAAACAGGTTTATGGGCACAGTTCACAGCTCTAGCCAGAGCTGCAGTCTTTCATTAGGTTTAGCTCACCCCAGCAGGCCACAATCCAGCAATGGAGCTCTCCTCTCAGGCCTCGTACACACGACAGAGTTTCTCGGCAGAATTCACCGAGAAACTCGGTCAAAACCCGGATTCTGCCGAGAAACTCTGTCGTCTGTACAGTTTTGGCTCGATGGAGCCGCCGAGGAACTCGACGAGAAAATAGAGAACATGTTCTCTATTTTCTCGTTGTTCTATGGGAGAAGGCGGCCCGCCGAGCTCCTCGGCGGCTTCATCCCAAAACTCGACGAGGAACTCGACGTGCCAAGCACGTCGAGTTCCTCTGTCGTGTGTACGGGGCCTCAAATGGCTGATGTCTCTCTCACTATAAGCACACTGCTCCACTGACATTTTTAGAGCACCTGGAAGGTAAGTACCTATCCTCCTCAATTAACCCCTTCCTGATCCTACCCCAGGCTGACTCTCAACAAAGTGTATATGGATGCACTTTAATCAATGGAAAGTGGTGTTTGGTGCACATTTAGTTGAGTATTCATGACACAGACACACTCCACGGATGCACTATAATATACTGTGTCAAACGTGCAGTAACGCACAGAACTATACGCTGTTAAACTTGCAGTAACGCAATGAAATATACAGTGTTAAATGGTCACTACATTCACACTAACTGAACTATCCCTAGATTCACACTAATGTAAAGATTAATGGCCTCACTACATTCACCCTATCCCTAGATTCACATTAAACTGATATTCTTCTGACAATATATTCAGAATAGAACACACCAACTGTTTATTAGCACTGAACACAGAGCCCTGTTCTATCTCTCTCCATGCCGCTATCACACTACAAATGGCCGCTATGGAAAGAATACTTTTATAGTGTGGGCAGGATTAATTGGATACAGTCTTCATGACAGCGTCCAATCGTGGCTCTGACAGTGCTCTGTGCCCTGATTGGGTAAAGCTTATATTGCTTCAGCCAATCAGGGCTTTCTATGCACTGTGCAGATTTAATCCTCCCCATGTTGAGGGCATGTGGCATGGTACAATTCAGGAGGGGGAGCACCATCTCCTACCTCCCTCTTTTCCTGCGGCCTGCTAGGTTGAGTGCTCAGATAAGGGTCTGTTTTTTTGGGAGGAACCCACACCATTTTTATTATTTTGGTGTGGGGTTCCCCTCAAAATCCATACCAGACCTTAAGGGTCTGGTATGGATTTTGAGGGGGACACGTACGCCATTTTTTTTTATTTGGCGCAGGGTTCCCCTTAATATCCATACCAGACCTGAAGGACCTGGTATGGAATTTGGGGGAACCCATGCAATTTTTTTATTAAAATCACTGCTCCCAAAAAAACTTTTTTTCATTGATACATCTTTCCGGGGGCAGGACCCGGGTCCCCAAACACTTTTTATGACAATATCTTGCATATTAACCTTTAAAATTCTCACTTTTGATTTTTCACGTTCATGTCCCATAGACTTTAATGGTGTTCGCTTGTTCGAACACATTTTTTGCCTGTTCGCATGTTCTGCTGCGAACCAAACCGGGGGGTGTTCGGCTTATCCCTAGTCCTCATGTGGATCTCTATAATCCTCGTCTGTCTGGAGGAGAGAGAGCCATCCTGCAGCTGTCAGATTCTCTGGTGATGTGGATTAGCGAGGAGGTGAAGTTGCAATGAAGCGACCCAGGTTCTGTAACCAAGCTGAAACGCATGTGGCCTATGTAACATCTGGTGAAGGCGGTGGGTTGTAACACGTTTTGGAGCATGCGTGGCTTCTTAATCAGACCTGCATCCATGCTTGCCCGGCAGACTTATGAGAGATCAGGGGGAAGGAGAGGGAAGGGGTTGGTGTCTGCTGATAGGCTGGGGGAAAGAGAGGTGGAGTGTAGACCCGTGGATTGAATGGATCTGGTGCCAGGGTTATGTACCTGAGACTCGATCGTATGAAGTCTGTCAAGGGCATATATATAGAGATCACATTGTGGAAATGAAAGACATTGGTGATACAAGTCTGGGTGCAGCTCCAGGGCATTGGAAGGTGGTGAAAAATGTATATATGAGCCAGTGTTCATGTAATATAGTATTCATATTAAAGTGCAGCATGCTGAACATGCAAGCATTATGTTTAAATTGATAGATGTTGGATTCATATAAGGACAGAGTCATGTCACTGGACACGTGACATATTAAGCACATTAGATTTAGTGTGCGTCTGGTCTTAATGGTCCTGGAAGGGTCAGACAGGGTTAGAGCAGGATTAGCTCAATGTAACAACATAATGAGATGGAGGCATGCATATATGTTTTATATCTATATATATATATATCGGTTTATATATAAGTACCTGTCCATACATACATATAGGGGGATAGATTACAACTAAGGATGGGTGAATGGTTTGACCAGAGCATGGGTTTGGG
This sequence comes from Rana temporaria, assembly GCF_905171775.1. Taxonomy (NCBI): domain Eukaryota; kingdom Metazoa; phylum Chordata; class Amphibia; order Anura; family Ranidae; genus Rana; species Rana temporaria. The sequence goes on along the minus strand of NC_053489.1, from coordinate 13,235,746 downwards.
CCGAACATTGGCTGTTTGGAAGTTCTCTGAACAACCAAATAATAAGGTTGTTAGATTTTTTGTTCGGCCCACTGAACGACCACGATAATAACTCTCCTCCTTAAAATTTTGGGTTGTTGTGGAAACAAGTCTTTGTGATAAAACATCAGTGGAGACACCTTTTCCCCATAATAACTCTTAGGCCGCGTACACACGGTCGGTCAAAACCAATGGAAATGGACTGAAGGACCGTTTCATCGGTCCAAACCGATGGTGTGTGGGCCCCATCGGTCAGTTATCCTTCGGTCAAAATTTTTAGAACTTGCTTTAAAATTTAACCGATGGACGCCTAACCGATAGGTCAAAACCGATGGTTAGTATGCAAAAGCATTGGTTAAAAACCTCAGAATCGACGCATGCTTAGAAGCATTGAACTTCATTTTTCTCAGCACGTCATTGTGTTTTACGTCACCGCTTTGGACTCGATCGTTTTTTTAACTGATGGTGTGTAGGCACATCAGACCATCAGTCCGCTTCATCGGTTAACCGATGAGAATGGTCCTTCGGACCGTTCTCATCGGATGGACCGACCGTGTGTACGCGGACTTAGAGGAGCGAATTTCCTTTCCTAGGTGTAGATTTCCTCTCACTTCATGTTGTCTACCTCCGTTTGTAAGTCAGATTTTTGTAAGTCGGGGCCACCTGTATTTGGGGGTGGAGGGGCCTCATTTTTTTTCAGGGGGGATGTGTATCTGCTCTTCTCCTTCCCCTCCAGACCCCAGCACCCGCCATGGAGCTCCTGGGCCCACAGATGGGCAAGAGGAGCCCTGTAAGCATGGTGGGGTGCAGTGGCAAGGGGTGCTGATACCGGGGGTGTGTGAGACCGATCATGTGGCAGTGGCACCACCTGAATGCTTTCACCTGCCTGTCAGTTTCACATACAATCCCAGTGGCTGCAGCCACCGGATTGTGTGCTATACCCCCCGCCATCAGGTTCATATGACGTATGGACCTGGCGGCAAAAGGGTTAAGTGAATACCTGTAATCTATAAGTCCTCATAGCTGAGATCCTCTGTCCTCCTTCTTAATTGTGTTGTCCTTTACTGAACTCTTTCTAATTCATCGACATCTTTCCTGAGGCTTGTTGACCAAAACTGAATCGTACGTTCAAGATGAGGCTGAGCCAGTGTAGAGGTAGAATTATTGTTTTTATCTCTGTAGCGTTCGCATTTGCAAAGCAAATTGTTTATAAATAGTCCCAATAAAATGTATTATAAATGCTCAGCAAACAGGTCATCTGATCCCAATGACATTCTCTGATTGAGATATAACTACTGTAGATGAACAATCTATACTCAAAATAATTACTAAACGTTTTATATACTTGTTACCTATAATAATTTATGTCATTATTTAAGCTGTCCCGCTATGTAAAAGAAGTCCAGTACAAGGATCCGAATGGCGAGGTCATGATTTTTAATGATAAAGGAGAACTGCCCAGACCAATGGAAGTTGTAAATTGGATTACAAGAATTAAAGGTAGAAATATCACTGATTGTACGATTGTGGGTCACTTTGATGGGTCCCTTTCAGAGGATCAGCAACTTACACTAGAACCAGAGTATATATCATGGAAAGGAGACAAGGTGAGTTACACTGGGGAAGCTGATCCAGAACTTATACAAGAAACACACTAGTTTTGACCCTAAACCCATCTCCAGACAAAACCTAACCCCCTCCCCCCATCCTGTTCATAGACAACCATCATCTGCCCTGACTCATTCCATGTTATTAGATGAAGGTGTCAGGTCTAGATGTGTGGATATAAATGCTGGGATATGTTCCCATCACTCATTATAACTGAAGAAGTGGATGAACTACAAAAAATCTTCTAGACTTTGGAGTGCAATGACCGCCAGTATTATCCATGGCCAGATTCTACCCAGACCTTCTGAATTCATCAGGCTTTAACCTCCCTGGCGGTATGATTATGTCAGATTATTGATGCTCAAAGCGGTACAATTGTTTTGCATGAAAATTCGTGCTCTTTATATTGTAGGCCTGTAGGGGTGAGCTTTATGTTCGAGTCGAACATGAGTTTGACTCGAACATTGGCTGTTCGCCCGTTCGGCAAACAGCGAACAATTTAGGGTGTTCGCGGCAAATTCGAAAAGCAGCGAAACACCCTTTAAAAGACTATGGGAGAAATAAAAAGTGCTCATTTTAAAGGTTAACCACTTCCGGACCGCCGCCTGTACATTTATGTCGGCAAGGCGGCACGGCTGGGCAAAGGCACGTACAGGTATGTCGCCTTTAAGAACCCAGCTGTGGGTCGCTCGCACCACCGGCGGTGAGCTCGCGACCCGGTCCGGAGCTCTGTGACCACGTCCACTGGACCCGTGGACCTGTTCGCCGCCGATGTCCTGCGATCGAGTCACAGAGCTGAAGAATGGGGAGAGGTTAGTGTAAACAATCCTTTCCCCGTTCTTCCTTGTGGCATCTCACTGATCGTCTGTTCCGTGTCAGCGGAACAGACGATCAGTGATGTCACACGGCCAGCCCATCCCCTTACAGTAAGAAAAACTTCCTAGGGAACACGTAACCCCTACAGCGCCACCTAGTGGTTAACCCATTCACTGCCAGTGTCATTTTCACAGTAACCAGTGCATTTTTATAGCACTGATCGCTGTGAAAATGACAATGGTCCCAAAATGGTGTCAAAAGTCTCTGATGTGTCCGCCATAATGTCGCAGTCATGATAAAAACCGCTGATCGCCGCCATAACTAGTAGAAAAAAAATATTATTAAAAATGCATAAAACAGTCCCATATTTTGTAGAAGATATATCTTTTGCGCAAACTGATCAATAAACGCCTATTGCAATTGTTTTTTACCAAAAATATGTAGAAGAATACGTATCAGACTAAACTGTGGAATTTTTATATATATATATATATATATATATATATATATATATATATATATATATATATATATATATATATATATATATTTTTTTTGGGGGGGTATTTATTATAGCAAAAAATATTGATTTTTTTTTTAAATTTTCGCTCTATTTTTGATTATAGCGCAAAAAATAAAAAACACAGAGGTGATCAAATACCACCAAGAGAAAACTCTATTTGTGGGAAAAAAAGGATGCCAATTTTGTTTGGGAGACACGCCGCACGACCGCGCAATTGTCAGTTAAGATGACGCAGTGCCGAAACGCAAAAAGTGGCCTGGTCCTTAGGCTAACAAATGGTCCTTGGCTAAAGTGGTTAATATGCAAGTTATTGTCATAAAAAGTGTTTGGGGACCTGGGTCCTGCCCCAAAAAGTTTTAAAAACTGCAGTTTTTTCGGGAGCAGTGATTTTAATAATGTGAAACAATAAAAGTGAAATATTCCTTAAAATTTCGTACCTGGGGGGTGTGTATCGTATGCCTGTAAAGTACCACATGTTTCCTGTGTTTAGAACTATCCCTGCACAAAATTTAATTTTTAAAGGAAAAAAGTAATTTAAAACTTCTTGCGGCTATTCATGAATTGTCAGGTCCCGGCAATACAGATAAAAGTCAATGAAAAAAACGGCAGGGGTCCCCCCCCAGTCCATTACCGGGCCCTTTGTATGGTATGAATATTAAGGGGAACCCCAAACCCCCAAAAAATGGAGTGGTTCCCCCAAATTCAATACCAGCCCTTCAAGTATGGTATGGATATTAAGGGGAACCCTGCACCAAAATAAAAAAAAATGGCTTGTGGTCCCCCTTAAAAATCCTTACCAGACCCTTATCCAAGCACACAATCTGGCAGGCCACAGGAAAAGAGGGGGGATGAGAGAGCACCCCCCTCCTGAACTGTGCTAGGCCACATGCCCTCAACAAGGGCCTCATCCCCACAATCCTTGACCAGTGGTTGTGGGGGTCTGTGGGCGGGGGGCTTATCGGAATCTGGAAGTCCCCTTTAACAAAGGGGACCCCCAGATTCCAGCCCCCTATGTGAATTGGTAACGGGGTACACTGTACCTCTACAATTTCACAAAGAAAGTGCAAAAAATTGTAAAAGACCACACAGACACAGTTGGGATAAGTCCTTTATTAACAAAAAAAAAAACATTCCAGCGATGTAATCCAGTCTGTCTAGCGTTGTAATCCAGTCTGTCCAGACCCCACTCCATGACGTCACGGGGCGGGGTCACCCGCCCATGTCATTGGGTAACCGCCACTTGCCGGGGAAATCCAAGGCTTACCCTATGATGTGGACGGGTGACCCCACCCCCTCTTGCACGTCATGGGGGTTTTGTGTGGAGTGGAGACTGCATCATCGCTTGACATCGGATCACCACGGGACATAGGATTACAATGTTGGACAGACTGGATTACATCGCTGGAATGTTTTTTTTTTTTTTTCATTTTTTTTTTTTTAATAAAGGAATTACCCCATTATCAATTCACATGGGGGGGTGGAATCTGGGGGTTCCCTTTGTTAAAGGGGGCTTCAAGATTCAGATAAGCCCCCCACCCGCAAGGGTTGTGGGGATGAGGCCCTTGTCATCATGGAGACATCCACACCATTTTTGTTTTTTTATTTTGGTGTGGGGTTCTCCTTTTCGGGTCTGGTATGGATTTTTAAGGGGGACACCTACGCCATTTTTTTCCAATTTTGGTGCAGAGTCCCCCTTAATATCCATATCAGACCTGAATGGCCTGGTATGGAATTTTTTATTAAAATCACTGCTCCCGAAAAAACTTCAGAGGGTCAACACCGTCTGGTGAGTCGGGATCCATATCCCGTTTACCTTGGGGTAGATTCAGGAACTATTTACTCCGGCATATCCATAGATACGCCACGTAAATTCAAAGCTGCGCCGGCGTATCTTCTTTCTGTATTCAGAAAGCTAGATACGCCGACATTAGCCTAAGATCCGACTGGCGTAATTCTATTACGCCGTCGTATCTTAGGGTGCATTCTCACGCTGGCCGCTAGGTGGCGCTTCCGTTGTTTTTAGGGTAGAGTATGCAAATTACCTAGTTACGCTGATTCACAAACGTACGTGCGCCTGGCGGTAGTTTTTTACGTCGTTTGCGTAAGGCTTTTTCGGCGTAACGTTGCTCCTGTTATTAGGTGGCACAGCCAATGTTAAGTATGGACGTCGTTCCCGCCTTGAAATTTGAATGTTTTACGTTGTTTGCGTAAGTCGTTCGCGAATAGGGCTGGACGTAATTTACTTTCACGAAACCAATGACGATTTGCGTCGGAATTTCAAGCATGCGCACTGGGATCATGCGCCGTTCGTAAAAAACGTTAAACACGTGGGGTCACCATAGTTTATGTAAAACACGTCCCCCCTTACACATTTGAATTACGTGCGCTTACGCCAGCCCCATTTACGCTACGACGCCGCAACTTACGGAGCAAGTGCTTTGTGAATACTGCACTTGCTCCTGTAAGTTGCGGCGGCGTAGCGTAAATACGATACGCTGCACCGCCATTAGATTGCGTGCCCCTACCTGAATATACCCCCTTGTTTTTTACCTGTGGAAAGAAATGTGCCAGACAGTCTGTGATCACTGAGGGTTGCATGCAATCAAGCCTCACAGTCGCAATTCTTGGCCATAAACACAATTTGTATTCATTTCGGACTTTTAGATTTGAGTTCACATTGAGAACTTTGATTTTGACATTATTGTTTCCACCACATGAAGTTTGTTATCCATTTGCCCTTTAATATTGTTTTCACAGTGATTTCCCGTAACCACTAATAATTTGTCACTTCATATATATATAGTTTCTTATAGATATCACTGATTGCCCGGTGTCACTTTATCCCAGCAAGCGTTGTATATCACAAAGTCTATCCAGTGTTGTTGAATTTTCCACCATACTATTAGTTGTTAGTCATGTGCATTCGGTTTTGTCCGAATGCATTTTCGTTCGAATTTCAGGTATTTTCGTTATCGTTTTAACAAACGAAAATGAACGCACAGAATACGAAAACCGAAAGATCCGACATAAACAAATACTTTATTTTCGTTTTCGTTGGTTGAATGTGGCTAACCTTAACTCTATTATTCCAAGATTATTCTACATAGAGAGGAAAGATTCGACATTATAGAGAGAGAAAAGATTCGACATTATAGAGAGGAAAGATTCGACATTATAGAGAGAAAAGATTTGACGATATAGAGAGAAAAGATCCGACATTATAGAGAGAAAAGATTCGACATTATAGAGAGAAAAGATTCGACATTATAGAGAGGAAGGATTTGACATTATAGAGAGAAAAGATCCGACATTATAGAGAGAAAAGATTCGACATTATAGAGAGAAAAGATCCGACATTATAGAGAGAAAAGATCCGACATTATAGAGAGAAAAGATTCGACATTATAGAGAGAAAAGATTCGACATTATAGAGAGAAAAGATTCGACATTATAGAGAGAAAAGATTCAACATTATAGAGAGAAAAGATTCAACATTATAGAGAGAAAAGATTCGACATTATAGAGAGGAAAGATTCGACATTATAGAGAGAAAAGATTCGACATTATAGAGAGAAAAGATTCAACATTATAGAGAGAAAAGATTCGACATTATAGAGAGAAAAGATTCGACATTATAGAGAGAAAAGATTCGACATTATAGAGAGAAAAGATTCGACATTATAGAGAGGAAAGATTCAACATTATAGAGAGAAAAGATTCGACATTATAGAGAGAAAAGATTCGACATTATAGAGAGAAAAGATTCGACATTATAGAGAGAAAAGATTCAACATTATAGAGAGAAAAGATTCGACATTATAGAGAGAAAAGATCCGACATTATAGAGAGAAAAGATTCGACATTATAGAGAGAAAAGATTCGACATTATAGAGAGGAAAGATTCAACATTATAGAGAGAAAAGATTCGACATTATAGAGAGAAAAGATTCGACATTATAGAGAGAAAAGATTCGACATTATAGAGAGAAAAGATTCAACATTATAGAGAGAAAAGATTCGACATTATAGAGAGAAAAGATCCGACATTATAGAGAGAAAAGATTCGACATTATAGAGAGAAAAGATTCGACATTATAGAGAGGAAAGATTCAACATTATAGAGAGAAAAGATTCGACATTATAGAGAGAAAAGATTCAACATTACAGAGAGGAAAGATTCGACATTATAGAGAGAAAAGATTTGACGATATAGAGAGAAAAGATTTGACATTATAGAGAGAAAAGATTGCTGCTGAAATTGGCTGGGGGAAGTAAAATAAAAATAATGATGATGATGAATGTTATTGGCTGAATGTAACCAAAGAGGAGGAGCAGTAAAATAGCTAACATGAACGACGAAGATTCGACAAAGCATCAAAAAACATACAAGCGTTGATTCGTTAATTGAAGGCTTATGGGGCCAGATTCATAAAAGAGATACGACGGCGTATCTACTGATACGCCGTCGTATCTCTGAGATACGATTGTCGTATCTATGCGCCTGATTCATAGAATCGGGTTACGCATAGATATCCCTAAGATCTGACAGGTGTAAGTGACTTACACCGTTGGATCTTAGGCTGCAATTCTAGGCCGGCCGCTAGGTGGCGATTCCATTGCGGTCGGCGTAGAATATGCAAATGACAAGTTACGCCGATTCACGAACGTACGCTTTGCCCGTCGCTGTAAATTTACGTTGTTTCCGTAGAGATACGCGGCGCAAAACGAAACCTGCCCTCTAGGTGGTCTAGCCAATGTTAAGTATGTCCATCGTTCCCGCCTCAAAATTTGAAATTTCAGGTTGTTTGCGTAAGTCGTCCGTGAATGGCGCTGGACGCCATTTACGTTTATGTCAAAACTAATGACGTCCTTGCGACGTCATTTAGCGCAATGAAATTCTAGGGACGGAGCATGCGCAGTACTATCGGCGCGGGAACGCGCCTAAGTTAAATGGTCCCCGCCCCATTTGAATTAGGCGGGCTTGCGCCGGGCGGATTTACGCTACGCCGCCGCAAGTTTACAGGCAAGTGCTTTGTGAATCAAGCACTTACGCTGAAAACTTGTGGCGGTGTAACGTAAATGGAATACGTTACGCCGCCGCAGCGTAGGGCAATTCGATGTGAATCGGGCCCATGGTGTCTGTTGATAGTTCTAAGAAGATTCGACGGAGCAACTAAACTGTACGACGCCGCAATCATACATTTCCGGTCAAATGCTCGGCCCATAGACTATAGAAAAATTCTAATGTTGGTTGACTAGTAATAATAATTAATACATATAATTATTACTAGTCATACAACATTAGGCCCCGTACACACGAGAGGATCGATCCGCTGAAATTGATCCGCGGATCGGTTTCAGCGGATAGATCCGCTGGTGTGTACGATCCAGCAGATATTTATCCGCGGATATATTTCGGGCCGACCGATTTTCAGCGGATAAAAATTTCTTCCGCTGGAATCGGCTCCAGCAGATCGATCTGGTGGTCTGTACAGACTCACCGGATCGATCCGTCCGAACCCATCCCTCGCATGCGTCGTAATGATTCGACGCATGCGTGGAATTCCTTATATGACAGCGTCGCGCACGTCGCCGCGTCATCATCGCGGCGACGGCGCGACACGTCATCGCGATGGGAATTCGGCGCGGATTTCGATCCGATGGTATGTACACTCCATCGGATCAAAATCCTCAGAGGATTTATCCGCGGAAACGGTCCGGAGGACCGTGTCCGCGGATAAATCCTCTCGTGTGTACCCGGCATTAGAATTCTACTATAGCTTGTAGGCGGAACATTCAACAGGAAATGTACGATTGCAGCGTCGTACAGTTTCGCTGCTCCGTCTAATCTTCTTTGAACATTCGACAGACACCATAAGCCTTCAATGACAGATTTGACCTCAACCTAGATTTTCGGACGAATGTAATTTCCAACGAAAAACAAAATAAATAAAAACAAATTTCGGGAGTAACTAAATAAATTTATTTTTCAGACGAAAACGAAATTCCTAAACAAAATATTTCAGTGCGCACATATCTATTAGTTGTTACAGAATCAAGGTGTGGGAACTATTAGCCAGATTCAGGTAGAGGGGCGCATCTTTGTGCCGGCGTAGCGCAGCTCAAATGCGCTACGCCGACGTAACCTAGAGAGGCAAGTATAGTATTCACAAAGCACTTGCTCCCAACGTTGCACCAGCATAACGTAAATTTGAAGGCATAAGCCGGCGTAAGTGTAAGTGGGTGTGACCTTCAGTGTTGTAAGTAACGGCGTTTAAATAAACGCCGTTACCTAACGCAGCCCCTTTTGAGGGTAACGAGTAATCTACCAGATTACTCTTCCCCTCACGGCAACGCCATTCCCATTACTTGGGCAGCGTTACCGTAATTACACCTACCTTCGGAGCAAAACGGGTGGACGTACCTGCCGCGGGGAGTCCCCAAGGTCCTCGAGCTTTGTGCCGGCCATCCGGGGGTTTCCCTGGGGTTCCCCAGGTCTGTGGAGGTCCGGCGGTGGAGGTCGGGCTGCAGATCCGAGATCTGAGTCCGTGATTGGAGAGCGGCGGTCAGCTGGCTGGACCGCGTGATTTGACCAGAGAATCTCGGCGTCCCATAGCCGCGCCCGGAGGAGAAGGCACTAGAGGTAACAGGGGGGTCTCCCGGAGGTTCCCCCAACTGCAGGAGGTGTCAGGCCAGCATCCCCCACGAATGAAGATCAGCGAGGGGGTGATCAGCGCGAGTGTCTTTGGGGCAGGCAGAAGGAGCCGCTCCGCCAGAGAGCAGGGTCCTGCACCAATCCAGAGGTGACATGAGGAGACTTGCAGAAGTGGAGGCGGGGTCTGTATGAGCGGGAATTTCGGGCATTGCGAGCAGAGCAGATGAGGATGCTGTACGAGTCGGGCGGCGGGAGGCAGAGTTTCTGGCTGTTTGTGCGATGGCCGGGGGAGATCATCTGAAGGAGAGGAAGATGCTGAGAGGAGTGGTCGGGGAGATGTCAGCGCAAAAACATATGGCAAATGGTGAGGCTGACAAGACTGCACTCTGCACAGCACAGAGAAGTGACAGGCATGCTCTGTATCCTGTTACATGCAGTCTACCATTGCTTGATAATAGCTGTCTCTGGGTATAACAAGTGAGCTACTGGATGCTGGTGACATGGTGGTGATCTGGTGTTGCTGGTGACATGGTGGTGCCCTGGTGTTGCTGGTGACATGGTGATGATCTGGTGTTGCTGGTGAGATGGTGGTGCCCTGGTGTTGCTGGTGACATGGTGGTGCCCTGGTGTTGCTGGTGACATGGTGGTGCCCTGGTGTTGCTGGTGACATGGTGGTGCCCTGGTGTTGCTGGTGACGTGGTGGTGCCCTGGTGTTGCTGGTGACATGGTTGTGCCCTGGTGTTGCTGGTGACATGGTGGTGCCCTGGTGTTACTGGTGACATGGTGGTGATCTGGTGTTGCTGGTGACATGGTGATGATCTGGTGTTGCTGGTGACATGGTGGTGCCCTGGTGTTGCTGGTGACATGGTGGTGCCCTGGTGTTGCTGGTGACGTGGTGGTGCCCTGGTGTAGCTGGTGACATGGTTGTGCCCTGGTGTTGCTGGTGACATGGTGGTGCCCTGGTGTTACTGGTGACATGGTGGTGATCTGGTGTTGCTGGTGACATGGTGATGATCTGGTGTTGCTGGTGACATGGTGGTGCCCTGGTGTTGCTGGTGACATGGTGGTGCCCTGGTGTTGCTGGTGACATGGTGGTGCCCTGGTGTTGCTGGTGACATGGTGGTGATCTGGTGTTGCTGGTGACATGGTGGTGCCCTGGTGTTGCTGGTGACATGGTGGTGATCTGGTGTTGCTGGTGACATGGTGGTGCCCTGGTGTTGCTGGTGACTTGGTGGTGCCCTGGTGTTGCTGGTGACATGGTGGTGCCCTGGTGTTGCTGGTGACTTGGTGGTGCCCTGGTGTTGCTGGTGACTTGGTGGTGCCCTGGTGTTGCTGGTGACATGGTGGTGCCCTGGTGTTGCTGGTGACTTGGTGGTGCCCTGGTGTTGCTGGTGACATGGTGGTGATCTGGTGTTGCTGGTGACATGGTGGTGCCCTGGTGTTGCTGGTGACATGGTGGTGATCTGGTGTTGCTGGTGACATGGTGGTGCCCTGGTGTTGCTGGTGACTTGGTGGTGCCCTGGTGTTGCTGGTGACATGGTGGTGCCCTGGTGTTGCTGGTGACTTGGTGGTGCCCTGATGTTGCTGGTGACATGGTGGTGCCCTGGTGTAGATGGCGATGTGTGTATGTACATTACTCTTGCCCCTAATCCTGTACAATTACAACTGCTTTTTTTTATGCTCATTCACAATGTCAGTAAGGACTGACACGCCTCTGAAAAGCAATCCATGCTCGGATCTCTTTTCAGAGGAATTTGACATGCAGTGAACAGCTAAAAATGCCTAAAACCAAAATTATAGCTGGAAAATTAGGGGGTCGTCATACGCCGGCAAAAAAAAGTCAGTTACTTTGGTGAGTAACTAATTACTTTGCCAATGTAGTAACTGAGTCACTAACTCAATTACTTTTTCGGACAAGTAATTCGTAACTGTAACTAATTACTTTTTTAACCACTTCCAGACCTGCGCACGACGATGTACGTCCTGTTTTTAAAGATTGATATCTCGGTAACGGCAGCAGCTCCTGCCACAACCGAGGTATCGATCTTTAGTGTGCACGGTCTGGTACACGATAACGGCGGTCTCCGCGGTGGATTAGCCGCGAGATCGCCGTTATCGGTGGCGGGAGAGGGGCCCCCCCTCCCGCCGCTTTCCCGCGCCCTCCGCCGCTTACCGGAGCCGTCGGTAACGGCGGAGGAGATCGTGACTGTTCGGCAGCTGAGCGGGGACGAGACTGAAGGAAAAATCTCCTTTGCCCGTCCCCATAGCTCTGCTGGGCGGAAGTGACGTCAAAACGTCAGTCCCACCCAGCCTCTTAAAGAGACACATTTTTTTTGGTCATTTGAAAAAATGACAGTTTCAAATTTTTTTTTTTTTTTTTTGCATTTTAGTCTAAATATGAGATCTGAGGTCTTTTTGACCCCAGATCTCATATTTAAGAGGACCTGTCATGCTTTTTTCTATTACATGGGATGTTTACATTCCTTATAATAGGAATAAAAGTGATCATTTTTTTTTTCAGTGTAAAAAGTAATAAAATAAATAAAAATAAATAAGAAAACAAAAAAAATAATTTTTAATGCGCCCCGTCCAGACGAGCTCGCGTGCAGAAGCGAACGCATACGCGAGTAGCGCCCACATATGAAAACGGTGTTCAAATCACACAAGTGAGGTATCGCCGCGATCGTTGGAGCAAGAGCAATAATTCTAGCCCTAGGCCTACTCTGTAACTCAAGAAATGCAATCTCTAGAATTTTTTAAACATCGCCTATTTTTAAGGGTAAAAGTTTGACGCCATGCCACGAGCGGGCGCAATTTTTAAGCGTGACATGTTGGGTATCATTTTACTCGGCGTAACATTATCTTTCACAATATATAAAAAAATTGGGCCAAATTTATTGTTGTCTTATTTTTTAATTCAAAAAAGTGATTTTTTTTCCATAAAAAGTGCGCTTGTAAGACCGCTGCGCAAATACGGTGTGACAAAAAGTATTGGATTGACCACTATTTTATTCTCTAGGGTGTTAGAAAAAAATATATATAATGTTTGGGGGTTTTAAGTAATTTTCTAGCAGAAAAAACTGTTTTAGTCTTGCAAACACCAAATCTGAAAAACACCTAAGGTCTGGAAGTGGTTAAAGGAAGATGAACAACACTGGTGACCTTATGCTAATTATGGCCTGAGCGTGGAGCAGTGGCTTACGCCCGGCGTATCATCAATCTAATCGCGTTCTGCGATCCACTGACCAAAATCTGGTCAAGGTTCCAAAAACCAAATACAAGTCCAAAGGAGAAAGAAGGTTTGCTTTTCAAGGTCCGAGACTATGGAACGCTTTACCAACCAGCGTTCGGTTGGAGGAAAACCACCTGACTTTCAGAAGACGGATTAAAACTCTGCTCTTTTGATGTCATGAGACATGAAACATCATGCGCCCAGAGGCGATTCAGTTCGCATGTGCCGCGCTATATAAGTTTTTCATTCATTCATTCATTCATTCATTCATTCATGCGCAGTGACGGTGATGTATGATCGCTTCCCTGTGCGCATGCTCACAACTACGCCGGCGCAGCTTCCTGGGATACGCCGAGCGCATAAATACGCCCAGACATGCGCCCGTCCAACGCAAAAGTACATCCTGCTTTTCCCCCCCTGAGCAAGGTACTTTTGTTTTGTGATGGCTTCTAGAGTTTCAGCGAAGGACAAGAGAAAGAAAAATTTCTCGCCAGAGGAGAAGGCAGTCCTCATCGCTACCATTGAGAGGTATGAAGTCTTCCTCCATGGTGCCCAGAGTCACGATACCAGCCGGGCCAGGAAACAGGTCATCCTGGAGTCCATGAAGTTAATGCCCTTGGCAATGAGTCCCGGACCGCCAAGGACATTAATAAAAAAATTAATGACATGAGGCGCCATGTTCGGGATAAGTTGGCCGCCATCAGGAAGCACCAGAGGGGCACGGGTGGCGGACCACCATGTGATGTGAGCTTGACCCCGGAGGAGGAGGTGATTTCCCGTTGTCTGGAGAGGGAGCAGTTGGAGGGCCTGGAGGGCTTTGATTCCCTTGATGAGGCCTCGAGGACAGGTAAGTGTTTTTTAACCCCTATTCGTTATGTAGCATGCAAGGGGGTGGAAGGGAACATGTGACAAGTGTGTGGGTCCACCAACATGTAAAAGCTTTGTGTCATCCACAGATGTGCAGGAGGGAGCAGGGCCATCTGCTGCCGGTGGCCATCCCACGCCATCTTCCCCGGAACAGCCTCAGCCAGACCCCCCTAGGAAGCCAAGTTCCAGCGGTGGAGGGGACTGCCCACACCTCTCCTCTCAAGGTGGTTGAGGAGGAGACGGTTAACCTTGCCCAGGTTTGCCCCTATATAGAGGAGGCCTCTGTTGTGCCTGGGCCCTCTCACACCCCCCATCAGGGGAAGCCCCTCTGTATCAGCCCCCAGCAGGGGAAGCCCCTCAAGGGCCTCACCATACAGCCGGTCCCAAGCATCTTCTGCAGCCAGGAAGGCGACACGGAAGACCAGGGGTGTTCCTGATTCCGTGCAGGAACAAATAGCAAGGGACTAGGCCCGGCAGACCCGGCATATGGGGGAAATAGCCGTGAACCTGCACAGGGTGGCTAACAGCCTGGCCTCCTCGGCACAGATTACTGATGCAGTGCAGGATGTCAGCGGCAATTGTGCTGCATTGGTGACCTGCCTGGGGGAGCTGCAGGCCACCACAGCCAACCTTGTTTCAGAGGTTCAGACCCAGACTGTGGCGGTCCAGGCCAACACGGCTGCCATCCAGGAGGAGGGGAGGCATAGGCAGCGCAACCAGCGGCACAACCTCACCCGCCAGCTGAGGATGCAGGCCCAGACCAATCGATACCTCAGCCGCATTGCCGTGGCCTTGGAGGGCAGGCAGCCATCATCTGCCAGGAGTGGCAGACCTGGGGATCAGCCACCTCCAGATGCCCCACCCCCCCTCCATCCGAGGCTCCCCCCAGGCAGCCAGAGAGGTGACACCAGGCGCAGCCCACTTCAGGGCAAATGAGTACCGTTTTTTTTTTTTTTGTGCTCAGAGTATGTTTTTTATGTGCTTAGGAAATTAGTTTTTTTTTGTTGTTTTGTTGTTGTTTGTGCTCAGGAAATTAGTTTTTTTATGTGCTCAGGAAATTTGTTTTTTTATTTTATTTATGCTCAGGTCATGAGCCTTTTAATTTATTTATTACTGCACACGGTCAGTAGTGCAGGCTACAGTGTGACTGGTATGTGAATGTGGGGGTGACATACCTGCCAGTAAGGTGTGTCACCCTGGGTCATCGGGGAGAAGTTATCCCCACGACCGTGTGAATGTGGTATGAATGGACAGCGACACCATTGGGGCCTTGGCGCGGCATTGCTGCTCCCAAATCCTGCATGTTGGACTTGGGCTAATTCAATGTGATGTGGATGTGGTGTGTGTGAGCTAGGGACCACAGTGGTGTGCATGCGTGCATTCTCCTTGTGCCATGATGAATGTGTGTGTTTAATGTGCAAAGATTCCTACCACGAGGCATCTCCTGACTGCTCTTCCCTCAGCAGACGGGTAGCCTTGGTTAGGGGGGGACTGTGTGGTTCGGGGGGTCAGGTCATCACATATGTCAATCTCCAGGCCCTTTCTCATGGCGTAGTTGTGCAGCATGCAACATGCACCGATGTGCTATATCAAGAAATGTTGTTCGTACAAATTGTACTCCCGCGCTGACCTTGTGATATACAAAATTGCAAAAATAATAATAATAATATATATATTATAAATTGTGATAATTTCCTCACCACCTCTAATGGACGTATTATCTAAAAAGGTACCATGTATTTTTCAAAATAAATAATGAAAAATAAAATATATATATATATATATATATATATATATATATATATATATATATATATATATATATATATATATATATATATATATATATGATGAATATATATATATATGTGAAGATGGATAAACTCCTAGCCCTTACAAAATCTAGTGCGCCTAGGCGCTGATTAATAAAAAATATAAAATATAAACAATATAAAATGGATGTAAATATAAATATATAAATGTGATAAATATGCAAAATACAAAATAGTCCAGTGCAATCATGCAATAATAAGAAACTCTCAAAGTGTGTCTTCAGTTAGTGCCAGAATTAGTGCATTGCTGCAAACAATTTTCGTGACTTTTCCACCTTAAAGTGTCACCACCACCTCCTATTGCGCTATGTTCTCACCAGATTTAGAAAAATAAACTGCATGTAACCATATGGTGTGCGGTTCTCCACTGCTGTTTCCCGACTCTCTGCGCTCCTACTTTCTGTGGTTGGTTTATCACTCCCAGAATGAGAGGTTACAGCAGTATGCTGAACCTGCATGGGATAGCACAGAGGGAGAGGTGGGCTGCCGCGCTCCTGGGGTAGCAACAGCAGGAGATTGGTTCGTTGCGGCAGCCCCCTCCCCTGATTGGTCAGTTCGCGTGAGGCATTGCCCGCGCTGAGCGAGCCTATATAAGGGAGCGGCTGAGGCGATTCGCTCAGTCACGTCTCCTGACGAGCAGCGACGCCCACCTGCCCACCCTTCCCTGTCATGTTTGTCATAATAAGTCATGTTGTCGTCCGTATTGGGGGAGTAGTCGTCCAGCTTTTGCTGGATGGACAGCAATTAATTTTATTTTAACCACTTGAGATCCGCGCTATAGACGAAATACGTCCGCAGCGCGGCTCTCAAGTGCCAAGTGGCCGTTTAAAAACGGCCTTTTATGTGCATTACCCGCGCGCGCCACTGGGTGGCGCGCGGTGGGTAAAAACTGTCCCGACGCATCGCCGAAGACCCGATGCGTGTACCTGGCGGCCGCGATGTCCGCCGGGTACACGCGATCGTCGGTGACACGGCAGGTGACAGCAGGGACGTGGAGCTCTGTGTGTAAACACAGAGCTCCACGTGCTGTCAGAGGAGAGGAGACCGATCTGTGTCTCTTGTACATAGAGACACAGCATCGGTCCCCTCCCCCAGTCACCCCCCTCCCCCCACACAGTTATAACACACCCAGGCTACACAGTTAACCCCTTCCTCACCCCCTAGTGTTAACCCCTTCACTGCCAGTCACATTTATACAGTAATTCGTGCATTTTTATAGCACTGATCGCTGTATAAATGTGAATGGCACCAAATTTGTGTCAAAAGTGTCCGATACGTCCGCCGCAATATCCCAGTCCCAATAAAAATCGCAGCTCGCCGCCATTACTAGTAAAAAAAAAAATAATAAAAAAAATCATAATTCTGTTCCCCATTTTGTAGGCGCTATTTTGCGCAAACCAGTCGCTTATTGCGATTTTTTTTTTTTTTTACAAAAATACGTAGAAAAATACGTATCGGCCTTAACTGAGAAAAAAAATAGTTTTTTAAAAAAAAATTGGGATATTTATTATAGCAACAAGTAAAAAAAATATATATTTTTTTTAAATTGTTGCTCTTTTTTTGTTTATAGCGCAAAAAATAAAAACCGCAGAGGTGATCAAATACCACCAAAAGAAAGCTCTATGTGTGGGGAAAAAAGGACACCAATTTTGTTTGGGAGCCACATCGCACGACCGCGCAATTGTCAGTTAAAGCGACGCAGTGCCGGACGCTGAGATTTCGCCTGGGAACGAAGGGGGTTTATGTGCCCAGTAAGCAAGTGGTTAAAGTATAAAGTTTAGCCAAGATGGCCTTTTGTAATTTAATTTATTTAATGAGAATTTTTGTAACCCCCCCCCCCCACATTTTATGGATGACACCGTGGCCAATTTTACCAAAGCTAAATAAAAAAATGTTGTATCAAATTGTTGTTTGGTCTCTTTATTAATACCTCTGTACTAGCCCAAGAAAAAAGCTCATATGGTGTAGTACTTATTCATAAACTTTAAAACTTTAAAAACAATTTATCACTCACATTTTCCTGTGCCTAAAAACCGGCACTAGCTTATCCAGTATTACTATAAAAAAAGAATCAATCAAATAAAACCAATAGATAAAGGTTATATAATGATAAAACAGCGCTATGCATAAACATATAGATATAAGATGTTGGAAAAAAAGTCCATAGATCAGTGAGTCAGGTAAAGTTCAAGATAGTAACGGAAATGTTTTTCAAGGAATGGTAGTACACCCCCCACCGATTTCCAATCTTCACCAGAACGTGAGACACACTTCCCCTCTGGGGTTTACACTCACCAGAAGATCAATACAAAAGAGCCTTGAAATAAATCATCCTGATCGGACCTCCAACCTCATTCCAGAAGCAGCAAGGGATTTTTTTTAAAAACTCCAACCAGGGGTTCATAGAAAAAACAAATAGCACCAAAATAGTGTAATATCGCTTTAATAAATAAAATCCCGTATAATAACACACCCCGCTTCCTATCTACGTACAATGTATAAACTTGTAAATGAGCATAAGAAAAAAGAGTCAACTTCACCGCTCTCCTCCACACACAGGGGGTCGCGCTTGTGCTGGATGCACGCTGCCGAGGACACCTGATCTGATAGGGATGGTACAACGGTGGAACGCACTCTTCACAACTTCCTGGATACGCCGTCGTAGCCACGCCCTGACGCGTTTCGTCACTTCCGAACTTCAACAGCCCTCTGTTGAAGTTCGGAAGTGACGAAACGCGTCAGGGCGTGGCTACGACGGCGTATCCAGGAAGTTGTGAAGAGTGCGTTCCACCGCTGTACCATCCCTATCAGATCAGGTGTCCTCGGCAGCGTGCATCCAGCACAATCGCGACCCCCTGTGTGTGGAGGAGAGCGGTGAAGTTGACTCTTTATTCTCATGCTCATTTACAAGTTTATACATTGTACGTAGATAGGAAGCGGGGTGTGTTATTATACGGGATTTTATTTATTAAAGCGATATTACACTATTTTGGTGCCATTTGTTTTTTCTATGAACCCCTGGTTGGAGTTTTTAAAAAAAATCCCTTGCTGCTTCTGGAATGAGGTTGGAGGTCCGATCAGGATGATTTATTTCAAGGCTCTTTTGTATTGATCTTCTGGTGAGTGTAAACCCCAGAGGGGAAGTGTGTCTCACGTTCTGGTGAAGATTGGAAATCGGTGGAGGGTGTACTACCATTCCTTGAAAAACATTTCCGTTATTATCTTGAACTTTACCTGACTCACTGATCTATGGACTTTTTTTCCAACATCTTATATCTATATGTTTATGCATAGCGCTGTTTTATCATTATATAACCTTTATCTATTGGTTTTATTTGATTGATTCCTTTTTTATACTTTTAATAGATGTGCTTCATCTATTTTAAATAGCTGCTGCAATATATATATATCACCTCCGGTTTTTAACAGAGATTTTTTCTTTTGTTAAATTTTTATATATATATTATTTTTGACTTAATCCATTTCCTGTCCATCTTATATTAAAGCCTTTCCTTGGCGCCGGGAAGTGCACTGCGTAGGTTCCCTTTGAGCATTTTCTTTTGGTGCACTCTTTTATAAATATCCAGTATTACTGCTACCTCCCCGGCGTGCGTTTCGAGTTTCAGCCGTAGTGCGTCCCAGCATACAAGAAAAAAGTTTGTGCGGTGTTGTTTTCAGGGGCCAAGATCGTGTGACCTGGTTGTTGTATATGTGCGGTACCCCCGTGCCTTGCCGCGTTTCGAATTCTATGATCCGTCTTCAGAAAGCTGCCGGTGTACCCCTCGCTTGTCTCTTTATACCCTAAAATGTCTGATATTGCCTAATTGTTTGATCAATCGTGACCGCAAGTGGCGTCATTGAAAACCGGAACTCCCGATATCGCCATTTTGGAAGTGGTATATTACTGTTCTCAATCTAAGCTGTAGTATTCGCGGTCGGAAATGATGTCACCGGCACCGGAAATGCTGTTTCCACCATTTTGCTAAAGGCAAGCTATGCCCCTGGTGCTCAAACGACGGATATGTTGTCGGCGCCGTTATTTAAGTATACCAGTGGGACGTACCAGTGACCATGGATAAGCCTTACAATCGTATATGCATTTAACCTTTATTAAAAATTATTTAAAAATTATTTAAAAAACCTGCCTGAAAATCTGCTTGGGAAACTATTTACTACAATCTTATTGTAGCTTACCATTACTATTACTAGATGGGAATTGGGTTGTGCCTTACTTCTCTTATGTTAAGGTATTGGTTTTTATACTTTTGTGGCAAAACATCTTTTAGTGAAAAGCCACTCTTAGTGAAAGAAAGGCGGTGTTTTTATATGAAAAAAGGAGATATTTTTATAAATATGTATGTGCGCACATGTCCAACTGTGGAAATATAAAAGAATATATAATATAATAAAATTAAAATTAAAAATAAAATTAAATAAAATAAAAATAAAAATAAAAATAAAAAATAAAAATATATATAAAAAATATATATAAAAAATATATAATAAAAATAAAAATAAACATAAAATAAAAAATAAAAATAAAAATAAAAATAAAAATAATTAAAATAAATGGTTTTATTCCACAGGTGTGCACGTATGCAAGGTGGCACATTCAATAGTTCTCCAAAAAGCAATTTATATCTAATTCTATATTCATACCTTTTGGTTTAATCGTATCTAATTTAAAAATCCAATAAGTTTCGTTTTTTGAGATCTCTCTTGTTAGATTACTATTTCTCCAGTTTTTTTTCTTTTTGGTCTATTGCACAAATCTTTAATTTACTTGGGTCTCTATTGTGCTTTTCCCTGAAGTGCATGGAGACACTGGTATTTGTATCCCTTTTTTATTTTTTGAATATGCTCTCCCAGTCTTATTGATAGCTTTCGTGTGGTCCTACCCACATACTGTAGACCACAGTCGCACTCTAACACATATATTACATGAGTGCTGCTACAGGTTATTAATTTGTTTATTTTATATTTTTCATTGGTTGTGTTTGATTTAAATTCTGTGGTTTTCCTAGGGCCACTGGCTGTGCGGCAAGGTTTGCACCTTCCACATCTGAAGAAACCTTTTTGGTCTAGGAATGTCGAAATCTTTTTAGGGGGGTCAGGGACATTTCTTACGACAGTGTCTCTGATTCTTTTCGCCCTTCTGTACAGGAAGCTTGGTTTGTTGGGTACAATATCTCTCAATTGTGGATCTTCAAGGATTATTGGCCAAAACTTTTGTATAATTTCTTCCAGCTTTTTATATTCTGTGTTGAATCCTGTTATAAAGGATAGATCTTTCTTTTTCTTCTTTTCGTCCCTCTGTCCCTTATTCTCCAGCATGTTACTTCTGTCCATTAGTCCGACTATATCTCTAGTTTTCTCGAGTTTAGTTCTTTCATATCCCTTGTCTATGAATCTATCGATCAGTATGTCTGTTTGTGTGACTTAATCCTCAATGGAGGTACAGTTTCGCCTGATGCGGATGAATTGTCCCTTTGGGATAGCCTGCTTTCATTGTGGGTGGTGGCAGCTACTGTACGGTATATATCCGTTTCTATCCGTATCTTTAAAGTACGTTTTCGTATGGAGTTTGTTCTCCCTCTTGAATATTTCCAAGTCAAGGAACTGTGTGCAGTTTTTTTGAACGTTCACTGTAAATTTAATCCCATACTGATTGTTGTTAATGTGATCGATAAATTCTTTTAGTTCATTCTCATTTCCTTTCCACACGATTAATATATCATCTATGAATCGTTTATAGATGTGGAGGTGTGGCCAAGTGTTACCGAAGACTTCCTCCTCTTCCCACTTGTTTAAAAATATGTTTGCCACACTTGGTGCATATTTGTTCCCCATCCCCACACCCTTGATTTGACTGTAAAAATTGTGTTTGTGCCAGAAAAAATTGTTGTTCATGGCCATTCGCAGGCCTTCGAGAATTTTCTTTGTTTGAGTTTTAGTGCGGACTGCCATTTAAGGGCCCATGCCACTGCTGCCAGTGCATCTGGTTGTTTAATATTTGTGTACAGAGACTCCACATCTATTGTTACCAGTAGAGTGGACTCATTCACTTCAATATCCGTGAGTAGGTTAATCACATCCTTACTATCCTTTATGAAAGATCTACCTTTAGCTTCAAGAGGTTGGAGGAAAGTGTCCAAATATTCCCCCAACCTAGAATGTATGGCCTCGATGCCACTAATAATTGGCCTTCCGGGTGGTTTTGTTTTATTTTTATGCACCTTCGGTACTTGATATATAACTGGTATCCTAGGTGCTTTGGGTAGCAGGTACCTGCCTTCCTTTTTGTTTATTATGTGGTTCCTTATGCCATTGTTTAGGTATTCCCTCAACTTGGTTTTCAGTTTTTTGCTTGGGTTCTTCTTTAGGGGCTTGTACGTTGTTATGTCATTGACCAATCTGTCTAATTCCAGCATGTAGTCTTCTTTGGTCAATATGACCAGCCCCCCCCTTATCTGCTGGTCTTATAACCACATTATTACGCTTCTCTAATTTCTTTATCCCTTGCCATATCTTGTCACATTTTTCATCCTTTTGTGGTTGAATAGCTTTAATTTCTTTTTCCACTAATTTTTTAATTAGTACATCTACTCACACAACATGCACCGATGATCTGGCACACAAAGTTTGGGGAATACAACAGGGTCCCCCCGGACTTATCCAGGCATCGGAAACGGGACTTCA
Source organism: Rana temporaria (assembly GCF_905171775.1). Lineage (NCBI taxonomy): Eukaryota > Metazoa > Chordata > Amphibia > Anura > Ranidae > Rana > Rana temporaria. The sequence continues at coordinate 13,213,496 of NC_053489.1, read as the reverse complement.
GGAGACCAAATGTGCATTCCACCACTGCACAGGTGCATATGTGTGCAGCATTGTAATTTCTCTCTCCTCTGATTTGGGGATTCCGGAATGGAGTCAGGAGATGGGGCCCAAGTGCATATGCAGAGTCACCTGGAAGGGAAAAGACAGGAAGATGTTAGTCGTGCATGTGCCCCTCGTGATGTCTGCATCATGGGGTCGGACAGTCATGCCTGACTCCCATGTCACTCACCAACTAGCCAGCTGTTCCCGTACACGTTCTGTTCGAATTATGTGTGGATGTTGCTTTGACGGTATATGTAGCTGTCGTGGATGGACCCGGGGGGGTTTGGCACGGACGTGCCATATGAGGCATGGGGCATCGGCTATCACCTGTACATTGATGGAATGCCAAAGCTTACGATTGCGCTATATGTGCTCTGTGGCAGGGGGGGGGGCATAGTGCCACATGTGTGCAATCAATGGCCCCCACGGTGCGTGGGAATCCTGCAATTCTGAAGAAATCCAGCATTGCCTTCTGCCACAGATGCTCACGGGTGGGTCTGATGATGTGGTGGGACATGCGTCTGAGGATTGCGGGGACAACCTGGTGCACGCATCTGCTCATGGTGGATTGTGACATCCCAGCCACGACTCCACTTGTACGCTGAAAAGATCCACTGGCGAGGAAATGCAGTGTTGCCAGTACCTTGACCAGTGGCTGAACTGCTTGTGCTCATTGTGTCTGGCTGGTGATGTCATCATGCAGGGTTGTGGCTAATTCCAGGATGGCATCAGGGCTGAATCTGAAGATGCGATACACCTCTGAATCACCCATGCCAAAGACGTTAATGCGCGTGCGGTATATCCTATCCCGTGCCCTCCTTCGTGCCGGTGGACCCATTAGTAGTGCTAGGACCACGGCTGCCCCTGGCATGTTGGCAGACAGATGTATTGTCCTGCAAGTGCTCAGCTCGTCCGTAACGGTGCTGCTGTAGCTGCTCTCCAGCTGACCTGTGCACGTCTGGTGCAGAGATAAACCAGCTTTTTGATGGAATAACTTTAGGCCAGACGTACAACTTACATGCACCACGTGTAGCCTGCGTCGGGCGCACGTACATTCGTGAATCGCCGTATCTCCCTCATTTGCATATTTGAATAGGAAATCAATGGGAGCGCCAGATGCGTCCAGCATAAATATAAGGCCACAATAAGCCGGCGTAGGAAAGTTACGTCGGTCGGAGAAAGCCTATTTTCAGGCGTATCTAGTTCTGTGGGTACAGCGCATAGATACGACGGCGCATATTTACACTTACACGGTGTATCTGTAGATACGCCGGCGTAAGTCTTTCTGAATCTGGCTATATATGTTTAGCACATATACACATTTTTTGAGTGTTTATGTTTGTACTGATAGTTTTATTGCTGTAACCTTTGTAATGAAAGGATTCTGCTAGTCCTCCTAGATGTCTATTTCTGTCTTCTGGATCAGAACATATTCTGTGGTATCCAGACTAATGAAGGGCCACCTTCTGGAATGGTCCATGTGTTTCCACCAAGGTATACTGTACATGCTGCATCATTGTAACCATCAGAAGCTTGGCTTCCCTACACTATTATATCTGTAGTTTTGTTCTTGAATAGATCATATAGCTCTATATTATTTCAGGTCCCAAGAGGTCAATGCTCCGAGGAATGTCTTCCGGGGTTCAGAAAATCTGTAAGAGAAGGATATCACCCATGTTGTTATAATTGTGCTCCGTGTTCAGAAGGAGAAATATCAAAACATTATGGTAAGATTTATGTTTCTTTAAGAATAAACTCTGATATTGAATTAGAAAATGAAAACATTTAAAGTCCTTTAAAGTGATTCTGTACACACTTTACACTTTGCAGGCCGAACATATCCCTAAATTGTATGAAATTAATGATTACTGATGGTGCCTTTCTGCACTTTTCTTCTACCTCTGACCTTAGTAAAAGCAACACACACAGTACACAAAAACACTAGCTAGACACACTGATAACCCCTTTATTATCTCTGATGTTTAACCCCTTCCCAGCCAGTGTCATTAGTACAGTGACAGTGCATATTTTTAGCACGGATTACTGTATTTGTGTGACTGGTTCATGCAAAGTGTCAAACATGTCAGTTAGTGTCAGATTGCCTGACACAATATCACAGTCCCTCTATAAGTCACTGATCACTGCCATTAATAGTATAAAAATAAATAAAAAATAAAACATAAATATGTACCACAGCTTTTCTACCACAGTTCACATAAGTCAATCAATATATGTTTATTGGAATATTTGTTTTAACAAAAACATGTTGCAGAATACACATTCAAAAATATATATATATATTTAATGTGTTTTATAGCGTACATTGTATTTAATTTTTTCAAGATTTTTTGTTTTTTTTTTGTTTATAGCACAAAAACACAGAGGTGATCAAAAAAAATACCTGGTCATAAAGGGGAGTAATTCTAGTCGAGGTCAAGTGGTTAAGGAAAAATACAGAAAAAATATTTAATTCTGTCAAATAGCTACCATGCCTAATGTTATTTTCACTTCTTTTTACTCTACAGACAGTAAACTCTGCAAGAAGTGTCCTGAAAATGAATGGCCTAACAAAGCTAAAACTATTTGTATTGACAAGGTCAATGAGTATTTATCATACGAGGAGGACATTCTAGTTTTATTTTTTTCTATAACTTCAGTCATATTTGCTACAACATCTCTCCTTATACTTGGACTATTTGTTTGGTTTCGGAGCACTCCCATAGTCAGAGCCAATAACCGGAACCTCAGCTTCATTCTGCTCCTCTCCCTCATACTGAGCTTCCTTTCTGTATTCCTGTTCCTTGGCCGTCCTGTGGATATTACCTGTATGCTGCAACAAGTCACTTTTGGAGTTCCCTTCACCATCTCAGCATCTTCTATCCTCGCCAAAACCATCATGGTCTTCATTGCTTTTAAAGCCACCAGACCTGGAAGCTCTTGTAGAAAATGGGTTGGAGTCAAACTTCCCAATACAGTCATGTTATTCTGCTCATCCATTCAGGTTATGAATTGCATTCTCTGGTTGTCCATCTCTCCACCATTTCAGGACTATGACATGGACTCCTATCCTGGGAAGATCATCATTCAGTGTAATGAAGGGTCAGTTATCGGCTTCTACTCTATGTTGGGTTATATGGGGTTTCTGGCAGCTGTGAGTTTTCTTCTGGCTTTCATGGTGAGGACATTACCGGACAGTTTTAATGAGGCCAAGTACATCACCTTCAGCATGCTGGTGTTCTGCAGTGTCTGGATTGCCATGATCCCGGCCTATCTGAGCACCAGAGGGAAATACATGGTGGCTGTGGAGATATTCGCCATACTGACCTCCAGTGCTGGAATATTATTGTGTATGTTTTCTCCAAAACTCTACATTTTACTTTTCAAACCTGAACTGAACACAAGAGGGACAATGCTGGGGAAGAGAATGTTGTAAATGTAACACATTGATTCAATGTATAATGCTGTAGATCAGATTAAACAAATTCAGCCATATTGTTACCGTCATATGGTGTTACTTCCTCTTCATGGGTTTTACTTCCTCTTTATTTCCCTGCAAAGATAATGCACATGGGAGCCGCCAGTCATGGCATGACTTCCTTTAGAAATGGCACCTGTGCCGTTGTCTATGGCGCATGCACCGTAGACATCAGCGCACGTCTCTATTGTAAATATCTCCTAAACCGTAGAGGTTTAAGAGATATTTCCAGCACCTACAGGTAAGCCTTAATCTAGGCTTGCTTGTAGGTAAAAGAGGTTGTACAGGGTGTAGAACCACTTCAATGGCAACCATACTGCTCATGCGGCCCACATTGAGATTACGTTTCAAACCCCTGCATATAGTATATGTAGTATATGTGCTCGGCGCTGGCTTCCACGACGAGGTTCGTAGGTGGTCAATCTCGCCGAGAAAAGTAGCGAGATTGACACAATATCACGGTCACCTACTTTATATAGGTGACTTTCACAATTTGAATTTAGAAATTTTGAATATAATATAATAGTATAGACTAAATAGAAAGAATGTAGATGGTTTCCAAAATTAGCATTTCATATAGAATAAAAAAATTGTCTTCCAAAACTATAATTTATGTTTCAAAAATTGAATTTTAAAAAGAAAATAATAGAATAGAATAAAATGGAAAGTATGGGCCAGATTCACAAATGAGATACGACGGCGTATCTCCTGATACACCGTCGTATCTCTGTTTCTATCTATGCGACTGATTCATAGAATCAGTTACGCATAGATAGCCATAAGATCCGACAGGTGTAATTGTTTTACACTGTCGGATCTTAAGATGCAATACCGCGGCCGCCGCTGGGGGGAGTTTGCGTCGTAAACCAGCGTTGGGTATGCAAATTAGGAGTTACGGCGATCCCCGGCGGTTTTTCGCGTTTGCTACGTCGCCGCTAGTATAGTTTCCCGTCGCAAAGTTAGTCGGTTTTTTTGGTGCCTTAACTTTACACAGCAATCGTATTGCTGTGTAAAGTATGGCCGTCGTTCCCGTGTCAAAATTTAAAAAATAACGTTGTTTGCGTAAGCCGTCCGGGGATACGGAATTACGCTACGTGCGTCGCCGTTCAAAAAAATTACGTCACTTCGCGCAAAGCACGGCGGGAGTTCGGAAACGGAGCATGCGCAGTAGGTCCGGCACGGGAGCACGCCTAATTTAAATGGCACACGCCCATTTGAATTGGCCCGCCTTGCGCCGGAGGCCGCCGGCGTAGGTTTTCATCGCAAGTGCTTGGTAAATCAGGCACTTGCGATGAAAAATTGCAGCGGTGTAACGTATCTAGGATACGTTACGCCGCTGCGATTCTACGTGAATCTGGCCCTATGTAACTGTCTTCTAAAACTTGAATTTCAAATTATGAATAAAATAGAACAGAATAAAATAGAAAGCATATAACCCTCTTCTGAAATGCTAATTTTGAACAGAAACAAATAGAAAAGAAAATAATATAATTTAATAAAATTCAAAGTTTGAAATATGAATTTCAAATGTTGAATACAATGGAATAGAAAGTCACCTTCTAAATTCCATTATTTCAAATACAATAGCATAGAATAAAATCTAAAGCCAAATTCCCATATTTGAACTTCAAAATTTGTATTTTATGTTTGGACATTTTAATTTTAAAATATGAATTCTGAATAGAAACAAACAGAATAATATAGAAATAATGTAGCCACCTTCCAAAAATTTGAATTTCAAACTTAGGATATAATAGAATAAAATAGAAAGAATATAGCTTTCATCCACAATTTAAATTTTGAATTTCAAAATTTTAATTAAATAGAATAAAGTAAAAAAGAAGGAAAATAGACATCATCTTAAATTCTAATTTTAAATAGAATAAAATAAAATAGAAACGATACATAACTAACTTTCAAAGTTTGAATTTTGAAGTTAAAATTTTGAATCGAAAATAATAAAGTAGAAAGAATGTAGCTGATTTCCAAAATGTGTATTTCAAATAGAATAATAAAAAAAGAAAAAATATATCTGTCTTTTAACATTCAAATTTTAAATTTCAGAATTTGAATTTTGAATACAAAAGAATGGAATATAATAAAATAGAAAGCCATCTTTTAAAATATGATCTTCAACATTTTAATACAATAAAACAAAGTTAAATAGAAAGAATAAAGCTGTCTTTAGAAATTAAATTTGAAATTTGAAATTAGAATTTTGAAATAATATAGCCATCTTTCAAAATTTAAATTTTGAATAGAAAATAATAGCATAGAAAATAATAAAATATAAAGACTAAAGCAACCTTCTGAAATTTAAATGTTAACATTTGAGTTTAAATTTTGAATACAATAGAATAAAAACTATACAGTAATCTTCTAAAATCCATCATTTCAAACAACACAGAATAGAATAGAAAAGGATAAAGCCAACTTCCAAAATTCAAATTTCAAAATTAGAATTTCAAATTTTGCATAAAATTGAGTAAAACAGAATAAAATAGAAAGAACATAACTGCCATCCAACATTTGAATTTTGAATAAAAAATAAATCATATATCCATCCTGTAAAATTAAAAAAAAAAAAAATGAAATTGTAATTTTAAATTCAAAACATAAATTTGAATAGAAAGAATATAGACATCTTCTGAAATTCAAAATTCAAATAGAATTGAATAAAATAGAAATCATATATAGCTGACATCGAAAATGTAATTTTGAAATTAGAATTTAGAATTTTAATATAATAGAATAGAATAAAATAGAAAATGTATAGCTGTTTCCAAAAATCTAATTTCACATAGAATAGAATAGAAAAAATAACATATAGACAACTTTCGAAAACTGAAATTTAAATTTCAACTTTAGAATAAAATATTGAAATTTAAATTTTGAATAGAATACAATACAATGTAAAGGCTCTAACATCTTTCAACGTTTACAATTTGAATTTATAATAAAATAGAATAATATAACCATTTTTCAAAAGTCAAATTTCAAATCAAATACAATGGAATAGAATAAAATAAAATAGAAATAAAATGATTTTTGAAAGATGGTTATATTCATTCTATTTTCTTCTAAATTCAAATTTTAAACACAAACGAGTATAATTGCCTACAAGGGAGGGAGGTGTCTGATGGTCATGATGTCTCGTAACTTCTCCACAAAGTACGGAGAACAATGAAAATGGCACCACATGGAAGTATAAATGTATCTTCACTGTGACACTAAAGATTATTACCTGACTGTAATTTATTCTTCTTTTATTACAAGGTACATTTGTCTTGGTCAGATCTACGCCTCATACAGTTACATCTGGTGACTTGTGAAAGTGTCATTGCCGAACATTTCCAAGGGACAGTTGTGTGATATTTTCCCTCAGAAGACAAAATTAGACATGTGCAATTTGTTTTGATCCAACTTAGTTGTTTAACAAATTTAGCAAATTTGTTAATCCGCAAATATCCAAACAAATGAAGACCCATTTAACTACTTGCCGACCAGCCGCCGTCATTTTATGGCGGCAGGCCAGCTCCCCTGCGCGAGAGCCCGTAGCTTTACGTCGGCTCTCGCGTAGGCCAATGCACGCCCCCGCTATCCCCGACCTCCCGTGCGCGTGCCCGGTGGGCGCGATCGCGGGCGGGCACACGCTATCGCTCGTTATAGAGGGGGGACCGGGAGCTGTGTGTGTAAACACACAGCTCCCGGTCCTGTCAGGGAGAGAAATGCTGATCTTCTGTTCATACAATGTATGAACAGAAGATCAGTCATTTCCCCTAGTGAGGTCACCCCCCCCACAGTTAGAACACACCCAGGGGACATACTTAACCCCTTCCCCGCCCCCTAGTGTTAACCCCTTCACTGCCAGTGGCATTTTTATAGTAATCCAATGCATTTTTATAGCACTGATCGCTATAAAAATGCCAATGGTCCCAAAAATGTGTCAAAAGTGTCCGAAGTGTCCGCCATAATGTCGCAGTACCGAAAAAAAAATGCTGATCGCCGCCATTACTAGTAAAATATATATATTAATAAAAATGCCATAAAAATACCCCCTATTTTGTAAACGCTATAACTTTTGCGCAAACCAATCAATAAATGCTTATTGTTTTTTTTTTTATGAAAAATATGTAGAAGAATACGTATCGGCCTTTATATATTTTTGGGGATATTTATTATAGAAAAAAGTAAAAAATATTCATTTTTTTCAAAATTGTCGCTCTATTTTTGTTTATAGCGCAAAAAATAAAAACTGCAGAGGTGATCAAATACCACCAAAAGAAAGCTCTATTTGTGGGGAAAAAAGGACGCCAATTTTGTTTGGGAGCCACGTCGCACCACCGCGCAATTGTCAGTTAAAGCGACGCAGTGCCGAATCTCAAAAAGTGCTCTGGTCTTTGACCAGCAATATGGTCCGGGGGTTAAGTGGTTAAAAAATTTAAAAAAAATCTGAATATTCATAAATTTGAATGTTTGAAAATTCATAAATTTTAAAATTCATAAATTGGTAAATTCGAGAATTCGGAAGTTTGAAATTTGAGAATCAGAAAACCCGAAAATTAGAAAGTATGAAATAATAACTAAACTATTACTAACTGTTAAATTATAGGTATTGGAATAGCCTTTTAATATTGGCAGTTAGTGATTGTAACAAATATAAATTTATCTGAAGTTACAAATTATCCGAAACAATGAATGCTGCATCTAAAAAAAGTGACATGACAAATCTATAAAAATAAATAACAATAATAATAATAAAAATGTTTTATTATTGTTATTTATAAATTATTTGTTCCGTTCCATCTGTTTAGATGCGGCATTCGTTGTTTCGGATAATTCGTAACTTCGGATTTATTCATATTCGTTCCGTTAACTAACAGCCAAATTTGAAAGGAAATTCCAATACCTATAATTTAATAGTTAGATATTATTAGTTAGTTAGATAGTTGGTTAATTAGTTAAATAGTTAGAGAGTTAGTTATTCTTTCACATTTTTGGATTTCCTTTTATATTTTCAGATTTTCTAATGTTTGAATTTATGAATTTTGAAATTTATGAATTTCTTATGAAACTTACACATTTACAAATCTTCAAATTCACAAATTTACGAATTGCGAACATAACCAATGAACCAATAAAAAAATAATAAAGGAAAACAAAACATTTTCCGGCAGTGAACTAGCCCAGATGCCTCCAAACTGTGTAAACAACACAGATAACTTCTGATACATTTGTGACAATGTTACATTTGCACCCCAAAAGTGACAGCAGTGGTAAAAAAGACATAACACCTTTATTTTGGTTGCAAAATAGGAGATCAGGACAAGAGTCGGCCCTCATTGTTGTTTCATTACATGTACAACTTATCTGAGTCATTGGCTAAAGAAAAATTCCATGCCTTTCACAGTCCCAATGGTTTGGAGGAACCCACCAATCATAGTAGAGATTGATATTTTTGCATGGTTCCACCAATTGTAAAAGAGATGTAAAAAAAGAATATCCAAACATTCCATCCGCACCTTTACCCCATGGTGTAAAATCGCACATCCCCTCATAATTTTGAATTATTTTGACCTGAAGTTGTATCTTGGAAACTGGAGCCAATGAATGATCAGGACTTATGCCACGGGCACACGATCGGTTCATCCGATGAAAACGGACCAATGGATTTTTTCATCGGATATCCGATGAAGCTGACTTTCATCAGTCTTGCCTACACACCATCAGTTAAAAATCCGATTGTGTCCAACGCGGTGACGTAAAACACGACGACATGCAGAAAAAAATGAAGTTCAATGCTTCTGAGCATGCGTCGACTTGATTCTGAGCATGCGTGGATTTTTGACCAATGGATTTCCCCACAGACAATCATATTTTTCTATCGTTTTTTTTTTAACCATCAAAAAATTTTAAAACAGGTTCTATTTTTTTTCACCGATGGGAAAAAACTGATGGGGCCCACACACGATCAGTTCGTCTGATGAAAACGGTCCATCGGACCGTTTTCATCAGACAAACCGATCGTGTGTACAGGGCATTAGTTTTCCTTTATTAGTGACACAATTTTGGTAATTTTTTTCTACTTTCATTTAACTTCTACTCTTTATGGACCATTGTTATTGTAATATGTTTCTATTTCAAATGTATAATAATTAGCACATTTGTATAATTCATTTTGTTGTAATTTATTAGTTGACATTTGTTATGATTGTGATTTGGAAATTCAGATACTTCTGAATCTCCAATTAACCACTTAAGCCCCGGACCATTATGCAGTTAAAGGACCTTGCCCCTTTTTGCGATTCGGCACTGCGTCAATTTAACTGAAAATTGCTTGATCGTGCGACGTGGCTCCCAAACAAAATTGGCGTCCTTTTTTTCCCCACAAATAGAGCTTTCTTTTGGTGTTATTTGATCACCTCTGCGTTTTTTATTTTTTGTTCTATAAACAAAAATAGAGCGAGAATTTTGAAAAATGCAATATGTTTTACTTTTTCCTATAATAAATATCCCCAAAAAATATTTTTTTTTTCCTCAGTTTAAGCCGATACGTATACTTCTACATATTTTTGTTAAAAAAAGGGGATAGTTTTATGGCATGTTTATTAATAATTGATTTTTTACTACTAATAGCGGCGATCAGCGATTTTTTTCATGACTGCGACATTATGGCGGACACATCGGACAATTTTGACACATTTTTGGGACCATTGTCATTTTCACAGCGAAAAGTGCTATAAAAATGCACTGATTACTGTGAAAAAATGACAATTGCAGTTTAGGAGTTAACCACTAGGGGGCGCTGTAGGGGTTAAGTGTGACCTCATATGTGTTTCTAACTGTAGGGGGGCGGGGCTGGACGTGTGATGTCAGTGATCGTCGTTCCCTATATCAGGGAACAGACAATTACTGACACTGCCACAATGAAGAACAGGGAAGGTGTGTTTACACTCACCTCTCCCCGTTCTTCAGCTCCTGTGATCGATCACGGAGCAGCGTGTGCACGCGACATATGGCTGGGCACTTAAAGGAGGCGTACCCTTACGTGATTGTGCCCAGCCGTGCCATTCTGCCGACGTTTATCAACGTTAGGCGGTCCTTAAGTGCAGGGCTCAAAATTTCAAGGGGGCCCATGTCTCACCCGGATAGGAGAAGCAGCGGGAGACATATAGAGGAACCAATACCCTCCATTTTCCTCCTGCAGTCACAGCTATTGGTTCCTCTATATGCCGCCCACTGCCCCTCCTATCCGGGTGTACAGGGGTGAGACATTGGCCCCCTGAAGCATGGGGCTTGGATGAGTGACCGTGAGCGGTGGTAGCAGTGATGGGGGAATGGGATGGGATCAGTGGTGGTGGGTTGGATGGGGTGAGTGGCAGCAGTGGTGGGGGGGATGGGATCAGTGGTGGCTGTGGGGGGGGGTTAGATCACTGGCAGTGGTGACGGTAAGGGGTGATGGGATCAGTGGTGGAATCAGTGGCGGGCATGGTGGGATCGTGGTGGTGGTGGGATCAGTGGTGGTGGTGGGGGGATGGGATCAGTGGTGGCTGTGAAGGAGGTAAGATCACTGGCAGTGGTGACATATGGGGGGTGGGAGCGGTGGTGTTGGGATCAGTGGCAGGGGTGGTGACATCGGTGGTGGTGGGTGGGATCGGTGGCAGGGGTGGTGACATCGGTGGTGGTGGTATCAGTGGAAGGTTCGGTGGTGGTGGGTGGGATCGGTGGAAGGGGTGGTGGTGGGTGGGATTGGTGGTAGGGGTGGTGACATCGGTGGTGGTGGGTAGGATCGGTGGCAGGGGTAGTGACATCGGTGGTGGTGGGTGAGATCGGTGGCAGGTGGGATTGGTGGCAGGGGTGGTGACATCGGTGGTGGTGGGTAGGATCGGTGGCAGGGGTGGTGACATCGGTGGGTGGGATCGGTGGTGGTGGTATCAGTGGCAGGTTCGGTGGTGGTGGGTGGTATTGGTGGTGGTGGTATTAGTGGCGGGTTCGGTGGTGGTGGATGGGATGGGTTCGGTGGTGGTGGGTGGGATCGATGGTGGTGGTATCAGTGGCGGGTTCGGTGGTGGTGGGATTGGCAGTAAGATCCAGAGGCAGAGGTGGTGGGGGAGGATGGCACCGGGGATAGGGATAAGATCTGTGGTGGTGAGGGGGTCAGTAAGAGGCAGAGGTTGGGATCAGCTGCACTGACTATTATGTCACTTACTTTCTCAGAAGATTCCTTCCTCTTCATCGTTGCTCCCATGCCTCCAGGGACGCTCCTGTGTCATGGTATGAGAGCTCCTCCCCCTTCACTGCATTGGTGTCAGCTGGTCAGCTGACTTTCCCTTCCACCGTGTTACATATCTTTCCTCTCCTGAGGCTTTGCCTTTCCTCAGCGAGCAGCGCCCCCCCTTCCCTCCCCCCTCCCCGCGCACAGTGTAACAAGGTCCCACACCTGTAGATGGCTAGGGAACACTGATACTTTCACAAACGCCGGTCAAGGCGTTACACAGCGCGCCGAACAGAGACAAGCCAGTTCATTCAGGGCGAGTGAGGAGCGGGGTGGACCAGGCTGATCGTTTCCCACCCACCACCACCGAACCTGCCACTGTTTCCAGCCAGAGAACACACAACGGCAGTACCGGACTGCTGGCGCGGCTTTGAGCTGAGGTGAGGAGGCTGCAGCGCTCCCCACCCTCTCTCTCTCCTCCTCTTGTTATTGTTATATTGCACACACAGCGGGGATGTCACGCTGTGTGTGCAATATAACAATAACAAGAGGAGGAGAGAGAGGGAGGGGAGCGCTGCAGCCTCCTCACCTCAGCTCAAAGCCGCGCCAGCAGCCCGGTCCTGCTGCTGTGTGTTCTCTGGCTGACAGTTTCCAGCCAGGAAACGATCAGCCTGTTCTACCCTGCTCCTCACTCGTCCTGAATGAAATTTCACTCGCAAATTGCGAGCAAAGAGTGCAAATTTTGAGGGCTGCTTAAGTGGTTAATGAAAATGTTGTCTGTAACTAAATGAATTGCACAATGTCTAGTGGCTACATGGAAGCCTCTCCTCAGTGCAAAACACATAAAGGTTCTCTTGGCGATTTCACAAAAATTCCCCTGAAGAAATCTGAGGCCCCGTACACACGACAGAGGAACTCGACGTGCTTGGCACGTCGAGTTCCTCGTCGAGTTTTGGGATGAAGCCGCCGAGGAGCTCGGCGGGCCGGCTTCTCCCATAGAACAACGAGGACAACGAGAAAATAGAGAACATGTTCTCTATTTTCTCGTCGAGTTCCTCGGCGGCTCCATCGAGCCAAAAGTGTACACACGACAGAGATTCTCGGCAGAATCCGGGTTTTGACCGAGTTTCTCGGCGAATTCTGCCGAGAAACTCTGTCGTGTGTACGAGGCCTCAGACTGTGAGGACCGAGATTCTCTCATCTGATGAAACCAAAATGGAAGTGTTTGGCCTCAATTCTAAATGTTATGTCTGGAGGAAACCAAGCAGTGCTCATTAGACATGTGCGATTTGTTTCGGTCCGAATACAAATTCAGACACACTTTTGGTTAATAAAATTGTAACAAATAGTAACAAGCTTTGTTAAAATTCATTCAATTTCATTTTATTTATTCATTTTGTAATGAATTCCAAATTTTAAGAACGATTACAAGTCGGAACAGTAGAAAAATGATTGACCAATTCTAATTCTGTGTGAAGAATAGCTGGGGGGGGGAGCCATCCACAGCGTCCTTAACAACCAATGACTCATCAGCTATCAGCGGGATTCCCCACTGACAGCTGAAATGTAAACAACAAAATGCCAGCAAAACAAAAATGTTTAAAAAAATGGCGTGGGTCCCCCAAAAAAACATACCAGGCCCTTTTCCAAGCATCCAGCCCAGCAGGTGAGGAAAAAGGGGGACAAACAAGAGCCCCACCTCCTGAACCATACCAGACCACACACCCTCAACATGGGATGCTTTGGGGTGGGGGGATTTGTTTTGTCCCAATATAACCTAACATCATGAAGAAATGAATTCTTAATTTTCTAATAGAAGCAATGTAGCCATTAATCAGGGCTCAGCACTCTGCTCTCCCCTCTTCCTGTGTACCTGATCAGTGTTTCCATTAGAGATTAGGGGGCAGATCCACAAAAGGATTAAGCCGGCGTATCTACTGATACGCTGGCGTAATTTTAAATTTCCAGCGTCGTATCTTTGTTTTGTATCTACAAAACAAGATACGACGGCATCTGGTATCGATCCGACAGTTGTACGTCTTAGTACGCTGTCGGATCTAAGCTGCAACTTTTCGGCGGCCGCTAGGTGGCGTTCCCGTCAAAATCTGCGTCGTTTGTGTTCGGCTTTTTCCGGTGTATAGTTAAAGCTGCTGTTCTGAGGCGTACTCAATGTTAAGTATGGCCGTCGTTCCCACGTACAATTTTGAATTTTTTACGTTGTTTGCGTAAGTCGTTCGCGAATAGGGATTTGCGTAGAATGACGTCACCGTCGTAAGCATTGGCTTGTTCCGGGTTAATTTCGAGCATGCGCACTGGGATACCCCCACGGACGGCGCATGCGCAGTTTAAAAAGAACGTTGTTTATGTCGGGTCACGACGTATTTACATAAAACACACCCCCATCACTTCCATTTGAATTCCGCGCCCTTACGCCGCAAAAGATACACTACGCCGCCGTAACTTACGGCGCAAATTTGTTGAGGATTCAAACCAAAAAAAGTAAGTTACAGCAGCGTAGTGTATCTTAGATACGCTACGCCCGGCACATTAATGCACCGATGTACGTGGATCTGCCCCTAGGAGTTTGGCAGGCTGTCAAGCATGGAATGAAACTACTTCTGCTGGAAACATTGATGATTAATTACTCCACAGTGTCTGCACCTACAGAGATGACTAGGAGCTTATGTGAACATCCTGAGCCCATTCACTAGATTTAAGTGGGTATGGGCCACCCGACATACTGATCAACACTGAAAAATTATGAATGTAACTTTGTGAAAGAGACAAGGAAGGAATCCAGCAGCACAATGAGATATAGGTAGACATTTTTACAGAAATAATATTCAGAAATGCAAATTCATCAGGAAATTATATTCAACAGATATGCTTAACAGCTTAAGGACCGCCCCATGTACATATACTGCGACAAGGAGGCCCTTCAATGCAATGAGAGAGGTAGAACAGCAGTCTGTCTATGTAAACAAGGCAGACTGACGTTCTGCTAGTAAGATTTTGTGAGAGACACAAATCTTTGTCTTTGTACAGTTAAACCATCCCCCACACAGTAAAAAAAAAACACTCCCAGGGAACACATTTAACCCTTTGATCGCCCTCCTTCCCTGTCAGTGTCATTAGTACAGTGACGGTTCATTTTTTTAACACTGATCACTGTATTGGTATCACTGGTCCCCAAAAAGTGTCAATTAATGTTAGATTTGTCCACCACAATGTTGCAGCTCCGCTAAGAAATCACTGATTGCCGCCATTACTAGTGAAACAAATTAAAATAATAAAGATTGCATAACTCTATCCCATAGTTTTTAGACGCTATAACGTTTGTGCAAACCAATCAATATACGCTTATTTGGATTTTTTACCAAGAATATGTAACAGAATACATATTGGCCTAAATTGATGAAGTAATTTATTTTTATTTTTTAAATTCGATGTGTTTTTTTTAGCCAAATTTAAAAAAAATGTTTTTTTCAAAACTATGTTTTTTTTTAAAAGCGCAAATAATAAAAACCACAGAGGTGATCAAATACCCCCAAATGAAAGCTCTATTTGTGGGAAAAAAGGAAACATTTTTATTTGGTTACAGCGTCGCACGCCCGCACAATTATTAGTTAAAGCAACGCAGTGCCGTATTATGGGCTGGTCAAAAGGGGGGGGGTGAACCTTCCAGATCTGAAGAGGTTAATGGCCAAATATGTGTAGTCCCCTGACCTTCACACCTCTATGGGCTGATTGGGCATCCCATTTCAAAATGGTGGTCATTAATATGGAGTTTCCCCCCCCATCACTGTGACTATAACTGTCTCCACTTCTCTGGGAAGACTGTTCACTAGATTTTGGAATGCATCTGTGGGGATGATTGTTCATTCAAACAAAAGAACTTTGGTGGGGGTCAGGTACTGATTTTGGATGAGAGGACCTGACTCATAATCAGGCTGAGGTCCTCCACACCAAACTTATCAATCCATGGTGTCCGTTTAATAAACTGTGAAGTTTTTTCTCCATTCAGTTCACAGCAGTTCACGGCAGTTCACGGCAGTTCTCATGAGGAGAATTATCTCCTCTGCAGCCGGTTTAATAAACTGAGAACTTCAGTTCTCAGATGGTGAACAGAGGTGAAGTTTTTTCTCTGAAAACAGCCGAGATCTGTGTAAAAGTGGGTGGACTGCCTGTAATCTTGTGAGATATTGTGAGATTATGGTGCAGCCCAGTTCAAAAAGTGAAACTAACGTTTAAAAGAACATGTAATTAATGTTTTCAGACATGTGATAACATATTATATATATATATATATATATATATATATATATATATATATATATATATATATATATATATATATATATATAAAATTACACATATATATATATATATAGATATATATATATATATATAAAAATACTGTATTATATATATATATATATATATATTACACACATACACACATACACATATATATATACATACATATATACCGTATTTATCAGCCTATTGTGCGCACCCGCGTATAGCGCGCACCCCTACTCTGGACGTGAAATTCCTGAATTTTATTTATTTTTTATTACTTACAGTTTTGGTGTCTTGCCTGGCGTCCATCGGCGGCCTTGTCCGGTCTGGCGTCCTTCTGCGACCTTCGTGGTGTCCTCCCCGCTGCTCCTGCGCTGTCTCTGAGCCGATCCCTGCTTCCCGCGCTGTGTTTGAACGCCGCCGACATATACCGAGCGCAGTACACTCGGGCACGCTCGGCTCCTCTCGCATAACATAGAAGGGAGCCGAGCCTGGCCGACTGTACCCGAGTATACTGCGCTCGGTATATGTCTGCAGCAGCGTTCAAACACAGCGCGGGAAGCAGGGATCGGCAGCAAAGTTCAAACACAGTGCGGGAAGCAAGTATCGGCGTATATCGTGCACACACAATTTTGCCCTGATTTTGAGGGAAAAAAAGTGCGCGTATACGCCGATAAATACGGTATATATGTGTGTGTGTGTGTGTGTATGTATGTATGTATATATATATATATATATATATACACACACACACACACACACACACACACACACGTGTTATATAGATACTGTATGTGTGTGTATATATATATATATATATATATATATATATATATACACACACACACACACACGTATATTGTTGTTAATATTCATTTTTAACCCACTGGTGTTGAAATTAGGAAGAAATATGCCTTCTTCCTCTTATCACACCAGCTTCTCTCCCAGATTCTCCACCTCTGAGCTGGTGAATCTGGAAGGGAGATATTTCAGGTGAAGAGCTGTGAAATCTTCAGATCACGGTTTATTAAACTGGCCGTTTGTGACAAAACATCCATGTGCTGTGATGTGAAGTGAAGAATGTGTTCTCTGCTCCTTATCACAGTTTATTAAACCGGCAATGCTCTGTGATAAGCAGTGATCAGCCGTGATCATCATGATCTCCGCTTATCACGGTTTATTAAACGTACACCCATGTCTTTATGGAGGTGGATTGATTTGTGCCCAGGGGGACAGTCATGCTGGAACAGAACAGGTTAAAAGAAAACTATTGCCTACATATACTGTATGAAGGGGTGTGAAACTCAATTTCATTGTTGGTCGCATCAGCAGTATGGTTGCCTAAAATTAATGTCTGCAAGGTAGACAGACAGAATAGTGTAATGATTCTGTTAAAAAAACAAGTAAATACCTATTAAATTCCTTCATCTATATCACCTCCGACATTCTAGTTTCACTTCCTGGTTTGCATCATTTGTTCATGTAAGAACTACATTTCCCAGTATGAATTGCGGCACGCCCAGTAATTCACACCTCCTTGAAGTCTCTAACACGTAGAGAGCGTCCTGCCGCACAGATGTAGTTCCCAGGAGGGGGTGAGCATGTTACTGACCACCGCAGTAAAGCCTCCCATCACGGTGGTGAGTAACAATCAGACAAGCAGGAAGTGAACAGAACACAGAAGAAAAAGAGCAACTTCTGAGCAAAAACGAACAATGAGGAAGTGAAAAGAGGAATGTCTGCAGGTAAAGGATGCTTATTATGAAAAAAATGTTTTTCCTTTACAACCCCTTTAAATGGCCAGTTGTATATGAGGTGTGCTATGTACAGAGTTCCTGGTTAACGAGTGTGTTACATAGAGAATGCAGAGTTCAGGTTACACTATGTACAGAGTGCAGGGTTCAGGAGTGCACTATGTACAGAGTGTAAAATTCAGGAGTGCACTATGTACAGAGCGCAGGGTTCAGGGAAACACTATGTACAGAGTTTAGAATTCGGGAGTGCACTATGTACAGAGTGCAGGGTTCAGGGGAACACTATGTACAGAGTGCAGGGTTCAGGGGAACCTCACCCCCTCTCCAAAGCTTCTTCACATCTCTCTCTCCTACCTGGCCTGACTGTAGTACCTCCCTGTGTAGGTGGCTCTGCCTCACCCTGCAGGGAGATTGTTTTCTCTCTCAGATTCTGGAGATCTGTCCCCGCTGAGCCCCACTTTGAGTGTGTACAGGGATCTGTTATTTCCAGGAACCACTGAGAGCAAAGATGTCCTTTGTAAACACAGAAGGCTTCTGTGTTTACAAGTGACAGTAAGGAGCGGAGGGTGAGAACTAGAATGGAGTTCCACATTCCGTCTGCAAAACTGGGTTGGAGGATCACATGTCAAGGCCTGGCGAGCCATATTCAGCCCGTGGGCCTTGTGTTTGATATATGTGCTGTAGAGGGATGAACGATAATAGAAGGAAGACTGAAGCTGTTTCTGGTACTGCTGGTACTGGATTGCACTTGTACTGGCTGGTGATCTGGAATCTTTCTTTTCCATCACTCTCCAATAGGGATGAGCTGTGAGTTTGAGTCAAACATTGGCTGTTTGCCAGTTCAGCGAACAGCGAACAATTTGGGGGGTTCACGGCAAATTCTAAAAGCTGCGGAACACCCTGTAAAAGTCTATGGGAGAATTCGAAAGTGCTAATTTTAAAGGTTAATTTTCAAGTTATTCTCTTAAAAAGTTTGGGGACCTGGGTCCTGCCCCAGGGGACATGTATCAATGCAAAAAACGTTTTAAAAACGTCTGTTTTTTCGGGAGCAGTGATTTTAATAATGCTTAAAGTGAAACAATAAAAGTGAAATATTCCTTTAAATGTCATACCTGGGGGGTGTCTAAAGTATGCCTGTAAAGTAGCACATGTTTCCCGTGCTTAGAATTGTCCCTGCACAAAGTGTAATATCTGAAGGAAAAAAGTAATTTAAAACTACTAGCGGTGATTCATGAATTGTTGGTCCCGGCAATACAGAGAAAAGTAATTGAAAAAAATCACAGGGGTCGCACCAGTCCATTACCAGACCCTTTGGGTCTGGTATGAATATTAAGGGGATCCTTTGCCATTTTTTTAATAACTTTCTGTATTTCCGGGACAGACAATTCATTAATAGCGGGAGTAGTTTTTTAGGTTCAATAAAAGTTTTATTAGAAATTTTTGACAGAAATCAAAGAAAACCAGAACCGAACCCCCAACAATGGGTGGGACGGTCCACAATGTAATACAATATCACCTTCCATAATATTAGTTACAACATGGGTACAATTACATTACCCGCAGAAACATTTACACCGACATCTCCCGCATACCCCCCTACACATCCAACCATTGCCTCTCCTAGCCCTGGTGCCCCATTGGGAACCTACTGCGCCCATGGCCAGGAGAAAGCATGAAGATAACACATTTACACTAGGAGTGCTGTGACTAGATCAACGAGAAAAAAAGATGAAAAGAAAAGAAAATGGGCCAAGGGAATCAACCTATAACTTTGGGAGGTCAACAACTAACCCAGGTCCATTTTAATACATTCGTGGAAGGTAATAAGAGTAACAGTGAAAAATAAAGAGAGAATAAGTCCAGAAGATAGAACATAAAAGAGAGAGAAAAGAGAACAAAGAAAAGGTAGGAAGGGGATGGGAAGGGAAGGGAAGGGGGGATGGGTGGTGTGCCTGGGCTCTCCGGGCCCCTGGTATATATGACTAGCTCAGATCCCCTCAGACCTTTCAGTCCAGAGGGGAGATTGGGTCAGGTGAAAGAAGTTTCTTCAACGCGTCTGAGGAAGAGTAATGTCTCCAAATTCCCCATGTGAAGGAAAACTTAGCATGATTTTCTAGAACTTTAGCTTGGAGTTCCTCCATCAGCATGACTCCATTCATTTCATTGACCCATTCTGCCAGCGATGGGGGCGAGGGTGATTTCCAGTGTCTAGATATCAGTTGCCTACCTGTGCTGAGGCAGAATCTTAGAAGAGTGTGTTTCTGAAACTTAAAAGTCCCCGGGAGGATAGACAACAGAGCAACCATAGGGGTGGGAGTGAGGGGTTTATCATACATAGTTGAGTAAATCTGAAATATCTGGGTCCAAAACGGACGAATACTTTCACAATCCCACCATATGTGTAGATACGTACCAACTGCCGAATTACATCTCCAGCATGAATCAGAAGCCGAGGGAAACATGATCCTGAGGGTAGACGGTACTCTATACCACCGTGATATTACTTTATAATTTTTTTCCCGGACATAACTTGAGATAGATGATTTGTGTGTGTAATAAAAGGCTTTCTGCCAGGCTGCCTCACTAATATCTTTCCCCAGATCCCCTGACCAGGCTGCTGTGAATTTAGGAAGAGAAGAATTTGAGCGCCCCGACATCATTTTATATAGCTGAGAAAGAGTGTGATGAGGGGTTTCCGGGAGCAAGCATAATTGTTCAAATTCCGTCGGGGGCCTATGTACTTGTCTTGAGTCATGTAGGTGTTTGCAATATGTGGTCAAATGGATGCGTGTGAGCCAGGTAACTCTTGGAAGTGAGGACTCCTCATCAGTCACAAAAGAACCCGTGCTGACGTTGACAAACTGTCGTGCTGTGTGCCATTGATCTCTTTCATAACTATTGAAAATATGGGCAAGCCTGCCCTCAGGGAGCGCCGGGTTATCAAACAGAGGGGTCAATGGGCTTGGGTCAGTGGTTAAGGCAAAGGCCTCCCTCCGTCTATACCAAACCGCCAGTGCGTCTCTGGTCAGTGGTGACAGGTCCAGCAGGGCTCTATATGTCTTCTCGTGGCCCCAAAGAAGGACCCGGAGATCTATAGGGGATAGGTCCTGTTCAACCGAGGTAGCCACCTTGCATCTAGGCCAAGGGAACCACTCCAAAAGCCTAGAGAACACCACCGCCGCGTGATAAAGTTCGAAATCGGGGAGACCCGCTCCCCCCCTATTTATAGGGGAGCACAATCATTTATGTTTCAATCGTGGGCGGCTGCCCCTCCATACGAATCTTATAGACATTGATCGCAATGCCCGGAAGAACGCGGAGGGGAGGACAATCGGTAAAGCCTGGAACATATATAGCAGTTTGGGCAATATGTCCATCTTCAAGGTGTTCATACGTCCAAACCAGGATACCGGCAGATTCAAACGTTCCTCAGTGAGGCGCTTGACCTTGTTTAGGAGAGGGCCATGGTTGAGGGAATATATCTCCGAAAGGTTGGCAGGTATCTCCGTTCCAAGATAAGTAACAGATTTAGACCGCCATTGAAAGGAAAAATTAGATTTCAATACCGCTAAAACCGGTTGTGGCAACGAGACATTAAGAGCCTCCGTCTTGGATAGATTAAGTTTATAGTTGCTCAGGGCACCAAACCTGGCAATCTCTGCCAAAATAGACGGGATGGTGACATGTGGGTGCGTGACATATAACAAAAGATCGTCAGCGTATAGGGAAAGTTTGCAGTGAGCTGAGGGGGTCGATAGTCCCTGTATGCTTTGATTCGCTCTAAGTGCCTGTGCCAGGTGCTCTATAACAAGAGCGAACAGGAGAGGGGAGAGGGGACACCCCTGTCTGGTACCATTTCTTATAGAAAACGTATCTGACACAACGCCGTTGACCAGAACCGATGCGGAGGGGTTACTATAGAGGGACATAATTCGTGCTAACATCTTTTGGCCCAGGCCTTTTTGGGTCAGAGTGGATCTCAGGAAGGGCCAGCTGACCCTATCGAAGGCCTTTTCCGCGTCACAAGAAAGAAGACAGGTGGGGATACGGTGGCGTTTAGTGTATGCGATTAAGTGAATCGTTTTGGTAGTGTTGTCACGGGCCTCTCGGCCCGGGACAAAACCTACCTGATCCCCATGTATTATATTAGGGAGTAGGGGGGAAAGGCGTTCCGATAGAATCTTAGAAAACAATTTCAGGTCGACATTTAGCAAGGAGATTGGCCTGTAGTTGGGACAAAGTGAGTGGTCCTTCCCTGGTTTTGGAATCACAACTATTTGGGCATGTAGTAGGCCGAGGGATGGAGAAAGAGTCTCATCTATAGCATTAAAGGCTTTGGCAAGGAGAGGAGAGAGCTGGGTTGCGAAAGTTTTATAAAACCGAGGGGTAAACCCGTCTGGACCCGGGCTCTTACCATTTTTTAATTTCTTGATTGCCAACAAGAAGTCCGCCTCCGCCAGGGGCGCCTCAAGCTCTTCAGCCTCAGCTGTCGGGATGGGAGGAAGGGCAGTTTCCTGCACATAGGAAGATATAACATCCCCTGGGTCGGGTCCCTGATCAGGGGATCCCATCCCCGAGGGGGGAAGATTGTAAAGTCACGTATAGAACCGCCGAAACTCTTCTGCTATCGCTGTATTATTATGAGCCTTTTTTCCATTGGCTGAGGTAATGAAGGGAATGTGTTTCCTAGCCTGACGGGGTTGGAGCGTGTTCGCTAGGAGCTTGCCACAATTGTTAGCTTGGGCATAGTGTGTAAATCGCCCTTTATCCCTGGCCACTAGGGAGCGCTCTGCAAAAATTTGTAGGAGATCTCTACGGGCATTGGCTAGGTCCACTAATTTAGAGGGTTCCGGGGATTGCTTATGAGAGTCCTCCAAGGTGGCAATAGTGCTGAGAAGACGAGTAATGTCCATGGTGCGAGCTTTCTTTAACCGAGACCCATGATGGATAAATTTGCCCCGAAGGACACACTTCAGGGCTTCCCAGTTCGTCAATGAATTAGTCTCATCCCGAGCGTGGTCAGCGTTAAAGTGTAAAATTGTCTGAATGATATCTGCTGTGCAGGCCGAGTCCGAGAGCAGATTATCATTGAGCCTCCAGGACGATCTAGATTTGAAGGGGGGAATCTTCCCCAAGGTCAAGTGAACAGGGGCATGATCAGACCATAATTTAATACTTATGGATGCTGTCGGTGAGAGGTCCAATAGGGACTGCGAAATCAGAAGATAGTCTAACCTACTGTATGAAGAGTGTGCAGGGGAAAAGTAAGTGTAGTCCCTCCCCGACGGGTGCAGAACCCTCCACACATTAGTGAGGGAAAGTTCGGACAACAGAGAGCGCAGCCTGGTCAGGGCAGCCAGAGAAAGTGAGGACTTACCCGTGGATGTGTCCACTCGGGAAATCAGAGCAGCATTGAGGTCACCACCCAGGATCATGTTTGTCGTGCTGAACTTCTTCAGGCGGGAGATCACCGAGGAGAAGAACTGTGGTTGGTCCTGGTTGGGAGAGTAAACATTAATGACGGTATAGATCATATTCTTGTATGACAGTTTAAGCATGATATATCTTCCTGAGGGGTCAACCCAAGTGTCTAGAACATCTGGCGTAAAAGAGGAGTGGAAGGCTATCGAAACCCCTTTAGATTTAGCCAGGGGGTTAGTGCTATGGAACCAAGTGGGGTAGTGTTTACTTGTAATTTTGGGGAGCGAATCTGATCTAAAATGGGTTTCTTGAAGAAGAAGGATCTGTGTACGGAACTTATGAAAATGGTATAAGATCTGTCTCCTTTTCTCAGGAACATTGAGGCCCCTGCAATTCAGGGAGGAAATCTTCAGGGCTATAGGGGTAGCCATAGAAAGCATAAGGGGGGGGTCCAGGGGGCACCAGGGAGAGACAGGCACACCACGGGAGTGAGGTAGGTAGGAAAAGGGGGGGAACATGGGCAAGAGGCCCAAGAAGAAAGGACAGAAAAGAAAAAAAGAGAAAAAGGAAAAAAGAGAGACCGCAAAGGAAAAACGTGACCTCGAGGGCCGTACTAAACTTGTTGCTAGCAACATTCCAGCTAACGCCACAATGGCTGCTGAATATCCTAGGTGGGGAAACGCGGTCAACGCATGGCGAGATGCCCGCACACACCGCAAGCATGGAGCTAAGTAAACAGTAGCAAAATAAATCTTAAACGACATTTCAATTATTCTGGGATCCCCCGGACGGCAGAAGAAAAAAAGAAAAAAAAAGATTACTTAATACTCAACGACATGGGGTGATGAAGCCCCTGTCCGTGATTCCGACATCATGCCATCCGGGGGGCCCCAGTCAACATACATCTACACACCACATAAAACCTCAGTACAAATCAGGGCCCCAACTGGGCAAAGGAGGGGGCAGGGGGGGGGGGAGGTTGAGAAAATGCTGGGAGAGCTCTCACTCCATCTGGGGTCAGGGCCGAGCCCGGGGATAGGGGGCCAGAGCAGAGCTGGGGATATAGGCAAACATGAAAAAGTGTAAACAGTCCTGAAGCATACATTGTAAGAAAAATAAAAAGGGGGGGAAAAACAAAAACCAATACCACAAAATGACACTTCAGGAACTGTTGATGCAGTGCAAAGCTCCAACCTTTTTCGGGTCAGAAAGGTCCACCAGAAAACTGTTCAGCCGACCTGTATCCCAGATTTGGGAAAACTGAGAGCAAAATGGGAAAAAGAAAGAGAAAATGTTAAAGGGGGCTCCACCTCTCAATCAGCAGGTGGTGTAGGGGCTTCAGCCCTGGAGCGTCTCGGTTTCTTGGTTTGTCTACGCCATCCAGAGGAGGGCTGAAATCCAGGAGTTGCGGCCTTCAGCGGCCAGTCAGGTAGGGATATCTGCGGCAGTTCAAAAGCACCCAAGAACTTCGGGAGATCACCGAGGGTTCTGAAGATAGCCGATTTCCCCTCATGGGACGCTGAGAGTTGAAAAGGGAAGCCCCACCTATATCGGATCTGCTTGGCTTGCAATTCTCCGGTCAACGGTTTCAGTGATCTGCGGAGGTCCAATGTCAATTTGGACACATCTGGTAACAGGTGGATGTGGACTCCATTATGATAAATGGATTCTTGATTGCGGGCAGCCTGCATAATGGTATCTTTAATGGCATAGAAATGAACCCTGCAGATCACATCTCTGGGATAATCTGGGTTAGGATTCTTGGGCCCCAGGGCTCTGTGGATCCGATCAAGCTCAATTGGGTCTTCTTTATCTTTCTGCAACAGTTCGTTAAAAACACCAATCACTACTGGGGCCAAGTCCTTAATTTCAATTGTTTCAGGGAGGCCTCGAATCCGAATATTATTGCGTCTGGCCCTATTTTCTTGTTCATCTTGAGCCAACATAAGCTGCTGGATCTGGGCAGTGTGTTCGTTCAGGATAACCTCATGAGCCTGCAGCGTGGAGACTGTTTCTTCCACATTATGTTCCACCTCCTCCAGCCTGTCTGTAACAGCCCTCCTGAGCTCAGATATCTCCTGCTTATAGGACCGTTCCATCCTCTGTACACAGGCCTCAAAGTCATGTCTAGTCGGCAGGGCCTTAATGTAGGCCTCAAGATTCCAGTCTCCATAGGAGCGATGGGATTCAGGGGAATGACACGCTGAGCGGGTCGAGCCCGCATCCGACTCCGGGGGGGAGATGGCCCTCTGTCTGGTTCTCATGGATGAGGAACTCTTGTGGGAAGAGGAGCCCTGGGAGGCCGAGTGTGTCCCTGCAGAGCGGGCCGCCGCCATCTTGGATGGGATGGGGTCACGCTGCTCCGGACGGATTTTGTGAAAAAATCTATCGATTTCACCGTCGCGACCCGGATCGGGGGTATGGTGAGCGTCTCCCCCTCCTTTCCTGCCCATTACCGACCTGTATAGTGGTGTGTAGTCGGTCAAAGTGCCGTTCGTGAGCGCGGTGTGTGCAGGAGCTCACGAGTCAGCGTCTTACTCCGCCATGCGCCAAGCCACGCTCCTCCGGGAGTAGTTTTTAAAGTTTTTTTTTGCATTGATACATGTCCCCTGGGGCAGGACCCGGTCCCCAAACACTTTTTATGACAATAACTTGAAAATTAACCTTTAAAATTTGCACTTTTGATTTCTCACATTCGAGACCCATAGACTTTAATGGTGTTTGAATGTTTGCGTGAACTTTTGGTCTGTTATGCAAATGTCATGCAAACCGAACTGTGGGGTTTTCGGCTCATCCCTACTCTCCAATCAGTGTGTGAGGGCAAAGGGGGGGGGGGGGCAAGCTGCTAACTTCAGGTGTTGGTTACATTGTGTGATGCTTTGATTGGTCACAGCATTTTATTTGTGATCAGCACTGTCCAATGGACAATGCAGTGACAGTACTTTGCTTGTGCATGCTGGGGGGGGGGGGGTGTAAGAGCAAGAAAAAAATGAAGCTCTAAAATATCATCCAATCCTGTGACATCCACCTTCCATCCACTTATGTACAATAGGCAGACAGAAGGCAGTCAATGTCCCCAAAAATCATAATTCTGATGATAATGTCATTCATAATGATGATGATGGAAACAATATGACTGAATTTGTTTAATCTGATCTACAGCATTATACATTGAATCAATGTGTTACATTTACATCATTCTCTTCCCCAGCATTGTCCCTCTTGTGTTCAGTTCAGGTTTGAAAAGTAAAATGTAGAGTTTTGGAGAAAACATACACAATAATATTCCAGCACTGGAGGTCAGTATGGCGAATATCTCCACAGCCACCATGTATTTCCCTCTGGTGGTCAGATAGGCCGGGATCATGGCAATCCAGACACTGCAGAACACCAGCATGCTGAAGGTGATGTACTTGGCCTCATTAAAACTGTCCGGTAATGTCCTCACCATGAAAGCCAGAAGAAAACTCACAGCTGCCAGAAACCCCATATAACCCAACATAGAGTAGAAGCCGATAACTGACCCTTCATTACACTGAATGATGCTCTTCCCAGGATAGGAGTCCATGTCATACTCCTGAAATGGTGGAGAGATGGACAACCAGAGAATGCAATTCATAACCTGAATGGATGAGCAGAATAACATGACTGTATTGGGAAGTTTGACTCCTACCCATTTTCTACAAGAGCTTCCAGGTCTGGTGGCTTTAAAAGCAATGAAGACCATGATGGTTTTGGCGAGGATAGAAGATGCTGAGATGGTGAAGGGAACTCCAAAAGTGACTTGTTGCAGCATACAGGTAATATCCACAGGACGGCCAAGGAACAGGAATACAGAAAGGAAGCTCAGTATGAGGGAGAGGAGCAGAATGAAGCTGAGGTTCCGGTTATTGGCTCTGACTATGGGAGTGCTCCGAAACCAAACAAATAGTCCAAGTATAAGGAGAGATGTTGTAGCAAATATGACTGAAGTTATAGAAAAAAATAAAACTAGAATGTCCTCCTCGTATGATAAATACTCATTGACCTTGTCACTACAAATAGTTTTAGCTTTGTTAGGCCATTCATTTTCAGGACACTTCTTGCAGAGTTCACTGTCTGTAGAGTAAAAAGAAGTGAAAATAACATTAGGCATGGCAGCTATTTGACAGTATTAACTATTTTTCTGTATTTTTCCTTAACCACTTGACCTCAGGAAGATTTACCCCCCTTCATGACCAGGCCATTTTTGATCATCTCTGTGTTGTGTGTGATATAAACAAAAAAAGACCAAAAATCTTGAAAATATAAAATAAAAATGAACTTTCTGCTATAAAACACATTCAATAAAAAAAAAAAATTGCATTCCTTCATAAATGGTATTCTGCTACATGTCTTTGGTAAAAAATATCCCAATATGCGTATATTGATTGGTTTATGTCAGGGGTTCCCAACCTTTTGAAGATCGAGTTCCACCTAAGCAACTTGGTAACCAGTCGGGGGCAACAATGAGCGTAGCGGGTGGATGACAGGTCACAGCTACTCTATAGGCCCTCTGATCCACCCAAATGAAAGGGGACAAACTCCCTTCTGTTTTTTGGATTGCAGGCAGGTGGGCGTAAATGGACATCTGTCGCTCTATAGAGGTGAATTGAGGGCCCCATTTGGTTGGGCTGATCGTGTGAAAAGCGCCTAAGACTGCTTTCACACTGATGTTCTGTGGTTTACCCAGACCCCGGGTGCGGCGTAGTGCACCTGTGTCTATCCTGCGGGTTAGCTGAACTTTGCCATAGACTCCGTCTGTGTAATAGTCAGAGCTGTAGGGGAAGCATCAGCTTATGGGGCTCTGCTCCACAGCTGCTTTCTTCCTCTACCACCAGATTCATTCACAACACTGATGCTGTGGTATGGCGGGTCAGCAATCTGCGATCTGGGCTTGCCAACCCACCATTCCAGAGCAGGAGGTCGCGGGCCACATCAGAGGGCTCGGCGGGCCACATGTTGCCCCCGGGCCACTGGTTGGCCACCCCTGGTTTATGTGAACTGTGGTAGATATTTATGACATTTTTTATACTAGTAATGGCAGTGATCAGTGACTTAAAGAGGGACTGTGATATTGTGGCAGACAATCTGACACTAACTGACACTTTTGACACTTTGCGGTAACCAGTGACACTAATACTGAAATCTGTGTTAAAAAATATGCACTGTCACTGTACTAACGACACTGGCTGGGAAGGGGTTAAACATCAGAGACAATAAAAGAGTTATCTGCGTGCCTAGCCAGTGTTTTTGTGTACTGTGTGTGTTGATTTTACTAAGGTCAGAGGTAGAAGAAAATTATAGAAAGGCCTCATCAGTAATCATTAATTTCATACAATTTAGGGAGACGTTCGGCCTGCAAAGTGTAAAGGGCCAGATCCTCAAAAGAGATACAACGACGTATCTACTGATACGCCGTCGTATCCCTGGTCCTAACTATGGAACTGATCCAC
The DNA here is from genome assembly GCF_905171775.1 of Rana temporaria. NCBI lineage: Eukaryota > Metazoa > Chordata > Amphibia > Anura > Ranidae > Rana > Rana temporaria. The sequence goes on along the minus strand of NC_053489.1, from coordinate 13,184,813 downwards.
AGAATCAGTTTTCCATAGTTAGGGAGAAGATCCGGCATGTGTAATTGAATTACACTGCCGGATCTTAGGATGCAGTACCGCATCCGTCGCTGGGGGCATTTTGCGTCGAAATGCCGCCTCGGGTATGCAAATTAGCACTTACGGAGATCCACAAAGCTTTTCAGCTTCGTTTTTTCTCCGTAAGTATTAAGTTGCATGTGTAAAATTAGGGCTGCTTTTACAAAGTGTAAACTGTTTACACCTTGTAAAAGCAGACCCTTCTGTCCAGCGACGCGTTTTTTTGTTTGTTTTAATTTTTATTTTTTTCGCCGTATCTTTTTTTTTTCCCGACGCAACTTTATTGACCCGTCGCGATCCACAAAGCTTGGCGTAACGTAATTTCGCGCTATGCACGTCGGGAAAATGACTTCACGAGCATGCGCAGTACGGCCGGGGCGGGAGCGCGCCTAATTTAAATGGGAATCGCCCCCAGTTGAAGAGGAACGCCTTGCGCCGGCCGGATTTAAGTTACACCTCTCAAAATTTCTAGGTAAGTGCTTTGTGGATCGGGCACTTGCACCGGGTTTTTGAGGATTAGGCCCATAGTGTGTACAGAATCACTTTAAAGGACTTTAAATGTTTTAATTTTCTAATTCAATATCAGAGTTTATTCTTAAAGAAACATAAAGCTTACCAGGTTGGTTTGATATTTCTCCTTCTGAACACGGGGCACAATTATAACAACATGGGTGATATCCTTCTCTTACAGATTTTCTGAACCCTGGAAGACATTCCTCGGAGCATTGACCTCTTGGGACCTGAGATAATATAGAGCTATATGATCTATTTAAGAACAAAACTACAGATATAATAGTGTAGGTAAGGCAAGCTTCTGATGTTTACAATGATGCAGCAGGTACAGCAGTGGTTCTCAACCTGGGGGTCGGGACCCCCTCGGGGGTCAAATGATGATTTGCCAGGGGTCACCAAATCCTGGGCTGTTCCTGCCCGCACCACTCTCCCAGCCTTCTTGCGGCTGCTCAGCAGGGCTGTCTCTGGAGCCGGTGGCCACCCAGCTGGGCTATTCCTGGAGCACACGGCTGCCCACTCAGCCTCTTCGCAGCCACCTATTCAGTTCACGGCATGGGTTGGGGGGCAGAGACTAGAGGTCTGCTGACTGGTGAGGATTGTCAGGTGGGAGGGGCTGGAGGAGACCCTATCTCCTGATTTCCCACACTTTTTTTTTTATGAATGAATTCTCTCTGAATTGCCGGGAGTCGACAAATCATTATAGCCGCAAGTCCAGTTTTAAATGACTTTTTTTCTTTCAGAAATGACACTTTGTGCAGGGACAGTTCTAAGTACTGGAAACATGCACTATTTTACATGCTAACTTTACACCCCCCCTAGGTACGAAATTTAAAGGAATATTTTACTTTTATTGTTTCACTCTAAGCATTATTAAATTCACTGCTCCCGAAAAAACGGCCATTTTAAAACTTTTTTTTTGCATTGATACATGTCCCCTGGGACAGGACCCAGGTCCCCAAACACTTTTTAGGACAATAACTTGCATATTAGCCTTTAAAATTAGTACTTTAGATTTCTCCCATAGACTTTAACAGGGTGTTCCACGGCTTTTTGAATTTGCCGCAAACACCTCAAATTGTTTGTTGTTCGCCGAACAGGCGAACAGGCAATGTTCGAGTCGAACATGAGTTCGACTCGAACTCGAAGCTCATCCCTACCCACAACCGGACCATTCTATGGAAAACATGGAAATTTTGGTTACAAAGGGATTTTTTAAAAAATACTCTGGAAATGAAAACCTTTTAACTGTGAATAATAATTCTGTATGACAAAAAAGGGGAATGATCTGAATCTGGACCACCATATTTAAAATCATTACCACACAGTTTTATTTTTTTAACAAACCAAACTTTATTGAGTTTAAGGTATAAGTAGCATACTAGACATTAACATAAAACCCAATAGCAAAAAGCAAATTGAGGACATTTATTTATGCAGCAGCACCAATTCACAATGCGACACAGCAAGAAAAATAACAGAAAAGAATAACATTGACACACAGGTGGGCCTCTCGGGCGAGAGACAGAGCCACAATCAACAGTATATATTATTAAAGAAGCAATATCACAATTAGCCTAAGTGATATATTGGGGAGAACCTGAGGCCCCATACACACGAGAGAATTTATCCGCGGATACGGTCCAGCGGACCGTTTCCACGGATAAATCCTCTCAAAGATTTCCGCAGATTTCTATGCGATGGAGTGTACACACCATCGCATTGAAATCCGCGCGGAAATCCTCTGGCGATGACGTGTCGCGCCGTCGCCGCGATTATGACGCGGCGATGGCGCGACGCTGTCATATAAGGAATTCCACGCATGCGTCAAATCATTATGACGCGTGCGGGGAATCCCTTTGGACGGATGGATCCGGTGAGTCTGTACAGACGAGCGGATCCATCCGTTGGAATGGATTCCAGCAGATGGATTTGTTGTGCATGTCAGCAAATATCCGATCTGCTGGAATCCATCCCAGAGGAGATTTCTCCGCGGAAACAGATCCGCTGGCGTGTACACACCATAGGATCTATCCGCAGAAACCCATTTGCTGGGATTTATCTGCGGATGGATTCTATCGTGTGTATGGGGCCTGAGTGTTATTTATACAATGGAAGGAGTAGGAGTCTAAGTTATCGCTACAAGGTACAAGTCAATAGAGACTGTAGCCATCTGTCCAACATTTTGTTACATTTGCTTAGACAGCCCCTATTGGTATAAATAACCTTTTTGTAGGGTAAATTGTTGTATATTGCAAAAATACAGGCTGTGAGAGCGGGAGGTGTAGCCTGTATCCATCCTGGAGCCACCACCTTTCTGCCACCAAAGTTTCATGCACAAACTTAAGAGTGTGTTTATCCATATCGGAGTCCGGGAATAGACCCAACAGGCATTGTCTAGGATCCATTGTCAACAGTGAGCCCATCTGACCATGAAGGAATTGGACAACTTGTGCCCAAAATCCCTGAATGCGAGGACAATGCCAGAGTAAACGCCCAAAGATACCAGTGGAGATTAGACATTTGGGGCACATAGTGCTCGGGGAGGGACAAAACTTAGCCATACATTATGGGGTAAGATATGATCTATGAATAATGTATATTTGCGTAAGTCTATCTGACATTTTAGGAGACAATATTTTGCCAACCTCCAACACCTCAATCCAATCTTCATCATCCAGTTCACCTGCCTCTGCTTCCCATCTAGGCTTTAGGGAGTAAGCACATTGGGATGCAAATGGGGTGATTAGCATATCTTAGAAGTCTGATATCAACTTACGGGGCTCATCATCGCTTATCACGGCCAAGCAATCTAGAATAGACGGAACTGGGTAATTACCTCCAAACTGTGCATGCAATACAATGTGGTTCGGAAAAGTGACGGATTTTAGTTGGCCAAAGGATTTGAGTCTGCCATCATGAAAGACATGTGAAAGCATATATATACCATTTGAGATCCAGAGTTTTGGGTAGGGAATCTGTAGAATTCCACCCAAGTGTTCATTATACCACAATGGAGTAATGTTATGTAACATAGAGCAGTTATTTTTAGACATGGTCAGGTCCCAGATCCTTCTGTTCTAGAAAATGAAGCTATAAGGGCTCAAAGAAACAAGGGAGCAACCCAGATGCCTCAGAAAATCGCAGAACGGATGTGGGATATGTGACTCAGGGACTTGACAGACCAGAGAGGGGTATCTTTGTTTATCGTATTTATCAAAATAGTAAAAGTGGGAGAGTTCTGCCACCAGGTAATATAAACCAAAGTCAGGGACGACTGCCAATCCACCTGGAAATTTTTGAGGACCTTTCATTACAAGTTATGTCTACTGGCACTCCTGATAAAGGACTGTAACAAAGTATCCATCATTTGAAAGTATTTTAGTGGAATATACACTGGTGAGTGCCAGAAGACATATAAGATTATGGGCAGTAAGATAATTTTTTTCAAGGAGCATTCGACTCATAACGCCCAATGGCAATGTTGCCCATATCTGAGTTTTACATGTAAGCAATAGAATAGGGGCTCCACAATCAGATAATAATAATAATAATAATAATAATAATAATAATAATAATAATAATAATAATAATAATAATAATAATAACTGACTCTGACTGAGGGCAAGGTTGTCTGATCCATTGATGGAGGGAAAACATCATTCGGGAGGATTTGGGATTTACCCCAGTTGATTATAAGACCTTAGAACTTAGCATATTGTTCAATGATTTGAAGTGTCCATGATAAGGAGGGACCTGAGTCAAAAAGATATACAATCATATAATCAGCATAGAGCTCCACTTTTTCCACTAAGGAACCAGAACACAGACCTTGAATTCCAGGGTGGGACCTAAGTGATATAATCTGGGATTCAACTGACATACAGCAAGTAAAACCATTCTACTGAATCGAAAGCTTTGGCAGCATCAAGTGTGACTACCACCATGAAGCCAATTTGATTGTGAGAGGCCTAAAGATTCATAAATAGACACTGGTGTTAAAGGCTGTGTTCTTGGCCTGCATAAAGCCTGTCTGATCCTGATAAATTAAAGATACAATTATCTTGTTTAGACAAAGAGCTAGGATCTTGGCTAGTATTTTGATATCAGCTTGCAATAGGGAGATATGCCTATATTACTCAGGTTGATGGGAGTCTTTTCCTTAGTACTATAAGAGATTCATGTATGGAACCAGAAAGGGTAGATGCCTCAAATATTGCGTAATAAAGAGCTATTGATTTAGGTACTAAAGTGTCAGAGAAGAGGGTATAGAACTCAATAGGCAGGCATTCTGATCCCGGAGCCTTGGTCATGACAAAGTGAGCCATAGTGAGCTATATATCATCTACTGAAATAGGAGCCTCCAATATAACTTCCTGTGCCTCTGTCAATTTAGAGAAGGTAAGAGCATCCAAAAAGTCATGTAGAGTTTGGGCAGGGTAATCGACTTTAAATGTACAAACGTCCTGAAAAAAATGGCAAACTCTCTTGTAATCATTTCTGGGTCTGTAATGAAATCATGTGGAGGTGATCTTAATGCAATAACCACTGGGGGTCTGGAATCTATATGAGCCAGATGAGCTATTGATTTCCCTGGGTGAGCTCCATGTTTAAAAAATCTTTGCTTATTGAAAAAAAGTCTAGCCCTCTCATAACACATCTGGTATACAACTCTAATTTTGAGTTTCAGTCTAGTAAGAGATTCTGCAGAGGGTGCAGTTACATATTGCTCCTCCAAAGATGTTAACTGAGCTACTGCCTAAACATAGGAAAATTTAGAAGACCACTTAAATTTAGAGATATGCTCAGTTAGTAGTAGACTGGCATGTTTTTTAAATGCTTCCCATACCTCCAGCGGGATTGCTGTGCCGGAATTAAAGAAAAACTTCCATTCTGTATTTGATTCATCTGTATCCAGTAATATATATAACCAGAATGGATTCAGCCTCCAGTTTGGCATAGATAAACTAGTAAAAGGTGTTAGGATGACCCAATAAGGGGCATGATCTGATAAAAAACAGGAGCAGAATCCAACCCTCTGCAGTCTTGGGATTAGCTGCTGGGAGAACAGTATAAAGTCAATTTGAGACAAAGTGGAATGAGGGGTAGAAAAACAGACTGGGATAGAGATGTCTCCATGTATTTATAAGGGCACAGTCCATCAATAGGGATGAGATTCGAGTTCGAATCAAACTCATGTTCGACTCGAACATTGCCTGTTCGCCGAACAGCGAACAATTTGGGGTGTTCGCGGCAAGTTTGCATGAACTTTATAACCCCATTAAAGTCTATAGGACTCAAACGTTTGAAATCTAAAGTGCTAATTTTAAAGGTTAATATGCAAGTTATTGTCATAAAAAGTGTTTGGGGACCCGGGTCCTGCCCCAGGGGACATGTATCAATATGAAAAAAAGTTTTTTCGGGAGCAGTGATTTTAATAATGCTTAAAAGTGAAACAATACAAGTGAAATATTCTTTTAAATTTCATACCTGGGGGGATGTATAGTATGCCTGTGAAGTAGCGCTTGTTTCCCGTGCTTAGAACTGTCTGAAGGAAAAAAGGTAATTTAAAACCACTCGCGGCTATAATGAATTGTCGGCTCAGAGAAAGGACATTCATAAAAAAAAAGCATGATAAAGGGTCTGGTGTTGATTTTTGGGGGGAACTCCATGCCATTTTTTTTCAATTTGGGGTGGAGTTCCCCTTAAAATCCATACCAGACCTGAAGGGTCTGGAATGGATATTTGGGGGAACCCCACATAATTTCTTTTTATTTGACGTGGGGTTCCCCTTAATATCCATACCAGACCTGAAGGTCCTGGTAATTGATTTTGGGGGGACCTCCACTCATTTTTTTTATGAATGACTTTTCTCTGTATTGCCGGGAGCCAACAATTTATTATAACCACGAGTGATTTTAAATTACTTTTTTTCCTTCAGAAATAACACTTTGTGCAGGAACAGTTCTAAGCCCGGGAAACAAGCGCTACTTCATAGGCATACTATACACACCCCATAGGCATGAAATTTAAAAGCATTTTATTGTTTCACTTTAAGCATTATTAAATTAATGCTCCCGAAAAAACTGCCATTTTTAAAACTTTTTTTGCAATAATACATGTCCCCTGGGGCAGGACCCGGGTCCCCAAACATTTTTTAGGACAATAACTTGCATATTAGCCTTTAAAATGAGAACTTTTGGTTTCAAACGTTCGAGTTCCATAGACTTTAACAGGGTTCTAAAGTTCACACAAACTTTTGGTCTGTTCACAGGTTCTGGTGCGAACCGAACGGGGGGGTGTTCGACTCAACCCTATCCACCAATAGTCGACTAAATCCGGTCTTATGGCTCTAAACCCATTCTATCCAGGCCTTATGTTGCCATCGCAGAGGGAGCATAAGATGAAACTTCTGCGGGAGGCCTTGCAGAAGGGTCTGTGCAATGCGTTCCCAGAACCGGGGGGATTACCAAAACCTGGCCCTGGACAACGTCTTGCTGAGGCTTCGGTGAGTCAGAGAAGGAGCGGTGGAGAAGGTGGCCGTCTGACCGATGCGTTCAAACAATTTTTTAGTCCGCAGTCCCAAGGTCTGACCGGTTCCAGCAACCATCGCCAGCGTCCGGTTTACATGGTCAGTGAATACCTAACGGCAAGATCCGACTTGGACACCTTCCCCACCTAAAATCCTCTGGCTTACTGGGTCTTGAGGATGGATCACTGGCCAGAGCTTGCACAGTACGCAATTGAGCTACTGTCTTGCCCTGCATCCAGTGTTCTTTCAGAACGCACATTCAGTGCTGCTGGAGGCTTTGTGACCGATCACAGGGTGCGCCTCTCCACCGACTCTGTTGATCGACTGACCTTCATCAAAATGAATCAGGCTTGGATCAACACCAGCTACCAAGCACCTGATGCTGATGTTACTGAATAAGAATTTTTTGTTGAAATGTCAGATCCCTTTGAGACTGCTGATGCTGAGTGACTGTCCTGTTATGCTGCTGATGGAATATCCTTCTCCTCACTTTTCTTGCTGATAGCTAGTAAGAAATGTTGTTTTTCTGTGCTCCTTCACCAGTGCCTAAGGCCTAATTTTTCTGCCCCTGTTTAACAGGGGAGCCTAATAACAATTTTTGATGCAATACTTTGCACGTGGCCTAAGGCACAATTTTTGTCCCCCTGTGTAAGGCCCCATACACACGAGAGGATTTATCCGCGGATACGGTCCAGCGGACCGTTTCCACGGATAAATCCTCTCGAGGATTTGCGCGGATTTCCATGCGATGGAGTGTACTCACCATCAAATCGAAATCCGCGCCGAAATCCTCTGGCGATGACGTGTCGCGCCGTCGCCGCGATTATGACGCGGCGACGTGCGCGACGCCGTCATATAAGGAATTCCACGCATGCGTCGAATCATTACGACGCATGCGGGGGATCCCTTCGGACGGATGGATCCGGTGAGTCTGTACAGACCAGCGGATCCATCCGTTGGGATGGATTCCAGCGGATAGATTTGATAGCATGTCATCAAATATTTATCCGCTGGAAATCCATCCCAGGGGATAAATATCCGCGGAAACAGATCCGCTGGAGTGTACACACCATAGGATCTATCCGCTGAAACCCATTCGCTGGGATTTTTCAGCGGATGGATTCTATCGTGTGTATGGGGCCTAACAGGGGCGCCTAATGACAATTTTTGATGCAATACTTTGCACGTGGCCTAAGGCACAATTTTTGTGCCCCTGTGTAACAGGGGCGCCTAATAACAATTTTTGATGCAATACTTTGCACGCGGCTCCTTGTTTTTGCGCTCCAATTACAGTATGTTTGAGGGGTGCCCTTTTTTCTACGATTTTGCTTTGACAAAAAAATAATGCCCCCCCCCACCACCCCTAAAATAATCGAGATATTGGGCCAGATCCTCAAAAGGGATACGCCGGCGTATCTACTGATACGCCGTCGTATCCCTGTTTCTATCTTTGGAACTGATCCACAGAATCAGTTTCCCAAAGATAGGCAGAAGATCCGGCATGTGTAAGGGACTTCCACTGCCGGATCTTAGCATGCAGTACCACATCCGCCGCTGGGGGCATTTCGAGTCGAAATGCCGCTTCGCGTATGCAAATGAGCACTTACGGAGATCCACAAATCGGTTTAGCTTTGTGAAATCTCCGTAAATACTTACGTTGCAATCGTAAAATTAGGGCTGCTTTTACAAAGTGTAAACTGTTTACACCTTGTAAAAGTAGACCCTTCTTTGCAGAAACGCTGATTTATTTATTTTTTTTATTTTTTTTTCCCGCCGTATCTTTTTTTTTTCCCGAGGCAACTTTTTTTACCCGGCGCGATTCACAAAACACGGCGTAACATAATTTCGCGCTATGCCCGTCGGGAAAATTACGTCACGAGCATGCGCAGTACGTCCGGCGTGGGAGCGCGCCTAATTTAAATGGGACTCGCCCCATTTGAATTGGGAACGCCGGCCGGATTTAAGTTACACAGCTGAAAATTTCTAGGTAAGTGCTTTGTGGATCGGGCACTTAGGTAGAAATTTTGCGGCAGTGTAACTTAAATCAGAATAGTTAAGTTACGGCTCCTCTTTGTGGATCTGGCCCTTAGTTCCCACACAGCACGTGCGCAAGCAGTATTAAATTACTTTTATTCTTATAATAATTTCATGTTGTGCAGGGACATTTCTAAACACGTGCCACTACTATAGACACACAGCAGGTGTGATATTTGAAGGAATTTTTCATTTTTTTTTTTTCACTTTAAACATCATTAAAATCGCTGCTCCGCAAAAACGTACGTTTAAAAAAAAAAATTCCATTGATATATGTTCCCTGGGGCAAGACCCGGGTTCTGAAAGACGTTTTCCAACATTATATTGAATATTGGTCTTTAAAATGATCGTTTTTGAATTCGAACGTTCGAGTCCCATAGACTTCAATGGGGTTCTAAATGTTCGTGCGAACCCGCGGTCTGTTCGAACGTTCTGGTGCGAACCGAACCCGGGTATGCTCATCCCTATTGATGATCACCCACTGCTCCTCTTTGCAGATTACTGTATTAAAGTCATGCCCCAGCGCAAGGCCTTCTCTGTGGTCTATTCCTCACTCTACAACAGCCACATAAAATTTACACTGGCATACCCAGCTATTCTGCATATTCAACCTGCCACGGGTGAGCATGTCACATTCACTTCTGCATCCGAAGCTGAGCACTACCTTAACACTGCACACCCTTCAGCCATAGAACAAGAAGATCCTTCCCCCTCCATCTATCCTTCCTCCCCTAGAAGATTTGCTCTGTCAACCAGAAAGCAGCAAAGTCCTCAGAAACCTCCCTACAAGAGAGGCCTCCCAGATGATCATATTGCGCACAGCTGATCATCTGTTCCTGATAATCCATGTGGTTTGAACCTTTTGTTTCTTCTTTATAGCTGCCTGTTCTGTGCTATCTCATACCTTTTGAGACCCGATCATCTGGAATATAATTTCCAGGGGAGACCCTCATTCTATGTTAAGTCCTTGTCACCTGCTCTTACTTTGCACTCCCCCGTTAGTGTCCAGTTTTCTGGTATCACATGACCTTGTTGCCGTTTCCCCTCTCATCTGGCTAGCAACAATGACTTGATATGCTTGGGATGAATTTGCCAAAACCAATGGGGCCATCTGTCCAAACATAATTTGTTTTGGGAACCGGGGAAAGCTTTTCTCAGAGGACGCATTTTATCCTACACATCCCAGCTCAAAAAACAAACTTGCCTCCAATACCTGCAGGCCATTGAGTCTCTACAATTGGCCCACTGTACCTTAACTTTAAACCAAGCACCTAAACACGCGTTTGATCATTATTCTGTGCAACCTAAGATCACTAGGCAATCATACTTCTGGCAAAACTATGCTCTGGCCACCACCCACCAACTCACCCACCAACACCTAAGGGTGCTATTGTTAATGCGCCCTCTAAGATTAGCACCCTTCTTACTAATTACGCTACATCCCTCTACTCGGAATACCCCAATTGACATGGAAGCAGTGCATAAATTACTTGCGGGGATACACCTGCTTTATCTCCTGAACAGTTGGAGACCTTAATTGCCCTCATATCCCTTGATGACATCTCTTCTACCATACCATTAAGATTTCCATACATTTTACACGGCCCTGCTTGCATTTCTTTGTCAGAGGGCCTCAAATCGCGCTTCAAAAATGATGTCTCCTAAAGAGTGAGGAAGGAGCAGGCCTGCCCAATATTAGATTTTATAATCTGTCATGCATATTAGGGCATGGTATTGATTGGCTGACCAAAAACTCTTGTTATTCCAACCACATGCTGGAGGGCGCCATTGTGTTCCCATTCAATCTCCAGGCTATTCTTCACTCGAGCTTATGCTTTCTGACCCACTCCCTAAGATCTAAACTGTTAATCAGGGACACAGTTATTGCCTGGAGGGAGGTACAGAGACTCCTGGGTCTACTCTACACCATCTCATCCCACCTCCCCAAATTGGGTAACCCAATGTTCCTCCCTTCTTCAGAACACACAGCCTTCACTCAATGGTCCTCCTCTGGCCTGACTGTAACCAATGTCATCGATCCTGCCCTAGGAACTTTCAAACCCCACTTGGAGCTAGCTAATCAATGCTCTCTTCCATCATCACAGGTATTTTACCAGTTAACCAGCTTTATCAAAACCTTCTTTAGCCCACGTCAAAACCCCTGCCAGCACTCATTCATTGATGCCCTGGTGTATCGGGGTCAGTACTCCATAACAGAAATATATTCAAACCGTATTATACACCAGGCTACCAAATACCGCATTGCCTCCTTCAGACCCTGGGCTTTGATTCTTGACAACCAGGATGCCCTGGAGAAGATCCTGGTGGATTCCAAAAAGTCTGCTCTCTGGTAATCTGAAAAATGTGGTGGGAAACTCAATTCAAAATAGCACACCATGAATATTTCCCATTTCGACACAGCAAAGTTGAATCCTCTCTCTACTTATGCCCCTGGTGTAACACCCCCTGCCCATCTCTTTTCCATAGGCCTGCCAATTGACTTATACCTTTTGGGATCAGATACCAATCTAGATTCAGCATTTTACACTGCCCAAAGACCCTATACTATGCCTTTTCAGCTGTGACACTCTGCTGGCTATCCCCTCATCATCTACTAGTATCTCTCTCCCTCAATGAATTCACATCTGTCACCTCACAGCTCACATAATCCTCATGCAGGCTTGGATCCACCCCACCCCACCGCACCTAAAATTGACTTGGCGACACAAGTACATCAAACTTTATTCTTCATGGAGAAAATGAACACTGTCACTCAAAAATTCAAATCCTCTCTTGGTCGGATCACACTCCGATTAAGCTCTCCCTAGCGCTCTCCCCTGGTTCCTTCCGAGTTTGTCACTGGCATCTCAATGAGTTCCTGCTTAAGCACGATCCATCCAAAGTCTAATTTGAACAAACTTTGAAGCGGTATTTCGCCAAAAACAATTCCCCTGAGGTCATGTCTGTGTCCTTGTGGGAAGCCCATAAGGCAGTTCTCCATGGCCAGTGCATATCACTTTCTACTGCCCTAAAGCGCAATGCCAATAAAGCCAGATGACTGCTGCTGGACCAGCTTCGTCAGCTGGAGGCCCGCATATTGTCATCCCCCTCTCTGCGCACGCTGAGGGCACTAGTGAGCACTAGGGCCAGTCTGCATGACATAGACCTGGGGAAAACGGAGAAAGCCCTTCTCAGACTGCGCCAATCCTTTTATGATAAGGCTAATAAGCCGCACACCCACCTAGCTAGACAACTTCAAGATCGGGCGGCCACTTCCACACCCACATCTATTAGAGACGCAAATGGTACTCTCCGCTCCCATCCATCTGACATTGCCCAGCTCTTCCATGACTACTATTCTGCCCTGTACAATGACCCAAGTGTTCCGCACAATACCCCCCTCCTGATTTATCCCAGGTCATACACTCCTATCTGTCGGACTGTGACCTTCCCACTCTTTCCCCCTCCGCCCTTACTAGCCTTAACTCCCCTATATCCGAAGAGGAAGTTGTTGATACGGTTAAATCTCTCCCGAACAATAAGGCCCCTGGACCTGACAGTCTACCTTACCTCTATTATAAAACCTTCCTGCCACTTCTTCTCCCTCATATCACCCCTCTGTTTAACTCCTTTATGACTAACACACCCATCCCGAGGGACATGCAGACCTCTTTTCTTACAATGATCCCTAAACCAGGAAAATACCTCACCTTGTTCTCGAACTACAGACCTATTGCACTTCTGAATGCAGACTTAAAGATTTTTACTAAAATATTAGCTAACAGATTGAACAAATTTCTGCCTTCACTGATCCATAAAGATCAGGTGGGGTTCATCCCCTTCCGACAGGCTGGGGACAATACTCGGAAAGTTATTGATCTTGTGGAGGTAGCGAATAGGAACAGGTCTGAGGCGCTGCTTTTGAGCCTCGACGCGAAAAAAGCCTTTGATAGGCTGGGCTGGCCTTTCCTCTTTGCTACTCTCCGCCAAGCTGATATAAAGGGTCCCTTCCTACACGCCGTCACTCACCTATACTCGTCCCCTTCGACCTTAGTCAGGACCCAGTTTGCCTCCTCACCCACCTTATCTATATCCAACGGGACACGACAGGGCTGCCCACTATCCCCTCTTCTCTATGCCCTATGTATCGAACCCCTGGCAGCTCATATTAGACAAAATCTGGACATTTGCGGTATCCCGGTCTGTACTAGGGATTTTAAGATTTCCCTATTTGCGGACGATGTCCTGCTTACACTCACTCAGCCCCTTATTTCACTCCTGAATCTTCATGTGGAATTAGATCGCTACAGCACCCTTTCGGGTTATAAGATTAATAGCTCTAAGACAGAAACCCTCCCCCTTAACTGGACCCCTCAGACTTTATCTTCCCTCTCCCAATCCTTTAACTACGCATGGAAGTCTTCCAACCTAAAATATCTAGGTGTCCATCTTACGCCCTCTTATGAAACCCTCTACAAGGCTAACTTCCCTCCCCTATATAAGTCCATCAAGGCCTCCCTAGCCAAATGGAAGACCTTAAAGTTATCCCTTTTTGGTTGTCTGGCGACCGTTAAGATGGTGATCCTACCTAAACTCCTCTATCTGTTTGAGACCCTTCCTATCCCTATCCCAGCCGCGCACTTTAGATCCCTCCAAGGTGACTTACTCAGGTTCTTTTGGAATTACAAGAGACACAGGATTGCTAGATCAATATTGTATGCCCCCCGCTCCCAAGGCGGTCTTGCTTTTCCCAACATAGCCAAGTACTACCTGGCAGCTCAGTTGCGCCCAGTGGCTTCTCGGTGTACCCTTCACGCATACAATAGATGGACGAAAATTGAGAAGCTGTGGCTGGCTCCCACCCACCCCAACTCCATGTTGTGGAGTACAGATGTGCCTCTTGGTAGGTCCCAACTTCTAGGGCAGATGGCGCTCTTATGAACATTATGGCGACGTGCTAAATCGACATACACGCTCACCTCCGCCGCCTCCCTGGTTACCTCCTTTCTATTCACTCCCAATGTCCCAGATAGCTTGACTTTGCAGATGTCCCACTTCTGGATGAGTAGAGCCTTGTTTCGTTATGGTCAATTGGTGGATACTAGAACCAGATTCCTGAAGTCCTTTCAGGATCTGAAAGACGCCTTCGATTTACCTAGACAGGCTTTTTTTAGCTACCTCCAAATTCATCACTTTGCGCAGTCCCTGGCGCCAAATTTACAATTTTCCCCCCTAACCGAGTTCGAGAAAATCTGCTTAGAGGGTTCATCCCCTAGAGGTATGATATCGCGCACCTACCAAATCCTGGTTGCGGACATGTCACCAATCGGCCCTCGGCATGCTTATATGCGCAAGTGGGAGCAGGCTCTGGGTGAAGACATACCCTTAAAGACGTGGCAAGTTATATGGTCACAGGCTCCTGGGAGTTCTGTTTGTACCAAGAAAACCAATACAAAATTTTACTTCATTGGTACCAAACTCCTGACCTGCTCCATTCTATATATCCCTCAGCTGATCGCCGTTGTTAGCGCTGTTGTAAGGAGGTTGGGACGCTGTATCATACCTATTGCGCTTGCCCCCTCATTGTTCCCTACTGGCAGATGGTTCACTCTCTTCTCCACTCCATCTTTGGCACCTGGGTGCCATTTGACTCTAAAATGTTCCTCTTAGGTCTTCCCCCCGCTTCTTTTTCTAAAACCTCGAAAAAACTGATGTAAGTGACTTACACCGTCGGATTTTAGGCTACAATCTCCCGCCGGCCGCTAGGTGGCGCTTAGTGTTTTACTTGCGACGAATATGCAAATGAGGAGATACGCCGATTCAGAAATGAACGCTCGCCCGTCGCTTTTTTTTTACGTTGTTTGCGTTTGGCTTTTTTCCAGCGGATAGTTACCCTTGCTATATGAGGGGTAGCTAATGTTAAGTATGGCCGTCGTTCCCGCGCCGAGTTTCAAATTTTTACGTCGTTTGCGGAAGTCGGTCGCAAATACGGATGGCCGGAATTTACGTTGCTGCCGAAAACAATGACGTCCTAGCGACGTCATTTGGAGCATGCGCACTGGGAAATATCGCCGGCGGCGCATGCGCAGTTAAATCGGCGTGGGGACACGCCTGATTTAAATTGTACACTCCCCCTAGCCGCGGAATTTGAATTCCGCCGGGGGAGTTACGATCCGCCGGCGCAAGTTTGGAGGTAAGTGCTTTGTGAATACTGCACTAGCCTTGCAAATTTGCGCCGGTGGATCGTAAATCACATAGATTACGCGGATCGAAAGATCCGCTAATCTATGTGAATCTAGCCCACAGTGTCTTTTCTACTAGATAGATAGATAGATAGATAGATAGATAGATAGATAGATAGATAGATAGATAGATAGATAGATAGATAGGTAGATAGATAGATAGATAGATAGATAGATAGAGCAGGAAGGCTAGTCAGTATAGTTAAATTTACAGTTTGTAGAGAATATATTCACATCCTTAGGAGTTGTAAATATATTTATAAACTGTATAGCTTAGCTAGATCTGCTATTAGTATTTGTCAGGCAGGAGATTGTGCTTGATGCAGTGCTCAAATGTGTTTTATTGCCTGCATAGTGTTTAGCTTAAACATAGTATCTAAACATAGTACTCCGTGTTAGTGTACATGTGCTATTTAATTGCACATACACGCATTACCTGTTACTGCACATGTGCTATTTATTTGCACAGAAATGCAGTCGCTGTTAATGCAAGTGGGCTATTGAATTGCACAGAAACGCAGTCACTCTTACTGCACGTGTGCTGTTTAATAGCAACTAAACGCATTTGCTGTAACTGCGTGTGTGCTGTTTAATAGCACCTAACGCATTTGCTGTAACTGCGCGTGTGCTGTTTAATAGCACCTAATGCATTTGCTGTAACTGCGCGTGTGCTGTTTAATAGCACCTAACGCATTTGCTGTAACTGCGCATGTGCTGTTTAATAGCACCTGAACGCAGTTGGTATCACTGTGCGTGTGCTGTTACATAGCACCTGAACGCAGTTGGTGTCACTGCACGTTTGCTGTTTAATAGCACCTAAACGCAGTTGGTGTCACTGCACATTTGCTGTTACATAGCACCTGAACGCAGTTGGTGTCACTGCACGTTTGCTGTTTAATAGCACCTGAACGCAGTTGGTGTCACTGCACGTTTGCTGTTACATAGCACCTGAACACAGTTGGTGTCACTGCACGTTTGCTGTTTAATAGCACCTGAACGCAGTTGGTGTCACTGCACGTTTGGTGTTTAATAGCACCTAAACGCAGTTGGTGTCACTGCACGTTTGATGTTACATAGCACCTGAACGCAGTTGGTGTCACTGCACGTTTGCTGTTTAATAGCACCTAAACTCAGTTGGTGTCACTGCACGTTTGCTGTTACATAGCACCTGAACGCAGTTGGTGACACTGCACGTTTGCTGTTACATAGCACCTGAACGCAGTTGGTGTCACTGCACGTTTGCTGTTACATAGCACCTAAACGCAGTTGGTGTCACTGCACGTTTGCTGTTACATAGCACCTGAACACAGTTGGTGTCACTGCACGTTTGCTGTTACATAGCACCTGAACGCAGTTGGTGTCACTGCACGTTTACTGTTACATAGCACCTGAACGCAGTTGGTGTCACTGCAGTTTGCTGTTTAATAGCACCTGAACGCAGTTGGTGTCACTGCACGTTTGCTGTTACATAGCACCTGAACGCAGTTGGTGTCACTGCACGTTTGCTGTTTAATAGCACCTAAACGTAGTTGGTGTCACTGCACGTTTGCTGTTACATAGCACCTAAACGCAGTTGGTGTCACTGGGCGTGTGCTGTTTAATAGCACCTAAACACAGTTGGTGTTACTGCAGTTTGCTGTTTAATAGCACCTGAACGCAGTTGGTGTCACTGCACGTTTGCTGTTACATAGCACCTGAACGCAGTTGGTGTTACTGCACGTTTGCTGTTTAATAGCACCTAAACGCAGTTGGTGTCACTGCACGTTTGCTGTTACATAGCACCTAAACGCAGTTGGTGTCACTGGGCGTGTGCTGTTTAATAGCACCTAAACGCAGTTGGTGTCACTGCACGTTTGCTGTTACATATCACCTGAACGCAGTTGGTGTCACTGCACGTTTGCTGTTACATAGCACCTGAACGCAGTTGGTGTCACTGCACGTTTGCTGTTTAATAGCACATAAACCCAGTTGGTGTCACTGCACGTTTGCTGTTACATAGCACCTGAACGCAGTTGGTGTCACTGCACGTTTGCTGTTTTATAGCACCTAAACGCATTTGCTGTAACTGCACGTGTGTTGTTTAATATCACCTAAACCCATTAATATGTCTGGAAGGACAACAAAGAGAGGCAGAGAGGCACGAGGGCAAGCAGGCTCTGCATCTAGAGGTAACGCTGGTGGTGGATGTGGTTTATCCTCTTCAGCACGTGGCCGTGGCCGCTCGTCCTTCTTTTCGGCAGCTGGCCGTGTTGAGCCTCAACATGCAGAGAAATTAGTAGAGTGGATGACCAAGCCGTCCTCATCCTCCTCATCCTCTCTCACACAGACTGATCGTAGTTTGTCTGGCAAAGCAGCTGCCAAGGTGTCCTCTTCCCTCTGCACAATGGCATCACACAATCCTTCCCTAGTCCCGCCATGTTCTCCTGAGGAGTCCCCCAAACTGTTTCAACACAGTGTTGGGTACATGCTGCACGAAGATGTGCAGCGTTTTGAAGGCTCCGATGACGGAACACAGATAGAGGAAGGCATTGATGTGAGCCCAGGGAGAGGGGGTGGCCGAGAGGGACAGCAATCTGGCAGTGATGTTCCCCCAGCTGGAGCATACTGCCAGGTTTTCGACAGTGATGAGGAGGGAGGGGATGATGAGGTCACTGACTCTATGTGGGTGCCTGATAGGAGAGAGGAGGAGGAGGACGAGGCACAGGCACATCTCCAAAGAGGCAGGATGCCCTCCAGGGGTCAGCTTAAGGGCAGCACGCCAACTGCATTACGTGGCACATCTTCTCTTGTGCATGGCGCTGCTGTGTCTCAACGGTACAGCAAAAGTTCTTTGGTGTGGGCCTTTTTTAAAACATGTCCATCAGATCTGCTATTTGCTATTTGCTATTTGCAACATATGTCTCAATCATATCTCGCGTGGCCAAAACATCACCGCTTGGGCACCACATGCTTGTCCAGACATATGTTGAGCTGCCATGCAGCTCGTTGGCAAGCATACCAGAAAGACCCACACCAAAGACCGAAGCGGACCTCCCCTTGCCCTTCTGTGACCTCCAACCCCACTAGACCCCCAGTCCTCTCTGAAGCCTGCACTGAAGGTGTAGAAATAGGTGTGTCACAACCTATTAGTGGTAGTACATGCAGGCAATCTACTGATAGTACCAGACAAATTTCCCTGCCCCAGCTGCTGCAGCGCCGAAAGAAGTACACTCCCAGCCATCCACATGCCCAGCCGTTGAATACTAGCTTAGCAAAATTGCTAGCACTTCAACTGCTACCTTTTCAGTTGGTAGATTCTGCCCCCTTCCGTGAGTTTGTGGAATGTGCAGTAACTCAGTGGCAAGTACCCAAATGCCACTTTTTCTCACGGAAGGCGATTCCGGCTCTCTACCGGAATGTGGAAGGCAATGTCCATGCCTCGCTGGACAGGGCAGTCAGTGGTAAGGTGCATCTTACCACTGACTCATGGTCCAGCAGGCATGGACAGGGACGTTACCTGTCTTTTACGGCCCATTGGGTGACTCTGCTGGCAGCTGGGAAGGACGCAGAGCAAGTTACAGTAGTTTTGGAGGTTGTTCCACCACCACACCTCCAAAACACTACTACTGCTTGTGACACACCTCTCTCCTCCACCCCCTCCTCTTCTTCTTCCTCTGTGGCCTCTTCCTGTGGTGATGTTTCCTCAGAACCAGCCGTGCTCCGTAGGCGTACGAGGGGCTACGCAGCAATGCAGGCCAAGAGATGCCATGCGGTGCTAGAGCTGGTGTGCTTGGGAGACAGGAGCCACACTGGGGAAGAGGTTCTTTCAGCTCTGTAGGGACAGGCTCAGAGGTGGTTGACGCCACGCCAGCTGAAGCCTGGAATGGTGGTCAGCGATAATGGCACCAACCTCCTCTCTGCCCTGCGACAGGGAAAACTCACCCATGTGCCCTGTTTTGCGCATGTCATGAATTTGGTGGTGCAGCAGTTCTTGGGCAGGTACCCGGGCTTACAGGATGTCCTGAAGCAGGCCAGGAAAGTCTGTGTGCATTTCCGGAGGTCATATGATGCCACTGTGAAAGGTGAAACTCCTGCGCTGTCTGTGAATACAAAAGGGGGGAGGGTGGGGGGAGGGAGAGTGAAAGGGGCACTGCTGCAAAACCTAGGAAGGTCTACCTTGATAGACAAAGTGATAATGGAACAAGTGAAAGATGTCTGCGCTGTGAAAACACACTATCAATTATATATTGCAAATGTGTGAAAAGGTAGGGGAAGGGGGAAAGGGGGGGGGGGGACACAAGTGACAGTGAATATGTGGGTATGCCGTGGTAATAACTATATATATAGCAAAAAATTGAACAATAACTCAGTAAATATGAAAGATACACATATGCAACTAAAAAAAAAAAAGTCCAAGAAACGAAAGAAACCCCAGGTCTCCAAAAGTCTGGTAAGTCTGATGGTTGAAAAATGAGGACAGATATTCAACGAAGGGAGACCCAACAGCCAACTCTGGTGAAGAAAGGATAGACCGTCACCTTAAAAATCTCCACACACACCTCTGGTGGTCCCAGCAGCTCATCTTACATCAAGCAAAAAGAGCCTGATAGGAAAACCCTATCAGGCTCTGGACTTTTTTTTTTTTTTTTTTAGTTGCATATCTGTATCTTTTATATTTACAGAGTTTTTGTTAAATTTTTTGCTATCTATAGTTATTACCACGGCATACCCACGTATTCACTGTCACTTGTGTCCCTCCCCCCTTTCCCCCTTCCCCTCCCCTTTCACACATTTGCAATATATCATTGATAGTGTGTTTTCACAGCGCAGACATCTTTCACTTGTTCCATATAATGCCACTGCTCGGCTGACAGACCTCCAAAGGGAATACAACCTGCCCAAGAACTGCCTAATCTGTGACATGCCCACCAGATGGAACTCTACGTTGGCCATGCTGCAGCGGCTGCACACGCAGCAGAGGGCCATCAATGAGTACCTGTGCCAATATGGCAGCAGAACTGGGTCAGGGGAGCTTGTTTTTTTTTACCACACCAGTGGGCCTTGATCAGGGATGCATGCACTGTCCTGACACCATTTGAGGAGGCCACGAGGATGGTGAGCAGTGACAGTGCATGCATCAGTGAGACTGTCCCTCTTATTCACATGTTGGAGCACACGCTACGTGGAATAATGGACAGGGCCCTTGAGGCTGAACAGAGGGAGGAAGAGGAGGACTTCCTTACCTCTCAAGGCCCCCTTTATCCAGACACTGTTCCTGCTTGCCCACCTAGCACACAGGAAGAGGAGGAGGAGGATGAGGAGGATGAGGATGATTATATCAGCAGCATGGAGGTGGAGCCTAGCACTCAGCATCAACAGCAGCAGTCTTCAAGGGATCATTTACAGTCCCAAGGAACACGTGGACTTTTACGTGGCTGGGATGAGGTGGCTGCGGATCCTGTCGTCCTCAGTGACCCAGAGGACTGTGCCCCGAATGCCTCTGCAAACCTACGCTGCATGGCCTCTCTGCTCCTGCAAAGCCTGCGTAAGGATCCTTGTGTACGTGCTATCAAGGAGAGGGATCATTACTGGCTGGCAACTCTCCTTGATCCACGTTACAAGAGTAAGGTAGCGGACCTTATGTTGCCATCACAGAGGGAGCAGAAGATGAAACTTCTGCGGGAGGCCTTGCAGAACGATCTGTGCAATGCGTTTCCAGAACCGGGGGGATTACCAAAACCTGGCCCTGGACAACGTCTTGCTGAGGCTTTGGTGAGTCAGAGATGGAGCGGTGGAGAAGGTGGCCGTCTGACCGATGCGTTCAGACAATTTTTTAGTCCGCAGCCCCAAGTTCTGACTGGTTCCAGCAACCATCGCCAGCGTCTGGTTTACATGGTCCGGGAATACCTAGGGGCAAGATCCGACTTGGACACCTTCCCCACCGAAAATCCTCTGGCTTACTGGGTCTTGAGGATGGATCACTGGCCAGAGCTTGCACAGTACGCAATTGAGCTACTGGCTTGCCCTGCATCCAGTGTTCTTTCAGAACGCACATTCAGTGCTGCTGGAGGCTTTGTGACCAATCACAGGGTGCGCCTCTCCACCGACTCTGTTGATCGACTGGCCTTCATCAAAATGAATCAGGCTTGGATCAACACCAGCTACCAATCACCTGATGCTGATGTTACTGAATAATAATTTTTTGTTGAAATGCCAGATCCCTTTGAGACTGCGTATGCTGATGCTGAGTGACTGTCCTGTTATGCTGCTGATGGAATATCCTTCTCCTCCTCACTTTTCTTGCTGATAGCTAGTAAGAAATTTTGTTTTTCTGGGCTCCGCCACCAGGGCCTAATGCCGCGTACACACCATCACTTTATGTGATGAAAAAAAACAACATTGTTAAAAACGTCAATTTAAATGACCATGTGTGGGGGGAAAACGTTGTTTTATGTCTTGTGAAAAACGACAAAAAAAAATTGAAGCATGCTTTAATTGTATGTGTCGTTTTTCAAAATGTCGGTTTTTTGTTTCACAAAAATTGACCGTGTGTAGCAAAAAACTATGTTTAAAACAATGTTTTTAAACCTGCACATGCCCAGAAGCTAGTTACTGTATGAAGCGAGCTTCAATGGAAAAAAGTGGTGAACGTATAACCTCGCTTTGCTAGAGCATTGTGAAAAAAAACGATGGTGTGTAGGCAACTTCGTCTTTGAAAATTGAAGTTTCAAAAAACTTAGTTTTTTACTTCACAGAAAATGTAGTTTTTTTCATCACATAAAGTGATGGTGTGTACGCGGCATAAGGCCTAATTTTTCTGCCCCTGCTTAACAGGGGCATCTAATAACAATTGTTGATGCAATACTTTGCACGTGGCTCCTTGTTGCGCTCCAATTACAGTTATTGGGAGGGGTTGCAGTGTTGTGTTGTGCCTAAGGACACATTTTTCTGCCCCTTTTTAACAGGGGCACCTAATAACAGTTTTTGATGCAATACTTTGCACGTGGCTCTTTGTTGCGCTCCAATTACAGTATGTTTGAGGGGTGCCCTTTTTTCTACAATTTTGCTTTCACAAAAAAATAATGGCCCCCCCACCACCCCTAAAATAATCGAGATATTGTTGCCACACAGCATGTGCGCAAGCAGTATTAAATTACTTTGTTCTTATAATAATTTCATGTTGTGCAGGGACATTTATAAACATGTGCCACTAATATTTTTCAATATTTTTTTTCACTTTAAGCATCATTAAAATCGCTGCTCCGGAAAAAACAGACATTTTTAAAACTTTTTTTTCCATTGATACATGTTCTCTGGGGCAAGACCCGGGTTCTAAAAGACGTTTTCCAACATTAAATTGAATATTGGTCTTTAAAATGAGCGTTTTTGAATTCGAACGTTCGAGTCCCATAGACTTCAATGGGGTTCTAAATGTTCGCGCGAACCCGCGGTCTGTTCGAACGTTCTGGTGCGAACCGAACCAGGGTATGTTCGGCTCATCCCTACTGCACAGTGGAGGTAAGTATGATATGTTTATTATTAAAAAAAAAATGTGTTTACAACCCGTTTAATCCTGTGATATCAGTTGTTCTACATCTACTCAATGATGTTAAGTCTAATGCTTTGTCTTGTTTACGACTTCTCATACTATTTTACACTGTGAAGGTTATGTTTTTTGTCTTGATGCCCTCAATTCAATAAGATATTCTTGCTTTTCTTGTCTATGTTCTTTTGTACTTTTGTATGGAAAAATCTTAATAAACATACTTAAAAAAAAAAAAAAAACGGTAGAATTATACGTAAGTGGTATATACCAGGCTAGTATCAACAGAGGATTGCCAGAAATATTAGCTAACAAAAAAAAAAAAAAGATCTTCAGAGAGAATATAAGATAGCGGCATTTGCCGATGATGTATTGCTCTTTCTCTCATCCCCATTGATTTCCTTGCCCAACTTGATGCGTACACTTGAACAATTCCGGATTATTTCTCATTTAAAAATTAATTACTCTAAATCATTCGCTCTGAATGTATCGCAGCCATCTTCGATGGTCAGTCTGTGTCAGAACTTTCCCTTCCGATGGAAGCCAGATGACATTACCTATCTGGGCATTAGGCTGCCGTCCAACTTATCGGATCTCTACGATAAGAATTTCCTGAGCAAGTTGAAGGCCGTACAGCAAGATTTGCTTAAATGTTACGTTCCCACGAATTCCTGGTTCGGACGGGCCTCTATCTTAAAAATGACGGTCCTCCCCCGAATGCTGTACAGGATGCAGACACTTCCGATTTTTCTGCAGCCCCCCTTCTTTGCGACATACAAGAGGATATGTAGTAAGTTTCTGTGGGGGTCTAAATGACCAAGAATCAGCTGGTCGAAATTGGTGCTCCCGAAATGGATGGGGGTATTGGCCTCCGAGACATGCAGAGGTATTATTGGGCCACGCACCTGGCGAGAGTAGTGGACTGGAGGGTACATGCCCAACACAAAGGTTGGGTACCCTTGTAGAGCATGGTCACTGGGTCAGATCTGGGCAAGTTGCCTTGGTTTTCCAGGAAACATTGGACGCCTGGTGTTCGATCCCACCCTTTGGTCGGGGCAACCTTGGCGGCTTTTGTGAGGGCCTGTGGAGCACATTCAATCTCGGCGACGGAATGTGGCATTACTCCCCTTAGAGGGAACCCCGACTTTCAGCCGGGAATGGAGATCTTACCTGAGGAGCATATGGCCCTACTCGTAAATGCTGGCCAAACACTTCTTCTCTAGGGGTAGATTTTGTTCCTTAAGAGAGCTGTCCTTGATGTCTCGGACTGGAGCTTTTTCCCTGATGCCCTACCTTCAGATACAGCATTTTTTAGACAACCCAAAGGTCAGAGAAGGATTTGTGAGACCGACCATGGCATTTGAATCCTTATGCATGGGCACGGCTCCTCAGAGACATGTGATCTCGGTATTGTATGCGTCCATGTTCACAAAACCCTTTGCTGCTATGCATAAGGAGCAGGCCTTTGGGAGGACAAGCTGGGTAGACAGATTGAAGCGAAGAGCTGGGAACGGGTTCATTGGTACATACATAAAGGATCGCTCAATGTGAACACCCAGGAGAATGGGTACAAGATTAGAACTCGGTGGTATAGGACTCCGGATCTTGTCCACAAATTCTTTCTGTCTGTATCGGACCAGTGCTGGAGATGTGGACAGGCCACAGGCTCTTTCCTCCACATCTGATGGGAGTGCCCGATTATCCAACCTTACTGGAGGGAGGTTCACAAAGTGACGACTGAGGTATCCTCACTACCCCTGGAGTTTTCCCCAGACCAATACCTCCTTCATCTTTCAAAAATTTCCAAGAAACGATACAGTAGATTAGTGGCGTTACACATGATTAATGCAGCCAGGCTCTGCTTACCTGTCCACTGGAGAGCCGTGGTGCCACCATCTATTAAGGAGTGGGTGTCACGCATTGACCGCATTGCAGCGATAGAGGAGCTGATATACACCGCACAGGATAGAATTTCCAGATTTACCTATGTCTGGGAGGACTGGCTTAAGTTTCGAGGCTCTGCGGCTTACCGTGAGCTAACACAGACTGTTAGCTAGACGTGACTTTGCTGCACAGTCCGGGGTAAGGTTAGTGATGTAGTTGGCTTGCCCTGATACCCAAATGTAAAAGCCGGAGAGGGTAGCAGGTGGTTCTCCCACCCCCTCTCCCGAATATGTGCACTAAGAATTTTGTTTTTCTTCTCTGTTCCCCTCTGCTTCCTTTTCTTTCTCTTTTCTATCTTGCTGACCCTCCATCTCATTTCCTCCTATCTTTAGGGTGTAAGGGACCTACTGGAAGGGTTCAATGGGAGGATAGATCTACCTTGGGAAAACCTCCTTCCCACCCTTGTAGGGGTTTGTGACTTTTCAGAGAGAGATACAATAGTGTAGAGAAGATTTAGACTGGGTGTGGTGGATCCACTGGTCTACCATGCCGGGACGAAAATCATTGGAGCTAGTCTAGACTCACATGAGCCTTATTGTTGAGTGGGGTACCTAGCTCCTATGCTACATATGTTGCTGTTGTCCATGCCATTTACTGCAAGTCCTGATTGGATTTTCTAGGAATGCACTATATGTACCTGTGTCCTACATGCAAATGGAGCTACTTGGTCTGTATGTTCTGATCTATTTCTGTTGATGATGTTGAAGATGCCTGTAAAAACTTTGAAACATAAAAAAAAAAAAAAAAACAGATCTACCCTGAGAATCCAACTCCACCGATCATATTCAAAGGAAACAGATTAGCAATGAGTTGGAAACACCTCTGGAATAGTTAGTATGGGTAGAATGAAATGCCCACCCGGCAAGGACCAATAGGCCTGGAGTGAGAAGAGCTCTAAAGACCTCCCAGGACCAGAGGACAGGCTGTCTGGGGCCATAAAATGAGGATGGGCAGGAGGTGCAGACAGCCAAGGACCACTCCATCTCACAGCAAACAGATCCCCTGGAAGGAGCAGAGCACTGTCCCCACCCAGAACGTGAACAAACTCTGCTTGCTGCTGGCCATCATAAACATTCTGCTGGCATGGAAGGTATCATATCAAGCATCACATACAACTTCCCATAGACAGGGACTGCAGACTGGGTCATGGGTGCACAGGAGGGGCTGCAGACAGGGACAGTGCTAGAAATCTCTCTCACCCCCTCTTACTCACCCCCTCTCTTTCTCACCTCCCCCTCTCTCTCCCCCCCTTTCTCTCTCACCCTCCTCTCTCTTACCCTATCTCACTTTCTCTCTATCACCACCCCCTCTCTCTCTCTCTCTCTCTCTCACCCTCCACTCTCTTAACCCATCTCACTTTCTCTCTATCACCACCCCCTCCCCCTCTCTCTATCTCTTACCACCCCCTTCTCTCTCTACCCCCTTCCTTCCTTCTCTCTCTTACCCCCTCTCTCCCTCCACCCCTCTCTCTTTCTCTATCTCACCAACCCCCTTCTCTCTCTCTCCCGCTCTCTCTTTCCCTCTCATATTCTCTCCACCCCATCTCTCTCCCCCTTTTTCTCTCCCTCTCTCTCTTCATATCTTCCTCCCCCTCTTTCTCTCCCTCCCCATCTCTCTCCTTCCCCCTCCCCCCACCTCTCTCTCTCCCCCCACCTCTTTCTCCCTCCCCTCTCTCTCTCTCTCTCCTTCTTTGAGTATCTATGTCCCGGTCTGTGTGATGCGGGGGGGGGGGGGGGTAATAGTAGAAGTCAGTCACATTCAGCTGGACAGTTCATCCACTTCTTCAGGTAAAATGAGTGATGGGAACATTTCTCGGTATTTATATCCACACAGTTAGTTAGGGCAGATGTTGGCCGTCTATGAACAGGATGGGGGGAGGGGGTTAGGTTTTGTCTGTAGATTGGCTTTAGAGACACAACTAGTATGTTCTGTTGCTTGTATAAGTTCTAGATCAGCTTCCCCAGTGTAACTCACCTTGTCTCCTTTCCATGATATTAGCTCTGGTTCTAGTGTAAGTTGCTGACCCTCTGAAAGGGACCCATCAAAGTGACCCACAATCGTACAATCAGTGATATTTCTACCTTTAATTCTTGTAATCCAATTTACAATTTCCAGTGGGCTGGGCAGTTCTCCTTTATCATTAAAAATCATTACCTCACCATTCTGATCCTTGTACTGAACTTCTTTTACATAGCGGGACAGCTTAAATAATGACAGAAATTATTATAGGTAACAAGTATATGGAACGTTTAGTATTTTTTTTGATTATAAATTGTATATCTACTGTAGTTATATAAAGAAAGAAGAGGTACAGCGCAAATCTAGTGTATAGAAATTCTGATGTGATACCAAAAAATTCCTGGCGTGACACAAAATAAGTGAAGGTGACACAAAATCGTAAGGTCAATTGCTATGCATCACTGAAACTAAACAATTGACTATAAATAAAAATGCACGTGAAAAACAAAAATAACTTGTAAATGAAAACAATATATGAATGTGTATAAAGTCTGTGAATGAATGAGATTGTGCAAGCAAAAAAGACTACAGGTGAGGTATTAGTCCATATGCTCCCAGATATCCTAAAGAAAACTTCTTTCAAAGAGTGAACTTCACAGCGAATGTCTTCAGAGAAAAGGATAGTACAGGGCTGACACAACCTTCCACCAAGGCACACCTGAGTGACAAAACAATGTCCTTACCAGATGTGGAGACCACAACGGTGGTCAGACTGGACCCGGGTATATTTAGAGCCACCCAAATGACTGTATGTAGCACACTGGATCTGCTTCAAGCTATTTCCCATCGGTCAGAACGGATGAATGGCTCAGATGCAAAAAGAAAAGAAAAGGGCCCATAGTGCAACTTTGCAAAACAATTTAATGATCAAAGTAAAATATTGCACTTACAGATAGGTGGAGAATCATAAGCCCAATAAGGTGCACAAAGTGCGATTTCAAAAGCTGGATCTCGGCGTCCTCTATGGCTTCCCCTTCCTGGGTCAGTTCAGGTTAGCGTGAAAAACGTCAGAATGCAGGCCACGCATGGAGCTGTCGGCGGCTTAGGAGTAGCAGGAAGCGGCACAGGATCTTCATCAGGGAGAGGCGGGTAGGCGTAAGTTACGTAGAAAATTGTCACTTTCATGCAGATCACGTAAAGAGTACTGTATGCCTTCACGAGACGCAGGGAGGCGAAATGGGAACCCCCAAAGATACATGACCTTGTGGGTCTGAAGATGAAGTGTCAGCGGGTGTAGATTTCTTCGTCTGGCTAGGGTGATAGGCGAGAGATCACTAAAGATCTGGATCTTGGATCCTTTCAAATCTAGCCTAGATTGGTTGCGAGTGGCGATAGTGAGTGCCTCTTTACTGTCGTAGTAGTGAAATCTGACAATCACATCCCTCTGGTTGGCTCCAATCGGGGGTTTAGGGGCAAGGGATCTGTGGGCCCTGTCCAGGCGCAAGTCAATGTCAGGGATGTTAGGGGCTACAACATTAAACAGGCTTAAAAGATAAGAGCGGAGATCTCTGTCTTCCACTGCTTCAGGAATACCTCTGATTCGCAAGAAGCAGGTTACAGGTAGTGATGTCCAAACCCATGCCATTAGGCAATTCATCAATTGTGGTTCACAATGTGTAGGATATTGTCTGATATGCCTCTGTGGCCTTCTTTACGTGGGCTGTACGAATGAAATGAATGAATGAATGAAAAACTTATATAGCGCGGCACATGCGAACTGAATCGCCTCTGGGCGCTAAGTTGTTTGTGTCTCAAGCCTTCAGAAAAGCAGGGTTTTGATCTGCCTTCTGAAAGACAGGTGGTTTTGCTCCAACCGAATGCTGGTTGGTAAAGCATTCCAAAGCCTGGGGCCCTGGAAGGCAAACCTTCTTTCTCCTTTGGACTTGTATTTGGTTTTAGGAACCTTGACCAGATTTTGGTCGGTGGATCGCAGAATGCGGTTGCAATTGTGCGTTTTGATCTTGTCGCATAGATATCTAGGAGCCTTCCCATGGATGCACTTATGTGTCAGGCAGAGTGCTTTGAATGCAATTCTGTCTTTCACTGGCAACCAGTGAAGGGATCTCAGTGAAGGTGAGATTGATTCCCAAGATTTTTTCCCAGTCACCAGTCTAGCGGCCGTATTCTGTACGACTTGAAGACGAGCGATTTGGTACTTGGGGAGCCCGAGGTAAAGGGCATTTGCATAGTCCAGTCTGGAATTCACGATTGTTCCCACCACGACTGCTACGTCTTCTTTGGGGATAAATGGAATAAGTCTGCGTAGTAGGCGCATCAAATGGTGCGTCCCGCTGACTACTGACCCTATTTGTGCGTCCATTGTCATGAAGGTGTCAAACGTGACTACTAGACTTTTGACTTTGGAGCTAGGGGAGATGGTTTGACCCAGGATGGGCGATGGTGTCCAGTTTGTTGTCGGTTGTCTCTTCCGACTGGCATTGAACATAAAGAGTTCTGTTTTAGCGCTATTGAGTTTGAGATAACTCTTAGTCATCCAGTTTTCTATTGAAGAGAGACATTCTCTAATCTGAGATGATGATCCTTTTTGTGGCAGATGCGAAAATACAACTGCGTGTCGTCTGCATAAGAGTGATAGAGTAGTTCTTGGCTACTGATAATATCAAAGAGAGGACGAAGATAGATATTAAACAGCACCGGTGATAGGGGGGATCCTTGGGGGACCCCACATGGCACCGTGCGTTTTTCTGACGTGAAAGATCCCAGTTTCACTGTTTGTGATCGGTTTCCGAGAAAAGAGGAGAACCATGGTAAGGCATCTTCTGAGACTCCGGCGACTTCTGTTAGTCGTCTCAGTAGCAATTTATGGTCTACTGTGTCAAAGGCTGCGCTTAGGTCCAGCAGAACCAGGAGACACGATTCTCCTTCGTCTGCGGCCTCGAGCGCATCGTCCCATATTTTCAGTAAGGCCGTTTCTGTCCCGTGCCCGGGACGGAACCCGGATTGAAATGGATCGAGTAGGTTGTGGGTATCCAGATGCTGTTGCAGCTGATTTACCACCACTTTCTCCATTATCTTGGACAGAGCATTTAGACCTGTTATGGGACGGCGGTGAGTTGGGTCCATAGGATCCAAATTAGGTTTTTTCAAGATTGGCAGGATTGTGCCCTCTTTCAGCAGGGAAGGCACTATGCCTTCCTTAAATGACTGATTTATAAGCTGTGTGATCGGAGGCGCCAGGATGTCGGCGCATTCCTTCAGTAGCTTGGTGGGAATGATGTCATTGGGTGCTGTGCTGTTGCGCAGCGCACCAATGAATTTTTTAGTGGTATCAATGGAGATGGGTTCCAAAGTGAACTTAGTTGATTGTAGAGGCGTTCCGTCGGTGTTTTGATTGAAGAGGGGGCTGAGTGGAGTATTGTTTTGCCGAATACTTACCCGAATTTTTTCAATTTTGTTGATGAAGAAATCCGATAGTTCATTGCAGAACTCTTGGGTGTCTGAAGTGGGGACTTCAAGACATCCCGGATTCATGGTCTGGGTGACCATCCTGAAGAGTTCGCACGTGGGCGATTCATTGCGCTGTTAATCACCATGGAAAAGTGAAGTTTTTTGGCTTTGAAACACTTCCTTGTGATATCGTGTTGTTACTGCTTTGTAGAAGTTGAGGCGGGTCTTCTGAAGGACTTCTTTTCCAGGCGGGCTTCCGCCCTTCTGCGCTCTTGCTTCAATAGCGACAGCTGGTTTTTGAACCAGCTGGACTTTTTTGCCCGGCTGCGGACTTTGCGCTTTGGTGTGCTAAGTCGGCTGACTGTAACAGAGCTGCATTTATGGCATCCAATGTATCTGAGGCTGCTAGCTGAGGAGGAATAGCCCCAATTCGGTTTCCCAGGGTAGATCTGAGAGTTCCGAGTGGAGCTTCCTCTGAGATCTAGCCCAGTGTATTGTCACCGGCTTGGGTACTTTCATGACTAGTGGAATTCTGGGACTTATGAAGCTAATTGCATGGTGGTCTGTCCATGGCAAAGGATCATTACCCAAAATGTTTATTTTCAGATTTTGTCTGAAAATTAGGTCGAGAGTGTGACTGAAGCATGCGTGGGTCCGCATATGAGTTGCTGAAGTCCTAATCCTTCCAGGTGGTCGATGCAGGCCTCGCGATGGGATCTGTGAGGAGTTGGCCCACAAATTGAAATCCCCGAGCAGCAAAAGATGATTGCTGTTAAGGGAGTAAGTGGATATGTACCATCCAGGTTTGGGGTTCCCAGTGTAGCCAATCTGGTCATTGGGGGGCTTCATGATTAACGTCAGGACTCCAGCGGCTCGGGAGACCAGACACATAGTACACAGGGAATTGAGACCAAACAAAGGCTATATATCTACAGTTGCAATAAAAAGTATGTGAATCCTTTTGGAATGATATGGATTTCTGCACAAATTGGTCATAAAATGTGATTTGATCTTCATCTAAATCACAACAATAGACAATGACAGTCTGCTTAAACTAATAACACACAAATAATTAAATGTTACCATGTTTTTATTGAACCACACCATGTTAACATTCACAGTGAGGTGTAAAAAAGTATGTGAACCCTAGATTAATAACATCTCCAAGAGCTAATTGGAGAGCGGTGTCAGCCAACTTGAGTCCAATCAATGAGATGAGATTGAAGGTGTTGGTTACAGCTGCCCTGCCATATAAAAAACAACACCAGTTCTGGTTTGCTTTTCACAAGAAGCATTGCCTGATGTGAATGATGCCTCGTACAAAAGAGCTCTCAGAAGACCTACGATTAAGAATTGTTGCCTTGCATAAAACTGGAAAGGGTTATAAAAGTATCTCCAAAAGCCTTGCTGTTCATCAGTCCATGGTAAGACAAATTGTCTATAGATGGAGAAAGTTCAGCACTGCTGCTACTCTCCCTAGGAGAGGCCGTCCTGTAAAGATGACTGCAATAGCACAGCGCAGACTGCTTAATGAGGTGAAGAAGAATCCTAGAGTGTCAGCTAAAGACTTACAAAAGTCTCTGGCATATGCTAATATCCCTGTTAGTGAATCTATGAAATGTAAAACACTAAACAAGAATGGATTTCATGGGAGGATACCACAGAGGAAGCCACTGCTGTCCAAACAAAACATTGTTGTACGTTTACAGTTTGCACAAGAGCACCTGGATGTTCCACAGCAGTACTGGCAACATATTCTGTGGACAGATGACACCAAAGTTGAGTTGTTTGGAAGAAACACACAACACTATGTTTGGCGAAAAAGAGGCACAGCACACCAACAGCAAAAACCGTATCCCAGCTGTGAAGGTATGGTGGTGGGGGAATCATGGTTTTGGGGCTGCTTTTCTGCGTCAGGGCCTGGACAGATTACTATCTATATACAAAAACCATCTAGAGGGACAAGGGTACAGGGAATGCAAGGTTGCAAGGAAGGGGGATCTCAACAGGGTACTATAACAGAAGCAAGGCAGGGGGAGGCAGGAACAAGGCAGAGGGGTACAGACTGGATCAGGTTAGGCATCAGGAAAATGCAGCAAGGAAGGGACCAGAACGGTGACACGCTGGGGGAAGGGATGAGAAGCATTAAGTAGCCCCCCAGCAGCTGAACACTAATTTGCCTGATTACACCAGCCTGCTGGGTCTTGGGACACACCTGCTGGTGAAAACTGAAGCTGCAGCAAACAGCCCAGAGCAGGATAGTGCCACCAGCAGGTGAACTTAATCCTAACACACGCACTCAGTGTAGATCCACCATCTGCTGTGGTGAAGGCTGTTCAGCAACTCCTACCCTCCAGATATAGCGATGGTAAATAACGCTCACCAGGATCCAGATGAATTCTCCATAGTACAGTGTTAATTAGATAAAAGTGAAAATAAAAGAAATTATATAAACATATGACAATGGGTGCCACTGCCGACCCTGTATCAGACAGTGACCTGACATCAGCACTAGTGTCTCCTCCCCAATGCATTTCATCTAATAGGACCAAGAGGACCTCTTGATAATGTCAATTGGATGAAACGCATCAGTGAGGAGTTGCTGTTCATTTACATTTAGTGCTACACATTTTTGCTTAAAGTGGTTTAAACTCTCTCTTCCAACTTCAGCTCATTTAAATCCTTATTAATAAATCTACTGATAGCTGCCTGTTAAATCTCCCTTACTTGTTTCTACTTCTTGTATTTCATCCCGCAATGTTTGATTATGTTTCCCGTCCTTCGATTCACGACGCGCTCTGTGTGCCGTTCCCCTTTGATGTTATGCCGTTTCCGAGAGGCTCAGCACTTTGTGGCACAGCTTCGAAGACACATGAGACTGGGCCAGTCTTACCCAGCCTTCTTGCTTGGTTGCCATAGTAACGCCATTGGAGAAAGAGGCTTGTAACACACGATCGTACATGTGCGAGATTTCGGGCAAAGGAAGACAAGGAAGGGCGGAAATGAAAACAATACTCAATATGGTGCAGTCTAATCCCGAAAGAATAATTAATAAAACGACTACTACAGTAAGTTACAAGCGTTTTTGGAATAGATTAGACCAGAGGTCTCCAAACTTTCTAAAACAAAGGGCCAGTTTACTGTCCTTCAGACATTGGGGGGGTTGGACTGTGGCCATCATGAGTAGAGATTGTCACAGCATCAGCTGGAGTAAACAATGCCCCATTTTTGGTGTCAGTGAGAGCAATAGTCCCCCATCGTTGGTGTCATTGGGAGAAATAGTCCCCGATCTTTAGTGTCATTGGGAGGAAACTGTGCCCCATCATTGGTATCATTGGAAGAATAGTCCCCCATCATTGGTGTCATTGGTAGGAAATAGTGCCCGATCTTTGGTGTCATTGGGAGGAATGAGTCCGTCCCTGTCATTGGTATTATTGGGCCCATTGAGTGAAGTGAAGAACTTATATAGCGCAGCACATGCGAACTAAATCGCCTCTGGGCGCTCGTTGTTCCTGTCTCTTTTTCCTTGTTGTTCCTGTCTCATTGTTGGTGTCATTGGGAGGAACTGTACCCCTTGTTGGTGTCAGTGAATAAAATACTGACCCAAGGGCAAGATAAAGGCAAGCAAAGGGCCGCATTCGGCCCCCGGGCCGCAGTTTGTGGACCCCTGCGTTAGATTAAGCAAGTATTGTAAATGATGTTACACATTACATGGCATGAAATGTGCGATACAAAGTGCAAAGTTTACTTCCTCTTTAAGATTATATATAAGTTTGGTATTACTTATCTGTGTCAGCTGCCATCTACCGCAGCGCAGAGATAAACCTTTTTTTATTTCTAAATATATTTTTTTTACATACTGTCACCATAGAAAGTGCAGCGTCATTATGGAAAATAAATGAAATTTCAAAAACCACTCACCATGCCTCTTAGAAAATACCTCATAGTGTTTTCTTTCCAAAATGTGGTGATTTTGTTGGTAATTCCCTGTCCTGGCACTTCAGAGACTCAAGAAATGTGATAGGTAGTCAGGAAATTAGATGTGTAACTTATGCTCCTGAAAGCCCAATGGTGTCCTTGGATTGTGTGCCTCTCTATAGGGATGAGCTTCGCGTTTGAGTCGAACTCGGCAAACAGCGAACAATTTGTGGGGTTCGCGGCAAATTCGAAAAGCCGCTGAACACCCTGTAAAAGTCTATGGAAGAAATCTAAAGTGTTCATTTTAAAGGCTTATATGCAAGTTATTGTCCTAAAAAGTGTTTGGGGACCTGGGTCCTGCCCCAGGGGACATGTATCAATGCAAAAAAAAGTTTTAAAAACAGCCATTTTTTCGGGAGCAGTGATTTTAATAATGCTAAAAGTGAAACAATAAATGTGAAATATTCCTTTAAATTGTGTACCTGGTAGGGTGTGTAAAGTATGTCTATAAAGCAGTGCATGTTTCCCCTGCACAAAGTGTGGGGGGACCCCCACAGTTTTTTTTTTTTTAATAACTGACTTTCAATGCCTTTTCTCTTCATTATAGCCACGAGTGGTTTTAAATTACTTTTTCCTTCAGAAATTACACTTTGTGCAGGACAGTTCTAAGCACCGGAAAAACAAGCGCTACTTTACAGGCATACTATAGACACCCCCTAGGTACGAAAATTTAAAGGAATATTTCACTTTTATTGTTTCAATTTAACCACTTAAGGACCGCCTAACGCCGATATACGTCGGCCAGAATGGCCTGGCTGGGCACAATCATGTACCTGTACTTCACCTTTAAGAGCCCCAGCCGTGGGTCGCGCACGCGCCCCGCCAGCGGTGTGCGCTCGTGACCCGATCCAAAGCTCCGTGACTGCGCCTGCGGGACCCATGGACCGGATCGCCGCCGGTGTCCCGCGGTTTGGTCACAGGAGCTGAAGAACGAGGAGAGGTGAGTGTAAACAAACCTTCCTCGTTCTTCTCTGTGGCAATGTCAGTGATTGTCTGCTCCCTGTTATATATATATCACACCAACAGCCATTATTCTTACTGTATGGGGGCTACAGTAAGAATAATTTCCTTAGGACACACTTAACCCATTAACGCCCCCTATTGGTTAACCCCTTCACTGCCATTGTCATTTTCACAGTAATCAGTGCATTTTGTATAGCACTTTTTGCCTGTGAAAATGAAAATGGTCCCAAAAATTTGTCAAAAGTGTCCGAAGTGTCCGCCATAATGTTGCAGTCATGAAAAAATCACTGATCGACACCATTACTAGTAAAAAAAAAATATTAATAAAAATGCCAATTAAAAAACTATTCCCTATTTTGTAAACGCTATAACTTTTGTGCAAACCAATCAATAAACGCTTATTGTGATTTTGTTTTACCAAAAATAAGTAGAAGAATACGTATCGGCCTAAAGGAATAAAAAAAGTTGTTTTTATATATTTTTTTGGGGATATGTATTATAGCAAAAAGTTAAAAATATAGAATTTTTTTGTCGATCTATTTTTGTTTATAGCACAAAAAATATAAACTGAAGAGGTGATAAAATACCACCAAAAGAAAGCTCTATTTGTGGGAAAAAAAGGACGCTGATTTTGTTTGGGAGCCACATCGCACGACCGCGCAATTGTCAGTTCAAGCAACGCAGTGCGGAATCGCAAAAAGGGGCAAGGTCCTTAACCTGCATAATGGTCCGGGTCTTAAGTGGTTAAAGAGAAAGATGCCGCTCAGGTGTGGAGATATTCAAAATAATTGCTTCTCCCAGAACCACGGGTGCAGGCAATGCATGTGAGATTGCAAAACAAAAGAACTGATTCTTCTGGACAGCCGCACTCCGAATAAAAATTGCCTTTAGGCTAGGTTCACACTGCTGCGAATTCAAAATCACGGTAAAATCGCAATTTTACCGCGATTTTGCGGCTGCGGTTTTGCCGCGATTTTGCCACGATTTCTGCCGCGATTTAAGAGACATCTGTGCAGGGTTCAATGTAAATCGCGGCTCGAAATCGCAAAAAGTAGTACAGGAACTACTTTTTTAAATTGGTGCAGCGCCGCAGATGCGGCCGTCGCACCGATTAGGACGGTGCCATTGCCGACAATTGCCCGCAACTGCCGCAGATTTGAGATGCGATTTGACATGTGGAAATCGCATCTCAAATCGTACCAAATCGCACCCAGTGTTGAACCTGGGCTCATTGTAAATCCAAATAGAAAAACAGCCCTATGTGTCACAGCACACCTGCAGAGCTGACGCGTTTCCACACTATACTTAGTGTTTATCATAGCTATGATTTTTTGTTTTGCAATCTTAAGTGGTTTTAAGTATTATTAAAATCACTGCTCCCCGAAAAACGGGCCGGACCGGGGCAGGACCCAGGTCCCCAAACAGTTTTTAGGACAATAAACTTGCATATTAGCCTTTAAAATCAGGGAGTGATCCAGGATGCGGGGGCGGCTATTCGTTTCTAGTCGCCCCCTCGCGATCGCTCCCCGGAAGCTGAAGAATGGGGAGAGCCGTATGTAAACACGGCTTCCCCGTGCTTCACTGTGGCGGCGCATCGATCGTGTCATGCCTTTTATAGGGAGACTCGATCGATGACCATCAGACCTACAGCCACACCCCCCTACAGTTGTAAACACACACTGGTGAAACATAACTCCTTCAGCGCCCCCTGTGGTTAACTCCAAACTGGCAACTGTCATTTTCTCAATAAACAATGCAATTTAAATGCATTTTTTTCTGTAAAAAATTTACAATGGTCCAAAAAATGTGTCAAAATTGTCCGAAGAGTCCGCCATAATGTCGCAGTCACAAAAAAATCGCTGATCGCCGCCATTAGTAGTAAAAAAAATTAATAAAAATGCAATAAAACTATCCCCTATTTTGTAAACGGCTATACATTTTTGTGCAAACAATCGATAAACGCTTATTGCGATTTTTTTTTACCAAAAATAGGTAGAAGAATACGTATCGGCCTAAACTGAGACATTTTTTTTTATATGTATTTTTGGGGGATATATATTATAGAAAAAGGTAAAAAATATTGAATTTTTTTCAAAACTGCTCTATTTTTGTTTATAGCACAAAAAATAAAAACCGCAGAGGTGATCAAATACCACCAAAAGAAATCTCTATTTGTGGGAAAAAAAGGACGTCAATTTTGTTTGGGAGCCACGTCGCACGACCGCGCATTTGTCTGTTAAAGCGACGCAGCGCCGAATCGCAAAACCTGGCCTGGGCCTTTAGCTGCATTTTGGTCCGGGGCTTAAGTGGTTAATAAATACATTGGGGTGTCTACTTTTTAGAAAAGGGGTCTTTTGGGTGGGTATTTCCTGTCATTTTAGGGCCTCAAGAAATTAGACCATCAGAACTGATCAATTTCCAGATCGATATCCCATAGCGTGTAGAACTTTCCCACAGACTAAATAATATGCACTGATTTGGGTTATTTTTAACCAAAGAATTGTAATATCATTTATTTGGAAAATGTTATAAACAACATTTTTAAACAAAGTCTATTTCCAAATTTTCTGTCTTTTCTTAATTTTTTTTTATCAAAACATTACAAAAAAACCTGTGGTGATTAAATCCTACCAAAATGTATTTCTATTTGTTTAAAATAATTATAAAAATCTAATTTGGGTGCATTGATGCTTGACTGAGTGATTATCATTCAAAGTGTGACAGTGATTAAAACTGAAAATGGCCTGGGCAGGAAACGGGGGCAGGATATCCTGTTCTTGAGGTGGTTAAAATGGAAAAAACAAATGAAAAAAAAAAGAAAACCAAAAATGGTGCACAACTGCTGGTCGGGTCCCTCAAGATGATTTCAAATCCCCCCCAATGTTCCCAGAATGAATATATTATCTACATTTTTAAACTTTTCCTCAAGCTTGCTGCTTAAGCACTTTTTAACCACTTAAGACCCGGACCATTATGCAGGTAAAGGACCTTGCCCCTTTTTGCGATTCCGCACTGCGTCGCTTTAACTGACAATTGCGCAGTCGTGCGACGTGGCTCCCGAACAAAATTTGGCATCTTTTTTTTTCCCACAAATAGAGCTTTCTTTTGGTGGTATTTGATCACCTCTGCGGTTTTTATTTTTTGCGCTATAAACAAAAATAGAGCAACAATTTTGAAAAAAAACAATATTTTTTAAGTTTTGCTATAATAAATATCCCCAAAAAATCTGGTAGGGAGTGGATCATGGGTGCAATGTCAGGCTCCTGCAGAGAAGTCCTTCAGCTTTCTGCCCATACATCTGTACAGGCTTTTTGTTAGAAAGCTGAGGACTTGTGAATGGACTATGAGAGCACTGATCAGCACAATCACAGTCCATTGATATTCCAATTCTGTCTGCCACAATGGACGACAGGACTTGTAGTTTATTCATTCTCAGATTCTTGTGAATAAATTACATGACTGTGTAGGCAGAGCTGGTTTTGAATGTGGCTGCGGTTTTGGGAGAGAGGAACCCTCTATCCACTGGTATGGGAGGTTTGGGGGGGGGGGGGTGAAGGAACATGTGCTGGAACATGTTACACCCTAAATACTGATGTGCCATGTAACATGTTCCAAAAGGTTAACTTAAAGCCTTAAAAGCATTACCTATGGAAAAGTAAAGGTACTAAATTTTGTCACCATTTCAGAGGTGCCGGTCATTTTAAGGCTTGACATATCGGCTATCTATTTATTCAGTGCAACCTCATCTTTTATATTTTACCAAATAAGTGGGTAATATATTACATTTGCATGCCCTAAAATGAACTTAGTGTATCTTTTACTGAAAACAAAAGATTACATTTGGTAAACCATTGCACTAATATCATGTGACAGAAAAAGATGATACAGCAAGCATTGTTTCTCCAGGGTCTCTGCTTTCATAAAATATACTGTATACTGTTTGGGGTTTTATATAATATTCAGGCCTAAAATTATTTTTTAACATGGGTGCAAACATGTAAAAAAAAAGCTCCAGAGGTGAAAGGGTTAAACATCTCTAAACTAAACATGACCCTAAACTGGGTGTAATTTTTGTCTGGGCACATTGGGCCAGATCCACAAAGAGTTACGTCGGTGTATTTATTGATACGCCACGTAAGTTCTACGATGCGCCGTCGTATCTTTGTTTTGTATCCACAAAACAAGATACACCTGAATGTGGTCTAGATCCTACCGACGTACGTCTTAGTATGCTGTCGGATCTTAGGTGCATATTTACGCTGGCCGCTAGGTGGCGCTTCCGTTGATTTCCGCGTAGAGTATGCAAATTAGCTTGATACACCGATTCTCAAACGTACGTCCGCCCGGCGACGTTGTTTACGTAAGGCTTTTTTCGGCGTAACGTTACCCCTGGCTCTATGATGCGTACACAATGTTAAGTATGGACGTCGGGACAGCGTCAAATTTTCCGTCGTTTGCGTAAATCGTTCGCGAATAGGGCTTTGCGTAAGTTACATTCACATCGAAAGCATTGACTATTTGCGACGTGATTTTGTGCATTCGCACTGGGATACGTCCACGGACGGCGCATGCGCCGTTCGTAAAAAGCGTCAATTACGTGGGGTCATACTAGATTAATATACAACACGCCCACTCCAAGCCTACTTTGAATTACGCGGGCTTACGCCGGCAGATTTACGTTACGCCGGCCCGCATGTGGGAGCAAGTTCTTTGTGGATACCCTAGGAGCCACTCTGATTTACGGCAGCATAGCGCATATGAGATGCGCTACGCCCGCCTAAATATACGCCCATTTTTGTGGATCTGGCCCATTGTGTTCCAGTACTTAACTGACCGAGTATAAAAAGATACGAGTAAACTTTCATTGGACGCTCTCACCTTATACTTTAGTGTGTGTGGATTTATTTCAGATTTTTTGTTATTTATTTTTAAAGAGAAATCCATGTCATGTAATGCTTGAG
Organism: Rana temporaria; assembly: GCF_905171775.1. Taxonomy (NCBI): domain Eukaryota; kingdom Metazoa; phylum Chordata; class Amphibia; order Anura; family Ranidae; genus Rana; species Rana temporaria. Next base: position 13,144,643 of record NC_053489.1, on the reverse strand, counting down.
CCAAAATGTAGACTGCGATAAACACTCTATAGGATGTTTTCTCATCAGGATAATATAAATTAAGTGGACGTGTCTCCACACCGCAGTCCCTAAGTGGTACTCTAATTGTGAGTGGAATAAGGAAATTTTTCATTTGGCTTTTTGAAAAGCATCCACATTCAGTTATGAGAATATCCTCTATCAGGGGATCATTTGGGTGGCTGGATGGATAAATATTATAAAAATATTCCAGCAATCCCTTTATGTAGAGATGGGGGAATGTAAACACCAAGCTGCAGTTACTGAGAATAAAAAACATTTCACTCATTGACCAAGAATCTGGTATAATAAATGTTTTCTCCATGTGATAAGGGACATTATGATACAAAAACTTGTAATAAGTCAGACTAACTGAGCCACAAATAATAAGAACTTCCGTGGTTGAGCTCCGCAGCTCTGGAGGAATTTTATCATAATTCTTTATAGACACCAGAATCTTGAATTCAATACAAATTCCATGATCAGATAAATGTTTGCTGAGATGTCGGATCTCCCTCTCTCCGTATTCATCATCAGATGTAAGGATCCCGACCCAGTTCCACTTCAACCTTTCCAGTAACTTTGCTATGGCCACATATTGCATCTCATCATCCGGAACTGTCCGGAAAAAGTTCGGATACATCTTTCTATCACTCAGCAAAGTATCTCTGGCCCCATAACCAATCTAGAAAGAAAGAAAAGTCTGTATAAATAATCTGGAACTCTTAATTTCCAAATGGACAGAATAAAACCTCAACAGCTTCAACTCTTCTGGGAAGGCTGTCCACAAGATTTAGGAGCACGCCTATGGGAATGTTTGATAATTCTTCCAGAAGCGCATTGGAGAGGTCAGGCACTGATGTTGAACTGATCCGGAACTGTCCGGAAAAAGTTTGGATACATCTCTCTATCACTCAGTAAAGTATAACTGACTCCATAACTAATCTAGAAAGAAAGAAAACAGTCTGTATAATTAATGTAGAACTCTTAATATCCAAATGGACAGAAGAAAACCTTACAAAATGTTTTATTTTTCATTTTTTTTAAGAGCAACAAGCATGTTGTCAGAGCTGTCTACAAGAGATCTATGAGCAGACTTTAGTGGTGCTTTTGTTTTCACCGGACCAACCAGATAAAGATACAAGAGTAAATGTATTGTTTCATAAATGATTACAGCTAGGGTTGTCCTGATACCGATACTAGTATCGGTATCGGGACCGATACTAAGCATTTCCCCAAGTACTTGTACTCGGGGGAAAATGCTCCGATACTTCAACCGATACCTGACTTTCCCTGTATCCTCCTCCAGTTCCCCCCATCTGTTCTGCTCTCCCCCTTCTCGCTCCGTGTCCCCCCTCCATGCCACTGCTATCCTCCTGGGTTCTGCTCTCCTCCATCATGCTCTGTGTCCCCCCTTCTGTACCGCTGCTATCCTCCTTGGCTCTGCGCTCCCCCTCCATGCTCCATGTCCCCCTCCATGCTGCTGCTATCCTCCTCGGTTCTGCTCTCCCCCTCCTTGCCTCTGCTGTCCCATTCTGTGCCGCTGTTGTCCCCCACTGTCCAGCTGCTGCCACCCTCCGTGCCGCTGCTCTCCCCCTCCGTGCCTCTGCTGTCCCATTCCGTGCTGCTGTTGTCACCCACTGTCCCGCTGCTGTCTCCCTCCGTGCCGCTGCTCTCCCCCTCCGTGCCTCTGCTGTCTCGGTCCGTGCCGCTGTTGTCCCCCACTGTCCCACTGCTGTCACCCTCTGTGCCACTGCTCTCCCCCTCCGTGCCTCTGCTGTCCCATTCTGTGCCACTGTTTTCACCCTCCGTGCTGCTGTTGTCACCCTCCGTGCCGCTGCTGTCACCCTCCGTGCCGCTGCTGTCCCCCTCCATGCCGCAGCTGTCCCCCTCAGTGCCGCAGCTGTCCTCCTTCATGCTCGCTCTCCCCCTCCATGCTCCATGTCCCCCCTTCTGTGGTGTCACTCTCCATGTCCTCCTCCACCCCCTCTGTCAGGATGGAGAGTGGCGGTAGGAGCCGCTGAACCCGGCTCCTACCTTTTTAGAATGAACAGAGTCAGTGATCTGTGTTTACAATGTTTCAGTTTATGAATGGATAGGAGCCTCTGTCTTCTCTCCATTCATTTTCAGTGCAGCTGAGAAAGGGACTGTCCTTAGTCCCTTTCTCTGTCTCAAAGGGGAGATATCAGAGATCTGTGAAGACCCCTGATACCTGAACCAAAGCCCCCCCAACAGGGCTGAATGAAAAATGTTTTTTGCAATAAATAATTAAAAAAATAAAATGTAAAAAAATAATAATAATAAAATAACACACTGACACTACCCCCCCCCCCCAAAAAAAAAAAAAACACTGTAAAAAAAAAAATGTGTAAAAAAAAAAAAAAACGCCACTGTCACATGACATTTAAAAAAAAAGTATTGGTATTCGGTATCGGCGAGTACTTGAAAAAAAGTATCGGTACTTGTACTCGGTCTCAAAAAAGTGGTATCGGGACAACCCTAATTACAGCCATCAAGGAAAGCTGATAATATGACATTAAAGTGGGTGTAAACTCGGATTTTTTTTTCTTTGCTGTCACAATGTACAGTATAAGATGTCCTATCATCTGTGCCCAGTCTTGCCACACAGAGTTAATCCAGCTCTGAGCAATCCTCTTTTATTGTTCAGTGAAATAAATCGGACTTACAGAGAAACACCTTGGTCCGTTCCGCCCCCTTGCTGTGAGTGACAGGTTATTTACATATCTCATGCACTAGCCTGAAGATTTTTTAATTCCCATCCCCACTCCTTTTCCGAAGTCATGTGGTTACTTTTCTGGATTTTGACTGGATGTCAGTGATCATAGCAGAATTTAGTGTAAGGGGGGTGTAGAGGTGGGTGGGGAGTCAACTGACATCACAACTCCACCCACAGAGCTCCAGACAACAGATCCACCCACAGAATCTGCAGTTTTTCAGTTCGTATAACAGACAGAGGGGAGACATTTGACAGGTAAGGATACATGCAGGAGACATCTATATCCTTATAAATCAGCACTATGGCAGTAGTTTAGAAAGGATAAGAGTGGGTTTACATCCACTTTAAGCATTCGTTCACATTGAACACGGCTCTGAAATTGTGCAACTTCATCTGAACTCACAGAATTTCAAATCCACATTTTAGTCCTACTTCAGGGGGAACTTGAAAGACATATGTACGGGTTTATGCACAGATGTCTCATGAAGTCGTCCCTGAAGTCACCAAACGTAGTGCAGGAACTGCTTTTGAAAATTGGTGTGGTGCCGCAAAGTCAGTGTTGCACCGACTGGGATGGTGCCATTGCCGGCAATAGGCTGTAATTTGACCTGGAAAATTGCATGTCAATTTGTGCCAATGCGATCAATGGCTAAGAGGGGAATTTATCAAAACTGGAGCAGCCAGAATCTGGAGCAACCAATTAGCCTCTGACTGCTCCAGTTTTGATAAATTCGCCTCAAATGCCGCGTACACACGGTCGGAATCTCCGAAACAAATTATCAATGTGAGCTTTTGGTCGGATATTCCGCCTGTGTGTAGGCAAAACCAGACATTTGCTGTCGTAATTTCCAACAACAAAAATTTCAGAGCTGGGTCTCAATTTTTCCAACAGCGAAAGTTCAATTCTGATGCACAAAAATCCTACGCATGCTCGAGATCATTGAATTGCATTTTTCTCGGCTCGTCGTGGTGTTGTCCGTAACCGTGTTCTTGGTGATCAGAATTTTTGACAACATTTGTGTGACCGTGTGTATGCAAGACAAGTTTGAGCCAACACCAATCGGAAAACAATCCATGGTTTTGTTGTTGGAATTTCCGATTGTGTGTATGCGGCATTAGAGTTATTCCTTCTGTAATCCCACCCAGGGGTCTCCTGATCATCAGTTTACTGGACAGACACTCCCACTGCAAGACTGATTTTGGCTTTAGCTGGAGGTGGACAACCGAGTATAAACACAGGGCCATATTCTGAGTAAGGATACGATGGAGTATCTCAGGATACTCCATCGTATCTCTCTTTTTTGGCCCGTGTATCTATGCGACTGATTCTTAGAATCATTTTCGCATAGATACACTTAAGATCCGCCATGTTTAAGTCACTTACACTGTCGGATCTTAAATGTAATTACTCTGCCTGCCGCTAGATGGCGTTTACGTTCAGGTCTCATTTGTTTATGCCAATGAGCCTGATACGCCGATTCCCGAACGAATTCGCGTCACGTAACCGTCGCTAACGTCGTTTGCGTAAGCGTAAACTTACCCCTGCTATATGAGGGGTAAGTTTACGCAAGTCCCACGTAGGCCATGTTAAGTATGGCGTCGGGTCTGCGTCGTGTTTTTCCGTTGGCTACGTCGTTTCCCTAAGTCGTTCTTGAATACGACTTTACATCAATGACGCACGCGTCGGCGTCATTGACGTTTTACGCCGAGAACTGGAGCATGCGCACTGGGCTATTTTAAGCCCGGCGCATGCGCAGTTCGTTAGAATCGGGGGCGCGCTTAATTTAAATAGAAGCCGCCCCCTTGGAGATACGCGTGGCTACGCCGGCCCATTTACACTCCGCCGCCCCAAACTACGGAGCAAGTGTTTGGGGAATACAGCACTTGCTCCTGTAGGTTGGGGCGGCGGAGTGTAAATGGCTTACGCGCCGCCCGCGGGAAATCTAGGAGAATATGGCCCACAATTACCAGCTCAGCTCCTGAACCTGTATGTCCTTTATGGACCAGATCAATGTTTACATTTCCACTATGAGTTTGTCTATTCAACCGTAACTCTCATTTCTTCAGATAAAGACATATAGGCCTGGATTCACATACATTGGCGCATATTTATGCCGGCGTAGCGTATCTAATATACGCTACGCCGACGTAGCGCAGAGAGGCAAGCACCAAATTCACAAAGCACTTGCCTCTCAAACTGCGCTGGGTTCCCTCGGCGTAAGCCGGCGTAGGTGGAAGTGGGCGTGAGCCATGATAATGAGATGTGACCCCATGCAAATGATGGACCAAGTGCCATACAAGTACTTAAAACGAACGGCGCATTCGCTGTCCCGTGGACGTATCCCAGTGCGCATGCTCAGAATCACGTCAGAACTACTCCCTAAGATACGACGGATCACTGTCTACAACGTGAACGTAACCTACGCCCGGCCCTAATCACGTACTACATAAACAACGTAAAATACGTCGGCTTGTGTTCCCTTTGCATGGATGCTGCTGAGTTTTACCTCCTTTATGGGGCATAACTTTGCGCCGGACGTATGACTTTACGTGCACTGCATCGGACGGACGGACGTTCGTGAATCGGTGTATCTCCCTCATTTGCATATGTGAATAGAAAATCAATGGGATCGCCAAATACGACCAGCGTAAATATGCGCCCACGATACGCCAGCGTAGACAAGTTACGTCGGTCGGATGAAGACTATTTTCAGGTGTAAGTGCTTTGTGAATCCGGGCCATACTGTGTATATACATAATATTTAGACCTACAATGCTTGATACTCTCTCTATATACTGTATACAGTATACATGATAGAATTATGCAGTGCTTCTACATCTCCAATATAGCCATCCCACCATCATGTGCTCAGTAATCTCCCCCACTGCTCAATGTAATATAAAATAATACAATAATTCAATAAAAAAACAAACTTGTGTTAAAAGTCCTCTTTCAATTATATGTGTAATTCAAGATCCTCTAACAGATAGTTCTTCTCTCCACAACCCTGCCCTGGTACGGTGGTTGTGGGGGTCTGCAGGTGGCAGACTTTTAAAATATAGGGGACCTCCAGATACTGCCCCCCCCCCATGTGAATGAGTAAGAGGGACATAATATTCATTCACAAAAAAAGTAACCTATACTGTAGATAAAGACAAACAAAAAGAACCCAAGGAAAGCCCCTCATTGTAAATCCATCATAATTCATGATGTCTGCCGCCTGCCAACCTGCCAACACTGAAAACCCAACAGACGCGGCGCACATCACAGGGAAGGAACGGGAATAGCAATGACATCATTGACCAAACATTGCCATATAAGCCAGTGACAGCGTTGACTTTGATGGTTTCTAGCTTCCTGAAATATTACATCTATAAATGATCATCAGAGGACTGAATGGGAAAAAGTTCAAGCATTTGTCCAAATGTCATAACAGTCAAAGATTGGACTGAACCATTGGCCCATTCCTACACAGTACTACCTTATTTTTTTTAGAACAATCTTATACTGTACTTTAGGATGGTTTGCCACAAGGATTATTTGTACCCTTTTGACCCACCTCACCATAATTCGACTAGCTGTTCTAACATTACATAATATAGGAAATTCCTATTTTCTTACCTGGGTGTAACCATATAGATTCAGCAGCTGGGCCATTTGGAGAGTGGTGTCAGAATTGAGATCTCCAATGAAACCAGCCAGGGCACCCCGCTCCATACAGGAATAATTTGGAGCTTCCTTTGTATGTCCAGACAATATCTGTAGAACGTCTTTTATAGCTTTATTCACATGTCCACAGGAATCATACACATGGTATCCCAGAGTTATGTTGGGAAGAATATCTGGACGGCGGTTTATCTCATCAATAGCAAATATAAAAGCCAGGAGATGTCTGTATTCTCTCCCATAAACCCTGCAGAAAATGGAGAGTTTTTCATTGGTCTACAGTACAAGGATTCAAGCAGAAATTATTTATGACAAAAATGGATCATACATTTCAACTACAGATCTATGTTGGGATTATTTTTTGAAAATGTTTTTTTTTTTTGTGAAACAAGGATTGGTGATAAAGCATTAGTGGACAGGAGGCACCTCTTAGGCCTCGTACACACGACCGAGTTTGCTGGGATTTTTTTTTTGCCGAGGAAACTGGTCGTGTGTACATTTTTCGACGAGGAAACTATCGAGGATCCCATCGAGCCAAAAAGAGAGCATGTCTTCTTTTTCCTCAACGGGAATGGAGAAACTTGCCTTGTCAAGTTCCTCGACAGCCTAACAAGGAACTCGACGAGCAAAACAATGTGTTTCGCCCGTTGAGTTCCTTGGTCGTGTGTATGAGGCTTCACAGAAGAGAATTTCCCTTCCTAGGGGTAGATTTCCTCTCACTTCCTGTTGTTTCCTTCCGTTTGCAAGTAGGAGTCGTTTGTAAGTTAGATGTTTGAAAGTAGGGGCCTGCCGTATATACTCTGCAGATATTTTGGCCCTAGGTGTTGGTGTTGCCACAACACTGTAAGCCCTCACAGTTAGTCTTGGTGGGCGCTGGAATGGGTGCAGTGAAAATACTTGCTGATCAGCCACTGCCTGTGATATTAATTTGACAACAACAGCAGTTGTATTCACGTGGCTTCAGGTTCACACTGTGGAGGACACAGCACATCACACTTCCAGAATTATCCCCTGCCTGTGGTATTAAAGAAGATCCCTGCCTTTTAGAGCTGCACGATTAATCGCGAGAATATCGCGATCTCGATTCACCCCCCCGCCCGATCTCCACACGGGATGACCCGCGATCTTTATATGTAGCCGCCGGTTCCACGTAACCAGCGTGGAACGCAAATGGCAAATATCGGAACTGAGGTCAGCAACTGGAACTGACGTCAGTTCAATGCGTTAAGCAGCACGCCACTGGGCATGGGCGGTGCAGAGACACAGACAGTGTCTCACGCTTGTCTTGGGAAAACGAGGAGCAAAGCAGTGAGTGCGCAGTGAGTGCGCAGTGAGGTAGGGTAGTACTGTAGTGACGTTGTACAAAGCTATCACTGCTGGGGTTTTTGATGCCCCTCGGCCTCCTGACTGTGTTTTAAAGGTTTAACTTCACATCTATGCGACACATCAGAGTATGTGCCTTGCTGCAGAACAGCCTATTAATTTGAGAATGAACTGCCTGCCACCCCTCAATAGCACCAAAGTGCATGGACCTTTTGCTTGTTGGACTACAACGTTTATCTCTGGCTCTCTGACTTTGGCTTGGCTGACTACCCGATCCGGTTACTGAACTCTGGCTATGTTTGACTACGCTTACTCTGTTTACCTTGTTATTATTATTATTAAACAAGTGTGATTTAACTGTACTTCTGTCTCGTTCATTCATGGTTCATTCATCGATTCATGGTTTCTGACAGAAACCCAACATGTAAAGCCTTAAAATTGTCAATGACATTGAAATGGTAAATGAAATCCCGGCCATCAGAAACAGAAATACTGCATAATGTTATTGTGGTGCAGTGGCGGCTGGTGAAGTTTTTGGATGGGGGGGCGCAAGACTCTGCCCCTGCACGTTGGTCCCTCCCACTCCTAATAAGCCACACCCCTTATATAATCCACCCACTCCATCCCCTGTATTCCACTTGCTTCCACTCATAGTGTCAGGAGTATACAGCTCAGCATCACAGGACAGAGTATATAGCCCCAGCATCACAAATCATGGTATATAGCACAGCCTTACAGATCGGCGCAAACAAACTAAAAAAATAAACTGTTAGTAATGAAGGACTCTAAATAGGCAGGAGATTACCAGAGACTGCAGACATACTGTAGGAGATTACCAGAGACTGCGGACATACTGCATTAGATTACCAGAGACTGCGGACATACTGCATTAGATTACCAGAGACTGCGGACATACTGCAGGAGATTACCAGAGACTGCAGACATACTGCAGGAGATTACCAGAGACTGCGGACATACTGCAGGAGATTACCAGAGACTGCGACATACTGCATTAGATTACCAGAAACTGCAGACATACTGCAGGAGATTACCAGAGACTGTGGATATACTGCACAAGATTACCAGAGACTGCGGACATACTGCACAAGATTACCAGATACTGCGGATATACTGCACAAGATTACCAGATACTACGGACATACTGCACAAGATTACCAGAGACTGCGAACATACTGCACAAGATTACCAGATACTGCGGAGATAATGCACAAGATTACCAGAGACTGCGGACATACTGCATTAGATTACCAGAGACTGCGGACATACTGTTTTAGATTACCAGATACTGTGGAGATACTGCACAAGATTACCAGAGACTGTAGACATACTGCATTAGAGAACCCGTAATTCTGTAAATTGTGGTCCTAATGAAAGACTTTGCGTAGGGGGTGAAGGTTGGTATTTTTGCAGAAATGTACATGTAAAAGACATTTTGTAAATAAGTGGGCGTGGGGGGGGACTGAAGGCTGCTATTTTGGGAGAAATGTAAATAAAATACGGTAAATAAGCGTGGGGGGTTGGGGGGGTGGGCGTTGATGGCCGCTATTTTGGCAGAAATGTACATTTAAAATAAATGACATTTGGTTAATAAGCGGGGTTTGGGGGGGTATGGTAGTGACGGCTATAATTTTGGCAGAAATGTACATTTAAAATAAATGACATTTGGTTAATAAGCGTGGGGGGGGGTTTGGGGGGATGGTAGTGACGGCTAACGAGGAGGGGGGGCAGGGGGATCGTGGCACTGGCAGCTACTTTTTCGGGACTCAGTAATGTACATTAGTCCCGAGGGGGGAGTAAAGATAAGAGGCGGCAATGAGCACAGGAGCGGAGGGGGATGCATACCTTAATGTCCCGGGAGTCGGGACCACACGGGCGCTGAGCTGCAGAGTGTGCCGACGTCACTTCCTGTACATCGAGTGACGTCGGACTTGGATCACTATAGCGTGTGCACCCGCTCGGCCATAATAATAAAGTCCATTGCGCCGGAAATTGTGGCGCGATGGAGAACGCCACAAAGGCATTTTTTGCCTGCCAATGTAGCGCCTCGCCTGCAATCTTGTGATTGCACAGACGTGGCGCTACCCGCACCTCACTGTGCCCAGCGCCGGGCACAGTGCACATAAGGACCATTTTGTTTTTTCTTAAAGGGACATGTTTTTTTTTTATCATTTTTTTTTCTACTGAATGGGGGAGGGGGGCGGCGCCCGGGCGCCCTCTATGGACGGGCCGCCACTGTTGTGGTGCCTGAAATGCACATCCAACCAAAACCTTTTTTTCTTTGGACAGACACTGTCCAGGGCTCCATTAAAGAGATTTCCCCTCACTTCCTGTTCTGCAGATAACATTTTACCAAACAGAAAGAAATAAAAAATCTGCAATAGGGATACGGACAGAAATAGAAAGCTGACAGGGATTCCAACCTTCCAGTACTTTACTAATAAATTGTGTTAATTTCTGTGCTGCTATTGGAGAGATTCCCTCACTTCCTGTCTGTTAAAAAGTTATCTGCATGACAGGAAGTGAGGGGGAATCTCTCTAATGGAGCCCTGGACAGTGGCTGTGGAAAAGAAAAAAAGGTTTTGGTTGGACACACATTTTAAGGCACCATAATAACGTTACAGTGCCTTGAAAAAGTATTCATACCCTTGACATTTTCCACATTTTGTCATGTTACAACCAATAATGTAAAATTTGGATTTTATGTGATAGACCAACACAAAGATTTTATTTTTCAAATAATTATGTGAAAAGTGTGGCGTGCATTTGTATTCAGCCAATTCAAATGCATTCAATACTTTGTAGAACCACCTTTCGCTGCAATTACAGCTGCAAGTCTTTTTGGGGGTGTTTCTACCAGCTTTGCACATCTAGAGAGGGACATTTCTGACCATTCTTCTTTGTAAAATATCTCAAGCTCTGTCAGATTGGATGGAGAGCGTCTGTGATCAGCAATTTTCAAGTCTTGCAGCAGATTCTCAATTAGGCCTCGTACACACGACCAAGTTTGTCGGCAAAAACCAGCAAGAAACTTGCTGGGAGATATTTTTTTGCCGAGGAAACTGGTCGTGTGTACATTTTCGTCAAGGAAACTGTCGAGAAACTCGACGAGCCAAAAAGAGAGCATGTTCTCTATTTCCTTGACGGGAATGGAGAAAATTGGCTTGTCGAGTTCCTCGACAGCCTAACAAGGAACTCGACAAGCAAAATGATGTGTTTCGCCCATCGAGTTTCTCGGTCATGTGTGCGAGGCTTTAGAGTTAGGTCTGGACTTTGACTGGAGCATTCTAATACATGAAAATACTTTGATCTAATAATATAAATAAAGGGGTTCTGCGCGAACCAACACAGTGGTAAAAAAGGTAAATCACTCTAAATATATATATATATATATATATATATATATATATATATATATATGGTGAATGTGAACAAATGGTAAAGGATGGGATTGTAAATAGTCCCAATATGTGAAATAAATATATAAAGTGTAAAACTCAAAAAAAAAAATTAATAAAATAATTAAATAATTGAGCAAGAATCCAATAAATCCAAAAAGTTGAGGTGATCAAAATGAAAAATAAAATATAAAAAATATAAAAAATGGGTGAAAAAGTGAGTAGAAGAGTGTCCCAATAATGGTGTGCCAAGCTGTCAGATGGTGGTCGCAGTGTAGCTGAATTTCCACTAGGCAGATAGTTGACAGATGTATAGTTCACTCCCTCACCAGGCTCCCAGAACTCTTACCTCAAACCATAAATTAATATGCATCCAATAGATACTGAATCACCATAGAGATGTCTTCATCTGGGGACAGATGAAGACACGTGATCCCGTGTCGTAACGCGTAGAGATTGGACAGAGCGTACACCTGGAGTGACGTAAGCCGGCGCTGAAGACGCCGCTCGTATGTTTATTCGTTGCACTCGTTTTAATGTTTTGATGTAAGCGCAGGTCTTTTCCTAATAAATACCCCCCTGAGTCTTACAATATCACACTATTGGAGCCCTTGTGTTCCTTTCTTTTCCCTCCCTGTTTTGGAGCTGTATTAGGAATTGGCCGAGGAGACGCTCCAGCTGATATTAGCAAGAGAGAAGATCTCTATGGTGATTCAGTATCTATTGGATGCATATTAATTTATGGTTTGAGGTAAGAGTTCTGGGAGCCTGGTAAGGGAGTGAACTATACATCTGTCAACTATCTGCCTAGTGGAAATTCAGCTACACTGCGACCACCATCTGACAGCTTGGCACACCATTATTGGGACACTCTTTTACTCACTTTTTCACCCATTTTTTATATTTTTAATATTTTATTTTTCATTTTGATCACCTCAACTTTTTGGATTTATTGGATTCTTGCTCAATTATTTAATTATTTTATTAATTAATTTTTTTGAGTTTTACACTTTATATATTTATTTCACATATTGGGACTATTTACAATCCCGTCCTTTACCATTTGTTCACATTCACCGTATATATATATATATATATATATATATATATATATATATATATATATATATATATATATATATATATATATATATATATATATATATATATATATATATTTAGAGTGATTTACCTTTTTTACCACTGTGTTGGTTCGCGCAGAACCCCTTTATTTATGATTTCTTGTTTGTGTATTGTAAACACTATTAGGTTTTGCAGCACCTTATCTGTTTTGGGTTATCACTTTTAAGGAGTCTGTAGTAGCGCGGAGGCTTTTTCTTCATTTTCATACTTTGATCTAAACCATTGCATTGTAGCTCTGGCTGTATGTTTAGGGTCATTGTCCTGCTGGAAGGTGAACCTCCGCCCCAGTCTCAGGTCTTTTGCAGGCTCTGACAGGTTTTCTTCTAAGATTGCCCTGTATTTGGCTAGGGGTATCAGAGTAAAGGGGGCTGAATACAAATGCACGCCACACTTTTCAGATATTTATTTGTGAAAAAAAAATAAAAAACATGTATCATTTTCCTTCCACTTTACAATTATGTGCCACTTTGTGTTGGTCTATCACATAAAATACCAATAAAATATTTTTTTTGGTTGTAACATGACAAAATGTGGAGAATTTAAAGGGGTATGAGTATTTTTTCAAGGCACTGTATGTACTATAGTATTTCTGTAGCAGTAAAAAATGGACAAGCATTATTTATCCTTCCCCACAAAAATATATGGAATCATTTAAGGTCCCATTTACACGTGTGTATTGTGGTAAAAAATGTACACCTTAACATATAACAATGCATGGCAAAGCCCCTTCTCTATGGGCAGTGCAATGTGATGTCATTCATTGTGAATTGCACCCCAATGCATTGTACAGTAGATCCCAACACACAACACACCTCTAGGCTCCATAATACACATATCATGCTCTGCGGTGTGCTGCCTTATTAACAAACAGGTATTGTGTTTTTTCATCCATTGTGGTACATTGGCAGCTATTCATAATGAATATATGTGAACATTAACACCCGGCAATGTGACACCTAAATGTGAATGGGCCATACGGGGTTTTCATGAACACATTGAAGGATATACTTTGATTTGATATAAATGCTGTGTAACAGACTGAATGAGTCCTGCACATAATCATTATCACACATCTCTCCTAAAGACACAGCTCTGTAGATCAGATTGGAAGCTTTACAATTCATACTTCACTTACGCTGAACACATGAGATTTTTTATAAGATTTCTAATAAGACTTCCCTTCTGATACCATTGTGTCACTCCAGAATGTACAGAGAATATCCCTCCTATAATGATGTCTCCATCCTGAGAATACTTGTACTCAAATGTATAATTCCTCATAGTCATATCACAGCGGTGAGCAGAGTTCTGGGTGTCAGATGTGCAGGGGGTCACACACAAAGACAACAAGCACAATATTCTAAGTGGATATCTGAAGGCAACATGGCCGAGTCTCTGATAGACTCCAATGAGTTTTTCTCCCATCCTCCTCATCATCACTGACAGCAGCCCAGGATCCTGACACTGACTTCATGGCTCAGCTGAAGGCTGTGAGAGTGTCAGGTTTATAAAGAATAATTCTGTTATTTATTACTGATAGACTGGAATATGAATCTGCTTATAGAGTAGGAAAAAAAGGCCAAACATAAAATACACAGAATCCATCTTTGTCAGTACTGTAGAAAGTTAAGGTTATAAAATTACCATTATGATATATTGTACATGAAACAGAAAAAATAAGAAGTTTTATAGCCAATAATTCCATGTTTATTGTTATTATTATTATTATTATTATTATTATTATTATTATTATTATTATTATTATTATTATTATTATTATTATTATTATTATATAAATACAGGTGTAGGGATGAGGTTTGGCAGTTACCATAGATTTGTGGGGAATCATTGTGATTTAGAAAGGTTGTAAATCACAAACTTTTGGCTGAAAAGTTTTCAGGTTCACCACCAACATAGAGAACAACCTTTAATGCAGTACACAAGGAATGGATGACCTATTGATGTACAGGTGGGGGTCACAGCAGCTTTATTATCAGTGTTTTTAGGTACATCTGACACTTTTGTGTAGGGAGAGATTATTATTTTTGTTTTTTTAATGTTTTCCTCTCTGTATGTCCCCCATGGCAGTGCATAAATCAGAACATAAATGTGATACTGCCAACCTGTTCTTTAAACTGTCTGTTCTTCAAAGACTGCCACTGGATCATTTGAAAGACTAAAGCCCTGTACACACGATCAGTCCATCCAATGAGAACGGACTGAAGGACCGTTTCATCAGTTAACCGATGAAGCTGACTGATGGTCTGATGCCTACACACCATCAGTTCAAAAACGATCGAGTCCAACGCGGTGACGTAAAACACAACGACGTGCTGAGAAAAATTAAGTTCAATGCTTCCAAGCATGCGTCGACTTAATGCTAAGCATGCGCTGCCTTTTGACCGATGCTTTTGCATACTAACCATTGGTTTTGATCGATCGGTTAGGCGTTCATCGGTTGAATTTTAAAGCAAGTTCAACATTTTTCGACCGAAGGATAACGGACCGATGGGGCCTACACACGATCGGTTTGGACCGATGAAACGGTCCTTCAGTCTGTTTCCATCGGGTTGAACCGACCGTGTGTACGCGGCCTAAGTGCAAGAACTGCATGCACCTCAACCATCATTCACAAAACCCCCCTATCCCAACTGATAAGAGAAAAGTTGGCATACACCAGTTAGGCCTATTATCCATGAATAAAACTATCTTGCTGCTGGACATTTTTACATTGCTGTTTGCTGTGCAGTATTCCAATTCCTAATGAGAATTTGACAATTTGCAATCAGTATAAAAACATTTATATGTGAAGCACCAAGGTCTCTATATTGATATCTGGCTGTTTGTATCTTCTACTCTGACAATAATTCTGTGAAATAGCAGAAGGTATTGTAGACCTGTTATTGTTTGATATCACATTGTGTAACGGGACAAGGAAAATGTACACATTTAAATTTTCTGCTGCAGAGACAGATGGATGTACCAATGAAAAAACAATGAAAAAACTGAAAATCTCTCCCTATACAGACTGTCCCTAATAACTCTGACACACACTGACACTATGGCTGCCATAAGGCCACCCTTATATAAAAAAGAGGTCTGGGTTATCCATTCCTTTACATTATTGGCTCTTGTGACTGAGCTGACTGGGGCAATAAGTATGCACTGCATTATAGGTTGCTCCTTATTTCTGTTGGTGAACCTGCAAACTTATCAGCCAAAGGTCTAAGATTTTCAAACTTTATGAATGCCGGAGGGAACTGCTGCAAATTCATTGTAGTGGTGAAGCAAAACTTCATATCTATTAACTTGTGATGTCATAAAACACTGCAAAAAAACAGGTATATGATCAAAAGAGAAATACATATAATTAATTGAATCTTTCCTTGGCAATAACATATAAAAGAATGGATAAACATTGACTTACAAATGGTATGGGCACATTTTATAGTACAAAGCCACCAGGTTGTTAGATAAAACCACACAAAAATCCAATGGTATAGTAAAAATCTAAATGTCCTGTAATATTAACTCGCCTCACAGAAGTAGCCAGAGTTGCAGACTCGGATCTACCCTGGTTCACATCATTCCTGGAAAATCGAACCCAGACAGTGAAACTAGGACCCTTCACTTTGGAAGCACGTACCATTTCATGCGGAGTCCCTCAAGGATCACCCCTGTCGCCCATACTATTCAACATCTATCTCCGCCCACTGCTCAAAATGATCAGAAATCAGGAACTACTCTACCATTCCTACGCTGACGACACTCAACTTTACTTTCGCATCAGCAACAAAAAAGACCAATACCGCGGACTAGAACAATGCCTCACATTGATAGACAACTGGATGACAGAGAGTCACCCCTTAAACTCAATGGGCCAGATCCACGTACATGCGCCTATCTTTAGGCAGGCGTAGCGTATCTCAGAAACGCTACACCGCCATAACTTAGAAAGGCAAGTACTGTATTCACAAAGAAGTTACGCCTTTAGTTACGTCGGCGTAGCGTATATCGGGCGGCGTAAGCCCGCTGAATTCAAAAGAGGCTGGTTGGGGGCGTGTTCTATGCTAACTAATCGTGACCCCACGTATTTGATGTTTTTTACGAACGGCGCATGCGCCGTCCGTGAAAGAATCCCAGTGCGCATGCTCCAAATTACGCCGCAAATTGTCAATGCTTTAGACGTGAACGTAACTTAAGCACAGCCCTATTCCCGAACGACTTACGCAAACGACGTAAAACTTAAAAGATTAGACGGTGGCCCGACGTCCATACGCCTCATATAGCAGGGGTAACTTTACGCCGGAAAATAGGCCTTACGTAAACAACGTAAAAAAATGCACCGGGCGTATGTACATTTGTGAATAGGCGTATCTACCTAATTTGCATATTCCTTGCGTAAATCTACGGAAGCGCCACCTAGCGGCCAGCGTAAATATGCAACTAAGATATGACGGCATAAGAGGTTTGCGCCAGTCGGATCTTAGCTAAATTCTGGCGTATCTTGTTTTCTGAATACAGAAAAAAGATACGCCGGAGCATCCTAGAAGTTACGTGGCGTATCAATAGATACGCCAGCGTAACTTCTTTGTGGATCTGGCCCAATGGATCCAAAACAGAACTTCTTCTGCTTCACGCAAACCGAAAGACAAATTATAGGATGACATAGATGCCACCCCCCATTTTGGGACAAATCATCACCCAAAGCACCAAGTCTAGGAGTCACCTTTGACTCTGACATGACTATGGATGCACAAATAGGATCAGTAATCAACGGATCACACCATCTTCTCCGCCTGATACGAAGACTCATCCCCTTCATTCCGGAAGAGGATACAGCAGTAGTGGTTGGAACAATTATCAACTCCAGGCTCAACTATGCAAACTCCCTCTACCTCGGACTCCCAAAATACCAGATTGCTTGTCTACAAGTCGTCCAGAACACGGCAGCCAGACTTGTAACGGGAAAAAAAAACTGGGAATCAATCACCCCGTTGGCTGGCCGTAAAGGACCGAGTCACATTTAAGGCCCTCTGCCTGACTCTTAAATGTGTACAAGGACTCGCCCCCAATATTTATGTGAGAAAATAAAATACCACAACCCCAATCACGTTCTTCGATCAACCAACTAAAATCTACTTCAAATCCCCAAGGCCCGCTACAAGTCTAAAGGAGAACGAAGATTTACAGTTCAAGGACCTTGACTGTGGAACGCGTTACCAACTAACATCCGAATGGAAGAAAGTCATCAGGCCTTCAGAAAAAAACTCAAGACCCACCTCTTCTGAAAAAGAAGAAAATGGATACCAAGCGCCTTGAGGCGATTCAGTTCTCATGTGTAGCGCTATACAAGTTACTCAATCACTAACTCACTCACTGACTCAATATACTTAGGTTGATTGGACTGGGGGCTTCAAGCCCAGATGCTGGATTTAAATGTTTTTATGATACTGGGAATGGAACATTTTTTTTTAAATATTTTGAAACATTTCAGCATGCTTCAGTTACACGTCTAAATACAACATAATATAACTAGAAAAGCTACAATTTCTGGGGAAATTGTGTAAAGTGTTCTTGCCTTCACCAATAGTCTACAACTGGAGTGGGCGGAGTAACTGGGTGGAGTGGCAGGAGTAACTGTGGAAAGGTTGGTCTGGGCAGAGTAACTTTATGGAGTGGACAGAGTAACTGTGTGGAGTGTTTGGAGTGAGTAAAGATAGTAAACAATACAATAACCAATTGATTGATCAAATTTAAAAAGTGCACATGACAAGCTTGATAGAGTGAGAAATGCATTTCAACTTTTATTTATTTATATAGCACATTTAATTGCAACGTTGTTGCCCAAAGTGCTTTACAGTTACATTAAAACATACATTTATAAAAACATTAGCAGCATTATCAAGCCTAGCAGATGAAGGTATGACCACATGCATTTGGGGGGTCTCAGCATTTTGACGTAGAATGGAAGTGAAGATGTGCTATCTGTTTGATGATAATCAGTGTTCACAACCACTGTTTCCTGGCAACGCTCATGCCCTGGTTATGCAGGCTCTAAGCGTGTTCACAACCACATTCTTCAAATGGCCGTATTTTAAATCCTACAGCGAAGAGCTTTATATTGTGAGAATCACAAGACCCAGACCTACATTTTGCATAGGTTTACACATGCATAGTATGTCTCTAAAATATTAAAAAGGCACAGTCGCAGTTTAGATATTGCCCTTCAAATTTTAGGTGGCTAGAGTGGAGTTTCAATCAATGTCAATAGATGGTGTGAGTTGCAAACAAATGGTCATATTGTGAAAACTATCAGGACTATGGCTTAGCTGTGGACATGTGTAGTGGCAGGATGGATAGCTGATCGTTTAGATATACGATTTGTGTAGGTTGGCCTTGAAAATGAGGGAGTGGTGGCAGTTTAAAAATCATGTCCTGATTTTTCAGCTTTTGTCAGCTCCCACTCTAGTTTTGAACATTTCGCCATTCATTCCAATGGACCAATTTGCAGCAAAAACGACAATATTTTGTGAACCATTCAGCGAAACGTTCCACATAGTAATAGCACACCAATTCGGAACAATCCGCACATTTTGGTAGTGGGAGGAGTTAGGGTGGTAAATTTGGCTATAATAATAATAATAATAATAATAATACAGTCAGGTCCATAAATATTGGGACATCGACACATTTCTATTTTTTTGGGCTCTATACACCTCCACAATGGATTTGAAATTAAACGGACAAGATGTGCTTTAACTGCAGACTTTCAGCTTTAATTTGAGGATATTTACATCCAAATCAATTGAACAGTGTAGGAATTACAACAGTTTGTATATGTGCCTTCCACTTTTTAAGGGACCAGATGGACAATGACCCGAAGCATACTGCAAAAAGAAGTGGAATGTTATGCAATGTCCAAGTCAATCACCTGACCTGAATCCGATTGAGAATGCATTTCACTTGCTGAAGACAAAACTGAAGGGAAAATGCCCCAAGAACAAGCAGGAACTGAAGACACTTGCAGTAGAGGCCTGGCAGAGCATCACCAGGGACAAAACCCAGCATCTGGTGATGTCTATGCGGTCCAGACTTCAGGCTGTAATTGACTGCAAAGGATTTGCAACCAAGTATTAAAAAGTCAAAGTTTGATTTATGATTGTTAATCTTTCCAATTACTTTTGGGTAATTCCTACACCGTTCACCTGATTTGGATGTAATCACCCTCAAATTAAAGCGGGAAGTTTACAGTTAAAGAACACCTTGTTAGTTTCATTTCAAATCCATTGTGGTGGTGTATAGAGCCAAAAAGATTAGAATTGTGTCAATGTCCCAATATTTATGGACCTGACTGTATATATGTGAAATAACAATAAGTGGTCTTGCTATGCAAGAACACTTAAATAGGTCTCTAAACACAATGAAAGAACTTATGCCACGTACACATGATCGGTCAAACCGATGAGAACGGTCTAATGGACCGTTTTCATCGGACCAAACCGATCGTATCTGGGTCCCATCGGTTATTTATCCATAGGTTAAAAGAAAAAGCAATCTTGTTTTAAATTTAACCGATAGATACCTAATCAATAGAAAAAAAACGATCGTTTGTAGGCACGTCCATCGGTTAAAAATCCACGCATGCTCAGAATCAAGTCGACGCATGCTTGGAAGCTTTGAACTAAACGGTTTCATGAATTAAAAAATAACAATACAGTAAAGTCAGCCCAATTTTTTTTATATAATGTGAAAGATGATGTTACTAAATAGATACCTAACATGTCATGCTTTAAAATTGCGCACACTCATGGAATCGTGCCAAACTTTGGTACTTAAAAATCTCCATAGGCAACACTTTTTTTACAGGTTACTATTTTCGATTTACAGAGAAGGTCTAGTGCTAGAATTGTTGCACACGTTCTAACGCACGCGACAATACCTCACATGTGGGGTTTGAATGGCGTTTACATATGTGGGCGGGACTTACATGCATGTTCACTTCTGAGCACGAGCTACCGTGGACAGGGGTGTTTTTAAAAAAAAAAATAATTTTATTTTTATTTTACTTCATTTTTTTTTATCTTTACACTTTTTTTTACATATTTTTTTACCACTTTTATTCCTATTTTTATGTAAACATCCCTTGTAATAGTAATCACTGTGACAGGTCCTCTTTATGGAGAGATGCAGGGTCAATAAGACCCCACATCTCTCCTCCAGGCTTACAAGCATGAGATCGTGAAAAAAATTCTCATGTTTACTTGCGGGTACCAGGCGTGATGTCACAACGTTGCGCCCGGACCTCCGACGGTCATAGAGATGACTGGTGACCATCTGGTCACCAGTCATCTCTATTGTCGTGAGCCAGTGTCGGCCGATTCGCTCTCCAGGCCCCCGATGGCACGGGAGAGCCCGGAGAAGCACCGGATGGCGGCAGGAGGGGGGGCATCCCCTCCCGCTACCTATAAGAATGATCAAGCGGCGGAACTGCCACTTTGATCATTCTTATCATGCAGAGAATCGCCGGCTGAAGACGGTGATATCTGAATGATGCCTGTAGCTGCACCCATCATTCAGATATCACCACACAAAGCCGAGGATGTCATATGACGTCCTCGGTTGTCAAGTGGTTGAGGACCGGAAGGTTTTACTCCCTTAATGACCAAAGCACTTTTTTCAATTTGGCACTCTGGTGCTTTAACTGGTAATTGCGCAGTCATGCAATGCTGAACACAAACAGAATTTGCATCCTTTTTTTCTCACAAATAGAGATTTCTTTGGGTGGTATTTTATCACCACTGTGATTATATTTTTTTTGCGAAATAAATGAAAAAAGACCAAAAATGTTGCCGAAAAAATTATATTTTCAACTTTTTTGTTATAAAAAAAAATCAAATAAACTAATTTTTGTCATACATTTGGGTCAAAATGTTTACAAACTAGGGTACATTTTCTGGAATTTATGTAGCTTTTAGTTTATGACTGCCTATCTCATTTTGTGAGGTGCTAAAATAACAGGGAAGGAAAAACGCCCTCAAATGACCCCTTTTTGGAAGGTAGACACACCAAAGAATTTGATGAGAGGCATTTTGAGGCCATTGAATATTTCATTTTTTTTTTGTCACAAGTGACTGAAAAAAAAAATACACATGACATGGGTATATGTGAAATTACACACCAAAATACATTCCGCTGCTTCTCCTGAGTGCGGGGATACCACATGTGTGATACGTTTTGGAAGCCTTGCCACATACAGGACCGCTGAAAACCAATCACCCCAGCCTCCAAAACTGTGTTTGCAGAGCCTCCAAGCACTGTTTTGGAGGCTCTGCAATGTCTAGATATCAAAAAACGCCCCCAAATGACACAATTTTGGAAAGTAAACCCTGCAAGCTATTTGCTGAGGGGCATGTTGAGTCCATGGAATATTCTATATTTTGTCACAAGTTTCAGAAAAATTATCATTTATTTTTTATTTTTGTTACACTGTATGCCAAAATCACTGCCACAGGCTTTCTAAGGGCGTTAGAAGTTAGAGTTAGGCCTTGTATACACGACCGAGTTTCTTGGCAAAAACCATCAAGAAACTTGCTGGGAGATATTTTTTTGCCGAGGAAACCGATTGTGTGTACATTTTCGTTGAGGAAACTGTCGAGAAACTTGACGAGCCAAAAAGAGAGCAAGTTCTCTATTTCCTCGATGGGAATGGAGAAACTTTGCCTTGTCGAGGTCCTCGACAGCCTAAGAAGGAACTCGACGAGGAAAACTATGTGTTTCGCCTCTCGAGTTCCTCAGTCGTGTGTACGAGGCTTCAGAGTTGATTTCACTCCCCACTACCTATCATAATTTCAGAGGCAATAAAATGGCAAGATAGTCCAACCCCCCCTCAAATGACCCCATTTTGGAAAGTAGACACCCCAAACTATTTGCTAAGAGGTATGTTGAGTATTTTGCATATCTCACTTTTTGTCACAAAAGTTTTGAAATTTTAAAAAAGTAAAAAAAGAAAAATGTCTTTACAATTTTTTTAAGCAGCCTCACCGTGCCTCTTAGCAAATACCTTGGGGTGTCTACTTTCCGAAAAGGGATTATTTGTTTGTCTTTTTGTCATCTTGCCATTTTATGGTCTCTGAAACTATGATAGGTAGTGAGGAGTGAAATCAACAATTTACGCCCTTAGAAATCCTGAAGGTGGTGATTGGTTTTAGGGGCCCCTCTAATGCCACGTACACACGATCAGTTCATCCGATGATAACGGACCGATGGACCATTTTCATTGGTTAACCGATTAAGCTGACTGATGGTCCGTCGCGCCTACACACCATCGGTTAAAAAATCGATCGTGTCAGAACGCAGTAACGTAAAACACAACGACGTGCTGAAAAAAACAAAGTACAATGCTTCAAAGCATGCGTCGACTTGATTCTGAGCATGCGTGGATTTTTAACCGATGGTTGTGCCTACTAACGATTGTTTTTTTCCTATCGGTTAGGAATCTATCGGTTAAATTTAAAGCAAGTTGGCTTTTTTTTAACCGATGGTTAAATAACCTATGGGGCCCACACACGATTGGTTTTGACCGATGAAAACGGTCCATCAGACCGTTGTCCTCTGTTTAACCTACCGTGTGTACGAGGCCTTACACATGTGGTATCCCCGTACTCAGTAGAAGCAGCAATATGTATTTTTGAGGTGTAATTTCACATATACCTATGTCACGTGTGAGCAATATATAATTTAGTGACAACTTTGTGTAAAGAAAAATAAAAAATGTTGGTTGCTTTTCCGAAACTTGTGGCAAAATATAAAATATTCCATGGACTCAACATGCCTCACAACAAGGAGCTTTGGATGTCTACTTTCCAAAAAGGGGTCATTTTGGAGGGTTTGAACTGTCCTGGCATTTTATGCCCAGCATTAGAAGCTTATGTCACACATCACCCAATCTTATAACCACTTGAAGCTCTTTCTGCCACTTTTTGTTTACATGCAAACATTTGTTTTCTAGAAAATTAGTTTGAACCCCCAAACAAAGTAAACACCCTACATATTAAAATGGTGGGTGTTGTAATTTTTTTCCAAACAGGATTTGCACAGTGATTTTCCAAACGCAATTTTTTGGGATTTATTTTTCTTTGGGGAATTTTAATGCACAAAAACACACTATATTGCCCAAATGTTTGGTAAAATATAAAAGATGAGCTTATGCCAAGTACATAGATACCAAACACGTCATGCTTTAAAATTGCACACAACCGTGCAGTAGCCACAAACTACATACATTTTTTAAAGCCTTTACAACTTTAGATTTACAAAGGAGGTCTACTGCTAGAGTTCAAGTAAAATTTTAAAATCTTTATGAGTGAAAATGATATAGACAGCTGCTGGCAATAATCATGTCCCTTATAGCCATGTGTGTGCATAAAAATCAAGGAAATTTGCATATTCTACTGCTATACCAGCAGTGATTAACTACTTTAGTCCCGGGCCATAAAATGGGATATTTATTATAGCAAAAAGTAAAAAATATTGAGCCAGATTCACAAAAGGGATACGACGGCGTTTCTATCTATGCGGCTGATTCATAGAACCAGTTACGCATAGATATCCCTAAGATCCGACAGGTGTAATAGTTTTACACTGTCGGATCTTAGGATGCAGTTCCGCGGCCGCCGCTGGGGGCAGTTCTCGTCGTAAACCAGCGTCGGGTATGCAAATTAGCACTTACGGAGATCCACAAAACTTTTTCCCTTTGTGAAGTCGCCGTAAGTGTTAGTTTGCCGTCGCAAAGATAGGGTACCTTTTACAAAGTGTAAAGTTAGTACACCATGTAAAAGTATACCCGCCTTTCCCGCGTCGCTGTCAATTTTTTTTTACATTGGAAATTTTTCCCACCGCAACTTTTTTTTACCCGTCGCGATTCACAAAACCTTGGCGCAACGTAACTTCGCGCAAAGCACGTCGGGAAAATAGCGTCGGGAGCATGCGCAGTACGTCCGGTGCGGGAGCGCGCCTAATTTAAATGGGACTCGCCCCATTTGAATTGGCCCGCCTTGCGCCGGACTGATTTAGGATACACCGCCGCAAATTTCCAGGTAAGTGCTTTGTGGATCGGGCACTAACTTGGGCAATTTGCGGCGGTGTAACTTAAATCGTTTAAGTTACGCTGCGCCCGGGCTATGTGAATCTGGCCCATTGTGTTTTTTTCAAAATTGTCGCTCTTTTTTGGTTTATAGCGCAAAAGACAGCTCTATTTGTGGGAAAAAAAGGACGTCAATTTTGTTTGGATTAATTCCCTTCAAGATCTCACAAATCACACTAACATGATAGGGATAGACAAAACCAAGTTCATTAAAGTTAATCCTGATGAAATAAAAGTGACACAAGGTGAAAAATAAAGTGCTATAGTGCAACAAACTGTGACGCACTGACCATATATCTCATGGATCAGTGCAACATAAATATCATGAAGTCCTTATCAGACATAAATAAGTAAATCTATTGATTGAAGTGATCAAAATGTGTTGCAGTGTCCACACTCTGTTGTTCCCCCCTAAGCCAATAGCCGCTCACCTCTGAGCATGTGACCTCACATTTAACCACTTGCTTACTGGGCACTAACCACTTGCTTACTGATTACAATGACTCTTTTCATCACCTTTGGCTTAACAAAAACATAATTATTTCTAAATGATACTCTAATAACACACACAGCCTTTATTTCACATATATTTTTACATTTCAGATTCAAGTTTAGTTTAATGTAAAATCTATTTCTGAAATAAAAAAAAATGAAAATTCAGAAATTCAAAACTTGAAAATTCAAAATTTGGAAATTCAGTAATTCAAAATTTGGAAACCCGAAAATCCAAAAATTTGGAAATCCAAAAATAAGAATGAAAATCCAAAAATGTAAAACCTAAAATATGAAAATCTAAAATAATAACTAACTAATAATAACTTAACTATTACTAACTATTAAGTTATAGGTATTTAAACTGCCTTTCAAATTTGGCTGTTGGTGAACATACAAATTTATCTGAAATTACGAATTATCTGAAGAAACGAGTGCTAAACAAATGGAAAGTAACAAATTAATAATAAATAATAATAATAATAATAATAATAATAACAATAATAATAATAATAATAATAATGATATGAACGTATTATTATGAATATTTTTTTTTGTTCAGTTCTATTTGTTTAGATGTGGCATTCTTTATTTCAGATAATTTGTAACTTCAGATACATTTGTAGAGGATATGTTCCCTAACAGCCAAATGTTAAAGGAAATTCCAATACCTATAATTTAATAGTTATTATTAGTTAGTTAGTTATTTTGATTTTTTTGATTTGTGTTCTTTTTAATTTTCAGATTTTCCTTTCTTATTTTCGCATTTTAGAATTTTCGGATTTTTGATTTTTCGAGTTGTCAAATTTTCAAATTTAAAATTTTTGAATTTACAAACTTTTGAATTTATGAGTTTCCAAATTTACAAATCTTTGAAGAAAATCTCAGTGCATTTATTATGAATTTCAAATTCATGAATTTTCTAATTTACTAATTTTCAAAGTAAATCTTAGTGCATTTATTCCGAATTCCAAATTTCCACATTTTCTAATCTCCAAATTTCCGAATGTTCTCATTTCCAAATTTTCGAATTTATGAATTCCAAATTTTCGAATTTCCGAATTCACAAATTCTGAATTGTCAATTTATACACGGTTTTTGAATTTTTAAATTTTCAAATTTCCATGTTTCTGAATTTCCGAATTCCAAATTTGAAAAAAATTGAATTTATGAATTCTGAATTTCCAAATTTTCGAATTTACACATTTTACAATGTATGAATTTCTGAATTACAAGTGTCCGAATTTTTGAATTTTACAGATTAAATTTTTTTTAGAAATCCGAATTTTCAAATTTGCGAATTTCCAAATTCAGAATTTACGAATTCAGAATTTTGAAATTTACGAATTCTTTGAAATTTATAATTTCAGAATTTTGGAATTTCTTAAAAAAACAAAAACCTTAATTAACGAAAATGAAAACAACCTAATTTTTAGGGACACACCAAATTGTATTTGGTGACATGTTGGGTATTTACTGAACACAATCTCATATTTTATTTTTTAATAACAATTGGGTAATATATTTCATCTGTGTGCACTAAGATTTACTTTACTGTATTTTTATAATATGCATTGCATTTTTGCATTAAAAACATGTGACATAAAACTACCAATATTTTATTCTCCGGGGTCTCTGCTATCAGACAATATAGAATTTTTAGGGGGGTAACTAATCTTCAGGGTGCAAAAAAAAAACTGTCTCCCGCTCTCCCGTGCCCTCCGCCACTTACCGGAGCCGTTGGCAGCGGTGGAGGCGATTGGGTCCTTCCTCCTGCCTGGCATGGATACGGGTGAGGGGAAGATGGTCTCCCACCCGTCTCCATAGCATAGCAGGGCAGAAGCGAGGTCAAAAGGTCACTTCCGCCCATGCTTCTTAAAGGCACATTTTCCTAATTTTTTCAAATTACAATTTTTTGTTATTGCATTTTAGTCTAAATATGAGATGTGAAGTCTTTTTGACCCCAGATCTCATATTTAAGAGGATCTGTCATGCTTTTTTCTATTACAAGGGATGTTTACACTTTAACAGTGTAAAAATAAATAAAAATAAATAATAAAACCCCCAAAAAAAATTTTTAAAGCCCCCAGTCCCGACGAGCTCGTGCACAGAAGCGAACGCATACTTGAGCAGCGCCCGCATATGAAAACGGTGTTCAAACCACACAAGTGAGATATCGCCACGATCGTTAGAGCGAGAGCAATAATTCTAGCCCTAGACCTCCTCTGTAACTCAAAAGATGCAACCCATAGAATTTTTAAACGTCGCCTATGGAGATTTTTAAGGGTAAAAGTTTGACGCCATTCCACGAGCGGGCCTAAATTTGAAGCGTGACAGGTTGGGTATCATTTTACTTGGCGTAACATTATCTTTCACACTATTGTCTTATTTTTTAATTCAAAATTGTTTTTTTCCCAAAAAAAGTGCACTTGTATGACCGCTGCACAAATAGGGTGTGAAAAAAGTATTGCAATGACCGCCATTTTATTCTCTATGGTGTTAGAAAAATATATATATATTTTTTGGGGGTTCTAAGTAATTTTCTAGCAAAAATCTTTGATCTTGTAAACACCGAGTCTGAAAAACAGGCAAGGTCCTTAAGTGGTTAAATGACAACAATGGAAGATTCCTGGACAATGTACATCAGTAAAGATTCTTTGGGGAATCATGTAACCGGGGGATTTACAGGCAGGAATTATGGGCAGAACATTGTCACCCCCATAATAAAAAGTGTCCAAACAAGGACTTTATATCAATATCACCAGAAACCATTTTCATGAAGACTTGTGATTACATAAAAATAATCTTTGCAGGTAATGTTATGATGGTAAAGATTATATGAGATGGAAGTGGTCGGGTTACATCAACATGACTGAGATCTTTGGATTGCAGTGATGGGGAACATTTTCTTATGTGTCCTGCCTGTGTGCTCAGATCTTTACACCCAATAATCATAAAAAAGTCCGGGTCCAGGTCGTGAGAGTCCTTCTGACAAGTAGTTTCTTGCTAGCAAGGGAAGAGGGACTTGTACAAATCTGAGTTCCTGAAGTGTGACCAACATGCCCACGTCGTTGTAAACTTCTGAATACGATCCTGGGCAATATAAATTAATTCCTCCATCTCCTCAATTTTGGACACCCTGGCCAGCCATTCTCTGATGGTTGGGACATCCGATGAGCGCCAGTGGGTGGGGATGCAGAGTCTGGCCGCATTGACCATGTGCATGGCCAATGATTTCTGGTAGGCGTGTCGGGAGAGGGATGTGTGGTGTAAAAGGTATTGAGCTGGGGTGTAGTCTAAGGTATAGGTGGTGACCGAGGAGATTATGGAGTGAACTTCTCTCCAAAATGGTTGGAGCAGAGGGCATTCCCACCAGATGTGAATCATGGAGCCTATTGCATTTTGACACCTCCAACAGGTGTTCGGAACTGAGGGTGAGAACATGTGTAAACGAGCTGGGGTCCTATACCATTTTGTGATGATTTTATATCCATTTTCCTGGAAAGCTACATTCATCGAGCCTTTGTGAGCAGATGTATAGATGGATTCCCAGTCATCTTCTGTGAGAGTCAGTTGTAAATCTGCCTCCCAGGAAGTATGTAGCGACTGTGTCAGGGAGGGGTCCTTGTCAGCTTGCAGAAGAGCATAAATATATGAGATTAGATGTCTTTGGGGCGTAGAGCGTGTACATAGTGTTTCGAATGGCGTGAGACTTCTATTCCAGGGGTCGTTCGAGTTTGCGGAGGTAAGGAAGTGTGTCAGTTGTCTGTATGACCAGAAGGGAAAGGCACCCGTACGAGAATCAGAGTTCAACTCATCGTAGGAACGCCGACGGCCTTTATGAAAGAAATGACAAGCCAGAAACTCCTTGTGTGGCCATTCCCTTTGCAGGAATGTTTTGGACTCTCCCGGTGGGAATTCAGGGTTCTCTCTCATGGGAGTCAGCGGACCTGGTTGTGAGGATAGGTTGAAGAGAGACATCGCTTTCCTGAAGGCTAGAAGAGAGGGGAGAATGAGAGGGTGCTGCTTGATAGATGGGGGCCAGTATCTGGGCGTCACCCAAGGTAGAGTATGTGTCAAGAACTGTGAAAAGGAGCTTTCTAACATCACCCAGGGTTTGCTTTGTTTGTGAGTTTTCCAGTCGACTACTCTGGTTAGATGGCAAGCTAGGTAATACTTGTTCAGGTCAGGGAGCCCAATTCCGCCCGACGTCTTTGCACAGGTTAGGCACGAGAATTTAATGCGTGGGGTTGAATTCTTCCATATGAAGGCTGTGCGGGCCTTTTTGTATGTCGCGAAAAAGGAGGGGGGTAAGTGGATTGGGATGGTTTGCATTATGTATAAAAGGCGAGGTAGGACAACCATTTTCACGAGCCCTGAACGTCCGAACCAAGATATGTTTAGTGCGGTCCATTCTTTCAAGTCTGATTGAATTTTAGTGAGGGAGGAAAGGAAGTTTTCGCTATATAGATCTGTTAACTTTCTAGAGATTTGGATTCCTAAGTAGGTAATGGCCTCAGTTTTCCACTGGAAAGGGAAGGAGTCCTGACAGTGAGAGACGTCTTGGGGGGACAGTGTCACATTGAGTGCATGAGATTTCGTGTAATTTATTTTAAGGTTGGACAGTGTCCCAAAGTAATTAATGTCTTTCAATAGGTTAGGTAAAGAGATTCGGGGGGCTTGTAAGGATAATAGTATGTCGTCGGCAAAGGCTGCGACTTTGAATTCTCTGCGTTCAAAAGGGATGCCCTTGATGTCAGTATTGTCACGTATTCTGTTCAATAGGGGTTCTAATGTTAGGACAAAGATCAAGGGGGACAGCGGACAGCCCTGACGTGTGCCGTTGCTAATAGAGAAGGCGTCCGACAGGAGGCCATTAGCCTTAACTTTGGCTGAGGGATTAGAATACAGAGCATCAATATGCGCGAACATGCGAGGAAGGAGGCCTATGTTCCTCAAAACCTCCCGCATGTAATCCCAGGCCACCCTGTCGAACGCCTTCTCGGCGTCGAGGGAAAGTAGGAACCCCTTAGTGCCTGATGAGGTGAGCCAGTGGTGTAGATTTAGGGTATGGATGGTGTTGTCCCTGGCTTCCCTGCCAAGGACAAAACCCACCTGATCGGGTAGAACAAGGCCCGGAATCAGTGATATCAGCCTGTTTGCTAGGATTTTTGAGTAGAGTTTAATATCTACATTAAGCAAGGATATTGGCCTATAGTTCGAAACTAGTGAAGGGTCTTTACCATCTTTCGGGATAACAGCTATATGGGCTTCTAACATTCTTCCTAATGACACTTGGGGGTTTGCGAGTGAGTTAAATGTCCTCAGCATCTGAGGGGTAAGGTCGTCTTGGAAGCATTTGTAATAAACTAAGGGGAGGCCATCAGGGCCCGGGCTTTTTCCCACTTTCATTTGTTTAATTGCCAATTTAAGTTCTTCCATGGAGAGAGGACTCTCCATGGCCTCCGCCTTTTCCGAGGGAATGGGCTTGGGGGAATATCGAGCAAGAAACTCTTTTATTTGGGCCGAACGTGTGAGCGCGTCGGCTGGTTTCCCCCTGTCTGGCGTCAAATTATAGAGTTTCGAGTAAAATTTCTCGAATTGTTTGGTTATGTCCTCATTTTTAGAGAACACATTGCCATTTTTGTCCCGGATATGATGGACTACCGAAGAAGCTTTGGAAGCCTGTATCGTGCGCGCCAATAATCTCCCGCTCTTGTTCCCATGCTCGTAGAAGATTTTCTGGCCAAGGACGTATTGTCGCCTGGTACGTTTGCCTAATTCGTCTAGCAGTGTGGAGCGCGCAAGCAGGAGGTCTTGTAGTGTGGCTTGCAAGGCCGACTGTTTATGGGCAGCTTCCAGGCGGTTAATCGTGGCAATGAGTGTCTTAATCCTTTCTTGGTGTCGTTTTTTATGCACTGTTGACAGGGCAATCAAAGTCCCTCTAATAACGCACTTGTGGGCTTCCCATAGTGTGATGGGTGTCACGTCAGGGGTGGCGTTCTCTCCAAAGTATCGTTGGATTTGTGCGCTTATCTGTCTAAGGTTTTCGGGGTCTTTTAGTAAGGAGGGGTTCAGTCTCCAGGTCTTAGTCGTTTTGTTGGATTCTGGAAAGACGAGTGTCACTATAATGGGGTGGTGGTCTGATAGAAACATTGGTTCTATGGTGGCCTTCGTGAGAAGTGAAAGGTCTGTTTGAGAAAGAAAGAAATAGTCGATTCTTGAGTATTTGTTATGCGGGGGGGAAAAAAAAGTATAGTCTTTTCCAGTGGGGAACATGGCGCGCCATGTGTCATGGAGCGCCAGGTTCTGCAGCTGGAGTTTAATTTGGCGGAGGGCTCTGTAAGAGAGAGCCGTCGTACCGGTGGACGTATCTACAGTTGGGTTGAGTGGGACATTAAAGTCCCCTCCTAGCAGCACGATCCCCTTGCGAAATGTGAAGAGAAGATCGGACACTTTCCTGAAAAAGGAAGTTTGGTGTTCGTTTGGACAATATACATTTGCTAGCGTAACAGGTTTGGAGGCGTATCTACCTTTAACAAATATGTATCTACCTTCGGGGTCTATCATTGTGTCTAAGATTTGGAAATCAGCGTGTTTGGAGATGAGGATTGATACCCCTTTTGTTTTGGAGTCTGGGTTTGTGGAATGCAATGCACATTTGTATACATGGTTGCCTAGTTTAGGGATGGCATCTGAACGGAAGTGTGTTTCCTGTAATAGGAGGAAGTGAGCTTTGTGTTTGGTCAGAGCAGCTAAGACCTGCGACCTTTTCTCTGGGAGGTTGAGGCCTTTGACATTTAACGAGAGGCATTTCAGCGACAATTGTTGGGTAGGGGTCTGTGTCTTCTGCATCGTAACAGCTGGCGGGGAGTAGAGAGTGTATGCAAGGGATTTGCGTCACTCGCTGGACCCAGGGAGAGGGAGGGAGGAGGTGTAAGGAAAGAAAGAAATGGGAGAGAAGGGGGGAGAGAGAGGAGAGAGAGAGAAAAAAAGAAAAAGGAAGAGAAAAAAAAAAAAGGGGAACAATTAGGGGGGGGGGGAGGGGGGCGGGCTAGTTGAGCAGAAACGGGGGGGGGGGGGGATAATAGAGTTAAAAATCACACCTACGCAGGGTGTATCAATCCCAGGTGTGAGAAATTACCGGAGGTGGCTAGGGAAATACCCACCCACCTTAGGGGGGTAGGGAGGGAGTCCGGAATGTCAGCTTCAATCCAGTAGGGAAGCTGTGGGGGGGATAGAAAACCGTGGGCGGAATACGGAATGTCGCACCACAGAGGACGAAGGGTGGAGAACAGGTGCTTTCAGGGTGTGGATAGAGACGTATCACCACTAAAGAAGGACATTAACGTTCCAGAGTAAAGCTGATCAGTAGTCCATTGGGTCTGCCCAGCTCCGCAGTCAATTCGCGGCTTAACCGCACACCAAGTGCAAGGTAGGCAGAATCAAGGGCCAAAGTCTAACAAGTAGGCAAAATCCTAGATAACATCTGAGGGGTAGTGACAGCATCTGGCGGTTCTGAGTACCGCCAGGAAGCTTCTAGCACACCCGAAAGGGGTTGGACCTACCCAATCCTATAAACACATTAAGTATAAGACAGTCAGTCTTTAAGCAGATAAACAGTTAAAACAAACGATTAAAGAAGACCAGTACATGTTTCATCAGAGTTGTAAAATACAATACAATTTCCCCATTCTGAGAAAATTAGGCGATCCGCATCTTTACCTGGATAGGTCACCCCCCTCTAGACCCAGATGTAGCTGCCAGGAACCTCCTCCGAGAAGGTAGTCACAGCTTCCCGCTTGATATAAGCTCAACCCACACATGTATAGCAACATTTGAAATCCCAACTATCAGTTTTTGCAATGAGTATAAGTATGAGTATAGCCCATAGGGAAAGTGTAAGAGGCGTGTAGGATTTCCCTTAGACCCTCAGGGGGGTAAGGGGACATAGCAGAGCGGAATATCTAGCAGTCTTAAGTGCACACACGCTCTAACGAATAAATCACAGCAGAATCTGGGCTGAAGTGGTATCAGAAGTTGTCCGATGAGATTCGCAGGGGGACACTGCAGTTATAGATGTGCATATGGGCTATTGGCAGAGTCAAACAGTGTCTAAGCCTGAGCGCCTCAAGGAAATGGACTCGCTGGGGTTCATAGGAGGCCATAGTAGCCATACATGTGTAATGATCACATCAATACCTGAGCTTTAGAGTCTACAAATAATGATTCAGCTTGGGTCACGGGGGGCTATTGCGGCTGTGTACGTGCAAACATTCTGATGAAACAGTACCTGAGCCGGGGAGATCCAGGGGTTTGTCTATCTGGAGTCGCGGGAAGATATCGGAAGCTCACTGCATCGCGTCGGCTACGGCCTTCCGGGTTACCGGGCGATGTCAGTCGTCTAGGGCCCGACTGTGCAATACAAGTGGAGATAAGAACAGGCAAACCTTCATGCTGAAAAAAGAACGAGAGGAAACAACAAGAAGAAGGAAAAAGAACATGAGCAAAAACATAACGGGGGTTTCCTCTCGTCATTGTTGAGTGGATGGGTGAGGTCTTCAGGATTTAAGCATCTTGGTGGCCCCTACGCGGGGTGACGGCTGGTTCAAGGTCACGTGGAGGAGGATCACGGTGGGAATGGCGGTCATTAGGTGCTGTGGGGTCCAGTCTGCGACGTCTGGAACGTTGCCTTTGCGACTTCGGGGACGAAGTGTGGGAGACCGGTTTCCACGGCTCAGCAGGGAAGTAGAAAGCGTACCAGTCCGGCAGGTCAATAGGCGGAATATCCAGCTGCTCGCAGAACGTGGGCAGGTCTTCTGGGGTACGGAGGAGAGCTGTGTGACCTCTGGAGGAGGCCGAGAGGCAGAAGGGGAACTTCCACCTATACTGGATGTTGCGAGCCCGCAACGTGTCCAGCAGGGGGCGCAGTGTCCGTCTGTTTTGTAATGTTATTTGGGAGAGATCTTGAAATAGTTTAATGTCTGCTCCATTAAACAAAATGCGGCCTCTGTCTCTCGCCTTCCGCAGTATTTCTTCCTTAAGGGGAAAATTGACAATGCAGCAGACAATGTCTCTTGGGGGTTCAGAGTCACGGGGAGGAGGTCTCAGGGCCCGATGGATTTGTTCCATTTCGATGGGGGTTTCAGCTGGGCGCCCAAGCAGGTCATTAAAAATGGCGCAAACTGTCTGTGGCATGGTAGCTTGGTCTACCCCCTCGGGGAGCCCCCTCACCCTAATGTTGTGTCTGCGGCCACGGTTGTCTAATTCCTCCACTTGCCTGTGGAGTTCAAACATGTGTGGGAGTTGTAGGTCGTAGGCCCTCTGTACTTGCCTGACCGCTGCTGCCTGCATCTGAGAGGATTCCTCCACTGCCGTGATGCGGTGATTCATCGTGTGGATGTCCGATTTCAGATCGGATATAGCCGCTGTGAGGGTGTGCTTGATGTCCAGCGCCACCTTCTGCAGGTCCCTCTGGAGGTCTAGCAGGCTGGGGTTGGACGCCATAGTTCCGCCGTCGGCGAACGGCGATTCGGCCGTGTTGCTACTCGAGGCCGGGGATGCGGCCTGTGTAGCGTGTGTCTCCACGTGTGTCCCTGACGGCCGGGTCCGGAACATCTCTGGGATGTTGTTACTTAGCTGGGTAACATCGGTTATTTAACCGATGGTGTGTGGGCGCGACGGACCATCAGTCAGCTTCATCGGTTAAACTGGTGAGAACGGTCCTTCAGACCGTTCTCATCGGATGGACTGATCATGTGTACGAGGCTTTACAGGGAAACAGCAAAAATGTGGTAAAAAAATTATTAAAAAATAATAATAAAAATAAATGTTAGAAATACATAACAAAACAATGATGGTTGGTGGGAAATGACTGGGTCTGGACCAGCCTTTGGCTCTCACTATTATCAAAGGTGAAGTTTCTGCCTTTTGTGGGGTCTCTGGTGAAGGTCTGGGGGGTGTACTTAGACTTGGTTCCTCAGTCCTTTTTGTGGCCCCAACCCTCTCCAATGTACAGATAGCACAGAGGGGCCACTATTCACTTCATCCATGGAAATCTGGTTCTCTCTGGCCTTTGTAACCCATTAGAGACACCCCTCTCTCTACTCTCACCTCAGTGATATTCCTTGTAGTCATCACCTCTGCCAGGCAACACATCAATATTTTTACTGCATTGCTTCCCTTTCTTCTGGCTCTTGTTTTCGGAGGGGGAGGGGAATTTTGTTGTTTGTATTTCTTTTCAGGTATATTGATTATTATTTGGTGATGATAGGACCTCTCTTTTATACTGAACTGATTTTATGCAGCAGGACTTCTCTATAGAAAAGTGTGATTTTGTTTCCTGTGTGACTGACTGCATTTGTCTATGTGGATCCGAGTTCCCCGGCTGATTTTTTATATACAACAAGCGCTCTATGACCAACTTATCCATTGAAGAGGTCAGACTTATAATGTGAGTGGATAACGGATTGGGGGGTTCATGAAGAGATTAAAGAACATAAAGGAGCTTCTTCCATGTCACTGAGGAGGAGATGTATTACACTTAGTAGTGGGGGGGGGGATTGATCTTCACATGTTGTACATCATTTAAAGGAGTTCTCTGACCTAAAACTTTTAACCCCCGCTGTGCCCGGGCTGTAAAAATATAGAAAATAAACTGTCACTTACCTGCCTACGATCCCCCGTTGTTCCGATATCGCCGTCCCGTTCTCCGGTCCCGGGCCCCTTCCGCTTCCTGTGTGTCGGCGACTCATAGTGCGCTCAGCCTATCAGCGGCCTCAGCAATGTCCCGTCGCGGCCGCTGATAGGCTGAGCGCACTATGAGTCACCGACACACAGGAAGCGGAAGGGGCCCGGGCCCGGAGAACGGGACGGCGATATCGGAACAACGGGGGATCGTAGGCAGGTAAGTGACAGTTTATTTTCTATATTTTTACAGCCCGGGCACAGCGGGGGTTAAAAGTTTTAGGTCAGAGAACTCCTTTAAGGGAATTTCATAATTTTGCACATTCTTTGGCACTTTTATTGTGGGATGAAATTTTGTATGTTAAATGATTGGAGATCTATATATTCATTTTATACTATTTGGCACTTTATTATTTGCACATTTAAGGTGTTTCGTGTAAGAGGGATTGTATTTATTTGATATATATATATATATATATATATATATATATATATATACATATATATATATATATACATATATATATATATATATATATATATATATATATATATATATATATATATATACTTTATTGATTAGTATTATATAATATTTTTTGATTAGTATTGTACACTATGGGCCAGATCCTCAAAAGGGATACGCCGGCGTAAGCCGTCGTATCCCTGGTTCTAACTTTGGAACTGATCCACAGAATCAGTTTTCCAAAGTTAGGCAGAAGATCCGACATGTGTAAGGGACTTACACTGCCGGATCTTAGGATGCAGTACCGCATCCGCCGCTGGGGGCATTTCGAGTCGAAATGCCGCTTCTGGTATGCAAATTAGCACTTAGGGCGATCCACAAAGCTTTTCAGCTTCGTTTTTTCGCCGTAAGTTTTAGTTTGCAAGTGTAAAATTAGGGCTGCTTTTACAAAGTGTAAAGTTAGTAACACCTTGTAAAAGCACATTCAAGCGACGGCATTTGGTATGCATTCCTGAGGGAGAACTCCACGGCAATTTGTAAATTCTAAACCGGCATGGGTTCCCCCCCAGGAGCATACCAGACCCTTAGGTCTGGTATGGGTTGTAAGGAGACCCCCCTACGCCGAAAAATCGATGTAGGGGGTCCCCCTACAATCCATACCAGACCCGTATCCAAAGCACGCTACCCGGCCGGCCAGGAATGGGAGTGGGGACGAGCGAGCGCCCCCCCCCCCTCCTGAGCCGTACCAGGCCGCATGCCCTCAACATGGGGGGGTTGGGTGCTCTGGGGCAGGGGGGCGCACTGCGGGCCCCCCCACCCCAGAGCACCCTGTCCCCATGTTGATGAGGACAGGACCTCTTCCCGACAACCCTGGCCGTTGGTTGTCGGGGTCTACGGGCGGGGGGCTTATCGGAATCTGGGAGTCCCCTCAAATAAGGGGGCCCCCAGATACCGGCCCCCCACCCTAAGTAAATGGATATGGGGTACATCGTACCCCTACCCATTCACCTGGAGGCAAAGTGATAGTTATTAAACACACAACACAAGGGTTTTTAAAATCATTTATTAGTCTGCTCCGGAGGCCCCCCTGTCTTCTTTAGCTCTAATACCAGGGGGGCTTCTTCTTCTGCTCTCCGGGGGGGTCTTCTCCGCTCTCCGGGGGGGTCTTCTTCTTCCGCTCTCCGGGGGGGTCTTCTCCGCTCTCCGGGGGGTCTTCTTCTTCCGCTCTCCGGGGGGGTCTTCTCCGCTCTCCGGGGGGGTCTTCTTCTTCCACTCTCCGGGGGGGGGTCTTCTCCGCTCTCCGGGGGTCTTCTTCTATCTTCGCCGCTCTCCGCTGTTGACTCGGCGCACCCCGGTTCTTCTCCAGCTGCCCGGTGCCTTCTCCTTCAGCGCTGGCTGCCTGCTATCTTCGTGTGTTAGCTCAATTACTAGCAGGCAGCCAGCGCGGTCTTCTGTGACGTCATCTTCTTCTCTTCTCTTCTTCTCCCTTCTTCCGATGTTGACCCCACGCCTCTTCTCACTGTAATGATGGAAGCGCGTCTTGCATCCCATTTATATAGGCCTCACCGTCCCATCATGCTCTGGTAGGTACCCACGTGGTGGGTGCCTACCCACGTGGGTACCTACCGGAGCATGATGGGACGGTGAGGCCTATATAAATCGGATGCAAGGCGCGCTTCCATCATTACAGTGAGAAGAGGCGTGGGGTCAACATCGGAAGAAGGGAGAAGAAGAGAAGAGAAGAAGATGATGTCACAGAAGACCGCGCTGGCTGCCTGCTAGTAATTGAGCTAACACACAAAGATAGCAGGCAGCCAGCGCTGAAGGAGAAGGCACCGGACAGCTGGAGAAGAACCGGGGTGCGCCGAGTCAACAGCGGAGAGCGGCGAAGATAGAAGAAGACCCCCGGAGAGCGGAGAAGACCCCCCCGGAGAGCGGAAGAAGAAGACCCCCCCGGAGAGCGGAGAAGACCCCCCCCCGGAGAGCAGAAGAAGAAGACCCCCCCGGAGAGCGGAGAAGACCCCCCCGGAGAGCGGAAGAAGAAGCCCCCCCTGGTATTAGAGCTAAAGAAGACAGGGGGGGCCTCCGGAGCAGACTAATAAATTATTTTAAAAACCCTTGTGTTGTGTGTTTAATAACTATCACTTTGCCTCCAGGTGAATGGGTAGGGGTACGATGTACCCATATCCATTCACTTAGGGTGGGGGGCCGGTATCTGGGGGCCCCCTTATTAAAGGGGGCTCCCAGATTCCGATAAGCCCCCCGCCCGCAGACCCCGACAACCAACGGCCAGGGTTGTCGGGAAGAGGTCCTGTCCTCATCAACATGGGGACAGGGTGCTCTGGGGTGGGGGGGCCCGCAGTGCGCCCCCCTGCCCCAGAGCACCCAACCCCCCCATGTTGAGGGCATGCGGCCTGGTACGGCTCAGGAGGGGGGGGGGGGGCGCTCGCTCGTCCCCACTCCCATTCCTGGTCGGCCGGGTAGCGTGCTTTGGATACGGGTCTGGTATGGATTGTAGGGGGAC
The DNA here is from genome assembly GCF_905171775.1 of Rana temporaria. Lineage (NCBI taxonomy): Eukaryota > Metazoa > Chordata > Amphibia > Anura > Ranidae > Rana > Rana temporaria. The sequence goes on along the minus strand of NC_053489.1, from coordinate 13,106,026 downwards.
CCCCTACGTCGATTTTTCGGCGTAGGGGGGTCTCCTTACAACCCATACCAGACCTAAGGGCCTGGTATGCTCCTGGGGGGGGAACCCATGCCGGTTTTTTATTTGAAAATTGGCATGGAGTTCTCCCTCTCAGGAATGCATGCCGAGCGACGTTGTCAAATTTTTTTAATTTTTTTTTTTCCGACGCAACTTTTTTAACCCGGCGCGATCCACAAAACTCGGCGTAACGTAACTTCGCGCATGCACAGTACGGCCGGCGCGGGAGCGCGCCTCATTTAAATGGGACTCGCCCCATTTGAATAGGAACGCCTTGCGCCGGCCGGATTTAAGTTACACAGCCTGAAATTTCTAGGTAAGTGCTTTGTGGATCGGGCACTTAGGTAGAAATTTTAAGGCAGTGTAACTTAAATTGCATTTTTTAAGTTGCGCCAGGTTTTTGTGGATCTGGCCCTATATTACTAAAAGTATTAGGACGCCAAAAGAGTTGAACCTGTTTTAGCTGCAAAATGATGGGCCAACTCAATATTGAACCCTACTAAAGCCTTGTACACACGATCGGACTTCCGCCCAACTTTTCCATGGATTTTTGGTCTGAAGGGCATTGGCCGTGAACTTGTTCTGCATACAAACGGCACAACGTTTTGAGCCAACATTCACGGTACCACATGGTTTTTCAGCATTTTACCGCCACCCTTTGTTGCTGTCTGATGTTTAGCATTGGTTCTGAGCATGTGTGTTTGTACTTTGGATTTTAGTTGGACGAACTTGAGTACACACAATCGGATAATCCGACGTAACATATTTATTGCCCAACAATTGGTGAGCATGAACAGCCAACTTTTGTTGTCATTAATTCAGCCAATAATTGTCTGATGGAGCATACACACGGTCGGATTATCTGATACAACTCATCCATCAGACAATTATGGCAATAAAATTTGATCGTGTGTATGGGCCTTAAGACTGGGATGCCATTAAAGTTCATGTGCGTGTAAAGGCAGGCGTCCCAATATTTTTGGTAATAAAGTGTATGTAATTTTTACTCCCACATGGCAGCAGTTTACAAATAAATATAGACATGGAGAAAGAATTTTTTATTAGGTCCTTTAAAAAATATCCTTTAAAATGACCTTATCTGCTTTCTGTCCGAAGTCTTTGAGACAGCAGTAGCATGCCACCTAAAGACGACAAGAAATAGAAGGATGCAGACAAGTCTGCCATGAAGGATAAGGACCCAGTCAATAAGTCCAGAGGGAAGGCCAAAAAGAAGAAGTGGTCTAAAGGAAAAGTGAGGGACAAGATGAACAATCTTGTGCTCTTTGACAAAGTCATTTATGACAAGCCATATAAAGAATTTCCAAACTTTAAACTCATTACTCCAACGGTGGTGTCTGAGAGACTCACTGGCCAGGGATGCCCTCTAGGAGCTGCTCAAGAAAGGCCTGATTACGTTGGTGTCCAAGCACAGAGCCTAGGTCATCTATACCAGAAACACAAAGGGTGGATATACACCTTCTGGAACTGAGGAATCATAGGGCTTAATGGAAGGATCCAACTTTTCTATGTACAGTAACAGAAATAAATCCATATAAACAACAAAAAATGAAGTTATCTCTCAAAATGTGAACTTTCTGAGATCATGTTCTCATCAACTTCAACTAATATTAACCACTTCCTGTCCGCATTAAAGCCAAAAGACGGCTACAGCACAGGATCACATTGCCGGGAAGGGCGTCCATGGATGTCCTACCGTGATTGCGCTTCCAGCACACCACCAGTAGGACACAGCTGATAACTAATCTGGGTAAAGAGCCAATCACAGCAGCTCTTTACCAGGTGACCAGATGTTTCCAATCACAGCTGATCACAGTATAAACAGTATTTGCCAGTTATCAGAAGTCCTCTCTTCATGCTGACAGAACTTGAGGAAAGAAGAACCGGTAACTGGAAAATACACACAGGGGACATCTACACTGATCACCAGTGTTCTGATAATCATTGCAGCCCAACAATGCCCACAATTGCTGCCAATCTGTGCCCAACAATGCTGACAATCAATGCCCATCATTGATGTCTGTCAGTGTCTATCAGTGTCGCCTATCAGTCCCACCAATCAATGGACATTAATAGTGCCTATCAGTGCCCATCAGCGCCGCCTCTTCATTGCCCATTACTGCAGTCTATCAGTGCCCATCAGTGCCATTTAGTGCCCATCAGTGCCGCCCATCAGTCCAGCAGCCTCATCGGCACACATAAGTGAATGAGAAAAAATGCTTATTTAGAAATGTTTATAACAGAAGTGAAGAAAAACTATTTTTTTTTGGTCTTTTCATTTCTTTAGTAAAAAATAAAAAACTATGTGGTGATTAAATACCCCAAAAGAAATCTCTGTGTCTCAAAAAAAAATGTAGTTTAAGTACAGTGTTGCATGTCCGTGCAATTGTCATTCAATAGGTGACAACTCTGAAATCTGAAAACTGGCCTGGGCAGGAAGGGGGTAAAAGTGCCCGGTAGGCAAGTAGTTAAAATGATTTTTTAATACACCAACAAAATGTATTTATTAATATATCCAGATACATCTACATACAATATAATAAAGTGACCCTGACACTAAAAATACCTTACAATCAGCTTGTACATGTTTAATATTTCTCTTCCGGGAAGGTGGTGAGTGAAATCTTCCCTCTCTGGAAGAGTGATGGTGTCTCTGGTATCAGACACTTTAGGATGATTTGGATACTTTGTCCTCCTCTGGTCACTGTGGTTCCTCCTCACTAAGTGACTACATTGTTCTGTTGTGATGTAACGGCTGGTGGGAGGAACCACTACACCCAGCGGGGGACAAGATTTCCAACAAACCCAAAGTGTCTGATACCAGCGGTGTCCAGAGCAAAAATTTGAATCATCATCCAAAGGAGAGGTAATTATTAAATGTTTATATATAACAGTGTTCATTCTCAATACACTAACCGAATACTAAAATGAACAATAATAGAGATAATGCTATAACTACTGGTAACCCATTGTTTTCCCATACATATTAGTGGATAACTGTTTTTATATTCAGGTCAGGTCTGAACAGAATTATGTAACATTTGGGGAAAAATATACAGCCAAGAAGTCCAGAATTTGAGGCCATTATAGCAAAAACCTCCACAGCCACCATGTATTTCCCTCTGGTGCTCAGATAGGCCGGGATCATGGCAATCCAGACACTGCAGAACACCAGCATGCTGAAGGTGATGTACTTGGCCTCATTAAAACTGTCCGGTAATGTCCTGGCTAAAAAAGCGATAATGAAGCTCACAATTGCCAGAAGCCCCATATATCCCAGGACAGAGTAGAAGCCGATAACTGAACCCTCATTACACTGAATGATGATCTTTTCCTGATAAGAGTGAGTGTCCCGATCCTGGAAGGGGGGAGAAATAGACAACCAAGTGACACAGATTATGACTTGAACCAATGAGAAGACACAAATGATGAAATTGGGCAGTTTGGCTCCCATCCATTTCCTCCAGGGACTCCCAGGTTTGGTGGCTTTGAAAGCAATACACACCATGATACTTTTGGCAAGTAGAGAAGAGACGGCAACTGAGAAGATGACACCAAAAGAGGTGACACGCAGCATGCAGGTCACATCTACTGGATGGCCGAGGAACAAGAAGACACAGAGGAAGCTCAGCATGATGGAGACCAGGAGAAGATAGCTCAGGTCCCGGTTATTGGCTTTAACAATGGGGGTGTCCTGGTAATGTATAAATATCCCCAATATTAAACCAGCCAGAAGACAAGAGAGGATGGACACAGCTGAAAATACTCCAACAATGGGATCATCAGTGTAGGAGAGAAATTCCACCACTCTTGGAACACACCGATCCTTCTTCTCATTTGGCCATTCATCATCAGGACATTTCATGCAGTTTTCACTGTCTGCAGGAAGAAAAATACAAACACAATGAGCACAAGAAACGTGTTCTAGGCAGAAAAGATGATAATGGGGGGTTTCAATGTAAATTGTCTGAAAATCCTGAAAATAAATGTATCTTATTTTCTATCTTTTGGTTTGGTAAAAATAACATTATTAACATTTTGTTATATCTGTTTAATAAGTACAATGATGTGAGCAATTTAGATCTGTCCTGTGCACACTTCCTGAGTTATCTCCACACAATTTAATCAGCCCTCCTAGTTCTCATCTTGAGACCACAGAGTGATTTGTCTCTATGTTGTGGAGAGTAGGATAGGGGAGGGTTTCAATAGTTTTTTTTTTGTTTAATATATTTTTATTGATAGAAATAGACAGTACAATAAAAGTAAATCAACTCTTTGAAGAAGCATCGTTACAGAGTAATAAGTTGGGGAATATTACAGATGATGCATCATAGAGAGCATAAACGTTTCAATTGTCTATAAATAAAGAAAAAGAAGAGAGATATAGAGAGATTACAGAAAAGGGAGGAGGAAAGAGATGGAAAAGAGGTAGGGAGGAAGAGATAAGAGGGCAGAAAAAAGATGTGGGGTGGACAAGCAGGGAAGGGTGGGGAAGGGGGAGAGCCGGGACACATGGCAGTCGTATCGAGCACATCGCTAAACGAGCGTAATTAGTAAGACATCAGCAAAAAGGAGGAACCATATCAGAGAGTGGGAGAGAGGGTCACAATTTGGTGAAAAGAAGCCTCATGTGGTTTCAGACATGTAAGGGGGTGAAGAAATAATATCTAAATAACACTGTGTGGAGATGAATGAAGACCAGGATGCCCAGATTAAGGAGTATTGTTCGCTGGTGTCTCTTGCAACGTGAGTGAGTTCTTCCATGAGACTAACCTCAGAAATCTTTTGCAACCATGTTTTGATTGAAGGAGTTTCAGGTTGACCCCAGAGACGAGGGATAATAGCTTTAGCTGCATTAAGAAGGTGTGGGACGATTGAACGTTTGTATTTGCCAATGGGTCTAGAGGTGACGTGGAAAAGAACCATCCACGGTTCAAGGGGGATTTGTACCTCAGTGATCTGGGATATCAAGTTTAAGACTTCTGTCCAGTAAGGACGAATGAGGGGACAATGTGGGCATGGGTGGCAATTTGACCACAATTCCTCCAACAGAGTGGAGACCTACTAGGAAACATACGGTGAAGCTTGGCAGGAGTGTAGTGCCATCTAGTAAGGAGCTTGAAGTTAGATTCAGTCATGGAAGAAGCCAGGGAAGAGACATGCATAAGCTTAAGCATCTTATCCTTTTTTTTTATTTGTAATAGTAGTCCCCAAATCCTTCTCCCACCGGGATAGATATTCTGGATACAAAGGGCATTGTAAGTCTAAAAGGGCCTTGTAAAATTGGGAGATAGAATGTGTAGGAGGGTCTCTAGGCAGAAAAACCTGTTCTATGCCGTTGAGATCTGGGATACCTCTTAAGGGACGAGGTAGTGTATGGAAAAAACTACTCAATTGCTTGTATCTCCATTTGTCTAAGAATGAGGGTGAATTATGACCCAGAATCTCAGACAAGGGCCTAAGACAATTGGACAAGACAACATGGTATAATAGAAGAGGGCCATCCGGTGACCACTTCTGAAAACCTGAGTCAAGGAGACCCGGGGCGAAGTATCTGTGAGACATCAAGGGAGTTAATGGGGAATTATAGAGCCACGTAAATTTCGTATGTAGATCATCCCAAATTTGTAGGGAAGATGAAGTGAGAGGCAAGGTAGTAGGGGATAGATCTCTAAAAGAGCGTGGGATCCAAGGGGTTACAGAGAGATCAGAGCCACATAAAGAATGTTCCAATTGGACCCATAATTTGGAGGCGGAGGCATATTTCCAGTCCGCTATCCATGCTAATATAACTGCTTGATAGTAAGCTTTACAATTAGGTAAAGCCAGGCCCCCTGAACACTTGGCTCTGAAAAGAGTCTCTCTAGAAACCCTGGGACGCCCATCCCTCCATATAAAACAGGAGACCATGGTTTGTAAAAGGGTAAACAAAACTATCGGGATCTTCAAGGGAATCATTTGCAACAAAAAAAGAATACGGGGGAGAACGTTCATCTTAATTATGTTGACCTTGCCTAGCCAAGTATGAGAGAGGGAGGACCACTTCCGGAGATCATCCTTAATGGCATTTAGAAGAGGGATGAAGTTGTGCCTAAAGAGGGAATGAAGGTGGGGAGTCAAGAAAATGCCAAGATATTTCATGCGCGATGGAACCCAGCGAAAGGGAAATAGGGGTCTCAGCTGATCAGCTGTTCGTTGGGGAACTGTTACATTTAAAATTTCGGATTTTGAAAGGTTAATCTTAAAGTCGGAGAGACCTTGGAATGAGGAAAATTCAGACATCAGATTCGGCAGTGAAATACGTGGCTGTTGGATAAAGAATAAAATGTCATCAGCATAGGCTGCGTATTTATGTATTCTAGTGCCGACCTGGATACCATGAATGCTCCTGTTATTCCTAATAGTGGCCAGAAAGGGTTCAAGGGAGATGGCAAATAACAAGGGGGATAAAGGACAACCTTGTCTGGTTCCGTTATGTAGCGTAAATGGATCACTTAGGGAACCATTAATACGTATTTGTGCGGTGGGGTTGGAATAAAGGGAGAAGATGCGAGAAAACATCTTTAGACCAAGGCCAAAATGACAGAGAGTAGTTTTAAGGTATTCCCAGTCCACCCTATCAAATGCTTTTTCAGCGTCGGTGGAGAGGAGAAGGGTGGGCTGGGAATATTTCCGCACATAATGGATCAGTGACAAAGTACGGAGAGAATTGTCTCTCGCCTCTCTATTCGGAATGAAACCAGTTTGATCAGCCGAGACCCACTTAGGTAAAAGGGGAAGCAATCTGTTCGCTATTACTTTGGCAAAGAGTTTGGTGTCAACATTTAAAAGGGAGATGGGTCTATAACTGCTACATAGGGTAGGGTCTTTATCAGGTTTAGGGATAACCGTGATGTGGGCGGATAATGATTCAGGGCGAAGGAGAGTATCATGGGGAACAGAATTTGCATAAGCTACAAGGTGGGGGAATAAGACATCTCTAAAGGTTTTATAATATAGGAGGGTAAAACCATCAGGGCCATGGGCCTTACCGGAAGAGAAGGACTTGAGTGCTAAATTAAATTCCTCCACGGAGAAATCCGCTTCAAGAGCGCTAAGGGCGGACTTTGAAAGCTTAGGGAGATTGGCTTGTCTAAGAAAGGCGAGGATGCGTTTACGTTTTTCGGCAAGCGATAAAGAAGCCAAACCACCCTCCACATTATATAAGTCAGCATAAAATTCCTTAAAGGCTCGCGATATTTGGGGGGTGGTGTGTACTAAGTCTCCTGACGACAGTTTCACTTTGGGTATAAATGATAGAGTTTTTCTGGCTGTAAGTGACCTAGCCAATAGTTTGCCCGGTTTGTTACTCCATTCATATACTTTCTGGGAAATGTAGTGACATTTTCGCCTAGTTTCAAGGGCAAGGAGAGTTTTGAGTTCTTCTCTTTTAAGGGTAAGTGCTTTTAGATGTGAAACGTGGAGGGAAAGTTTATGTTGTTTATCCAACTCAGCAATCTGATACAAGACCTGTTTGAGCTGCTGACCATGTTCTCTTTTTTTCCTCGCACCCAATTCAATAAGATTTCCTCTTATTAGAGCCTTATGCGCCTCCCACAAAAGAGAGGGAGAGGCGTCTGAGTTTTCCTCAAAATATTGGGAAAGCGTTTTGGTTAAGGCGGATACCTCTGTTGAATTAGTGATGAGGGAATCATTGAGTTTCCAGTTATTGGGGTGGTGAAGTAAATCTGGTATGGTCAGGCATATGGAAACAGGAGTGTGATCAGAAAGAGATGCAGTGCCTATACTGGCTGAACGGAGAAAGGGAAGGTGGAAATCTAAGAAGATATTATCTATTCTAGAATAAGAGTTATGGGGTGCAGAAAAATGGGAATAGTCTCTATCTGTAGGGTGCAGGAGACGCCAAGCATCTATAAGTTGGAGATCTAAGAGTTTTTTCTTTACTTGCGCTAGCCGCTTGAATGGAATACCTCACAGGCCCAAAGAAGTATCCATCGCAGGATCTAGGGGTGTATTTATGTCTCCCGCAAGAACGATCAATCCTTCAGCAAATTGTGAGAGTTTGTGAGAGTTTGGGTAAAAAAAAAGTTTGATTATGATTGGGGCAGTAGATATTGGCCAGAGTACATTTAGTGTTACCTATGAATCCCTTGACAAAAAGATAAGGACCGTGGTCATCTGCAAGCATATCTGTAAAACGAAATGATGCATTCTTACTGAAACCAATGGCCACTCCTTTGGCTTTGTTAGTGTCAGATAGGCTATAGTACCATTGCGGGAAGTGTGGTGAATAGAGTTTCACAGATGTAGCGTGAGTCAGATAAGTTTCCTAAAGGAAAGCGATAGAGCAGGCAGAGCTTCGCAATTCCCGGAGAACTTGATGTCTCTTAGCGGCCACACTTAGGCCTCGTACATTATAAGAGGAGATTTTTAAAGTAGCCATGGTTCCAGGAAGAAGCAGGTGAACAAGTCATACAGCCATGTGAACCAGCAAAATAGGGAGGGGGGAAGAGGGGGAAGGGAGAGAGAGGGCAAAGAGAAAAGAGATAAGAAGGGAAATGAAAGAGAAAAGAAGAAAAGTACAAAAGTACATAAAAAAGTATCAGTACATTTCGTAGAACAATTGGGAGTAAGGTGACAATCACGCAGAAATCTGCGGTGGTCCCAGTGGGGATGAAGGGAGCAGGCGGTCACAAAGAATTTAAAGTAAAAAAACATTAGGAGAAAAATAAAGACCACCATTTCCCAGCAACCCCAAAAGGAGAAGGGGGAGAAACAATGTCCCCAGCAAGTGAATCAACATGGAGCCAGAGGCCCCGTCAGCTACCGACCTGTAAATAAAGGTAATTATAACTGAAAGAAATTAGCAACACATAAAACATAAACATAGCATTCTCCAAACACTAGGTTAGACTATCAGGTGATGTGATGTACGTTCAGCAAGGCTCAAAATAGGGAGCAATACGGTTTAAACATATTCTATTTTCAAAAATGAGCCATCAAGTGTTCAAAGTGGCAAGGGAACTCCAGAAAACAATGTAAAAAATAACAGACTGGAAAACACGTCTTTACCACCGTAAGGAGAATTGCTAAAGGTAAAATGATTGGGTGCCCCGGAGTACCTCACCCATTTTTCTTGGACGAGCTTGGAGTAGAAACCTTCCGTAGCTTAGCAGGGGTCTTCTTCCATTGGGATGAGCGAAGCGTGGAAAAAGTGGGAATGGGGTTCTGCCAGCCTGGGAGCTCCATGTGTGGCAAATGGAGATCTTGTAGGAAGGTAGGAAGTTCCTCAGGGAAGCGCAATGTGGATGAGCGGCCATTCTTGGTCGCAATTAGGCATGCTGGGAAGCCCCACCTATAGGTAGTTCCATCACTTCTCAGTCTCTCCAAAAGTGGTTTTTGGGCCCTGCGGCGGTCGAGGGTTTCCTTAGCTACATCCGGAAAAATGTGAAGAATAGCTCCATCAAAGTCAATGTCAGGGGTGTTCCGCAATTTGATCATGATAGCATTATTATCTTCGAAGTAATGGAGACGGCAAATCACATCTCTGGGCAGATCAGAAGAGAGGTTGCGGGGCCGAAGAGCACGGTGGACTCTATCAAACCGCAGAGGATCCGTAGGCGGCCTACCTAAAATGGTGTTGAGGATGCCACGGAGCGAGGGTTCCAGATCACTATCCCCAGTTGCTTCCGGTAGGCCACGGATACGCAAGTTATTTCTGCGGTTACGGTTCTCGAGGTCCTCAAGTTTATATAATGAGGCCCTGTGAGCATATGACAATTGGGTGACAGTGTCCTGTAGCTCTTTGATAGCCACTTTGTGCGAATCTTGATGTTGTTCTGTTTCCTCAACCCTGTCGAGGAGGTGAGCCATGTCCGCCCGGACCGCAGAAATGTATTTTTTGATCGATTTCTCCATATCATGGAACATACCCGCCATTTCTTTTCTGAATTCAAGCAGAAAGGAGGACATTTCAGAACCACTAGGGGAACCAGGATCATCCATTATCTCCGATCCACAGGATGAGGCCGGCAAACTTTCGCGAATAGAGGCAGTGTGAGAGGCTGGGCTCACCCTCTCAGCAGCAAGAAAGCGTTTGATGGTACCAACAGAAGTCTGATGAACAGTTGAAGATTTAGCGGACCGTTTGTTTATCGATGAACGGGAGGCAGAGCCTTTTGCTGGCATTGCTATTTGAAATCAGGTCGGTAGCTAGACAGGGTCCGGCTTAAGCATTACCCCTTAGTGCCATATGAAGAATAAAATAATTACACAGGTCGTAGTCACACTTTACAGAGAGTCAGGAATGGCGGAAGTTCAATCACTTACAGGGAATAACAGCTTTAGAAACATGAAAATTTCCGTGAGCAAGAGAGCGAGGTACACCAAGATGGCCACCGTGTCTTCGCCAGGCCTGTACAGTTACCACTGATTAACGTTTGTATGTACCCCCAGGCAATAGAAAGGACAGCTTATGACTTGTGGGAAGGGGTATGTGGCAAGAGGCAGCTGATTCTGTGGAGATGAGGGCCTGCAGTAAAGGTAGTGCTTCCAGGTGGAGCAAGATGGCCACCGTTGGGAGGCTAGGCTGGAGCTGGGGACTGACCTGGATGGAACTGCAGGGTCCAGGAGGCACAGCGATGATGTCCAGAGGCAGTCTGGAGGTGGTAGCCAGAGGGCCCGGGTGTTGTGATGGCAGGGAGGCCGAGGAGATGCGCTGGAACCGCCGCCGGATGAAGCAAGATGGCCGCCGCTTCCAGGACTAGGCCGAAGCCGCGGTCTGTCCTAATACAGCTGCCCAGACAGGGAGAATGGCGGCGTCCGCGGACGGCAAACAGCACGCCAAAGGGCCCTGGAGACCAGGGGATGAGTAGGTGGCGCCAGGCCCGGATTGGCTAATCGGGAGAACCGGGACAATTCCCGCGGCCGGCTTCCGGCTCCCATATAAATTTAGCCCCCGGCGCGGCGGCTTGTAGCGTTGCACTTACGCTACATACATGGGGCGTACACGAACTTGGCCAGGGGGAGGGAGCGACTGACGCCCGCATTTAACGGCCGGTGATTGGCTAGACCGGGTGCATGTCATACCAGAGGCGGAGGCTCCGCCTCTGGTATGACATGCACTTGGTCTGGCCAATCACCGGCCGCTTAACACGGGCGTCAGAGAAGGAGGTTGGCTCAGACATGTGTTCTATTATGAGCCCCGAGTGCCGAGCAGGGACCGCGGTGCAGAACAAGAAAAGCCCCCCCTCGTGCAGCTCTCTGCTCTATATGTCTTCAGAAATCACCCAGCCCCCCCTCCAGCAGGGCGCTCTGCTATGTGTACTCACTGTCCAGTGTCCACCAATCACTCTCCATTCTCCCAAGCTTGTGGAGGTTTCACAGGCCTCAAAATGGCGGTGGCTCGTCTGCGGATTGATCCGGCCACAGAGCGGATTACAAAGCAGGCGGCTGTCCAGGGGTCACCAAACAGGTATGTACCTGTACAGGATAGCTTTAGGACCAGGATGGAGGTGTTTTAAGACACTGGAGCGGCCTCCCGTTGCGGATGGCAAGAGATTAGGCCTGGGTTTGTGGAGCTCCGCTGGAATGCGTCCTTCTCCGCTCACTTCCGGGCCAAAATCTGGGGTTTCAATAGTTTTGCTAAAGAGAACTGGACAGAGTTGACACCATAAGTCCACAGAAGTGCTGTGTGTTGTCAGACCACGATAGGACATAAGAGCTGAGAGCATTTCTGGCCGATCAACAGGTAATTTACTATTGAGTCTATAACCTCTTAAAGCTGGTGCTGGCCCTTTAAGGGGTTTAGTATTCTGGGAGGTGTGGCGGGGCTGGCGGTCATGTTGGGAGCTTTCCGTTAACCACCGACAACTATGCCGGGAGTGTGCAGGACGAGTGATCTTGGCACAGCTCTACTGGCGCTATTGCGTGCGAATATGCGGCTGCTCGGTGCCAAGGAGTTAAAGGGGTAAAACACTGAGAAGTGTTCATGTAGTGCAGAGATGTTCTCTATGTGTGTTTTGTTCTGACATACGCTATAAGAATTTATTTTGTCAAATTTTACAAATGATTTACCATCCTCTTCTTATGTTGGACTCTCGGATCAGGAGTATCTGTAAGGACCCCTTTATATGGGCTCTCCAATCAGATCAGCCTGTCAGTGTTTCAGGTGGGCTTGATCAAAAGCTCCAAGGTGCCAATCATGTTCTCCAGTCCATTTTTGGAGTTTTGTGTGGAATATGTCAGATTTGGATTTTTGTTTCTCCACTTTTTGTGTCATACCGATACAAACACAGGAAATGAAAACACGAGAATGCCGAAAAATTTATAATTGCAGCAATTTTCTGGGTGAAGTGGGGCATTATCTGCTAGAAATGCCGGGGTGCCAAGATTTTTGGCCATGACTGTATGAATGAAGCGGATGTATTCATGAATAGAGATGTGCAGAAAATGGTCTGGATTCAGGTAGGGGCGCGCATTGTTACGGCGGCGCAGCGTATCTCATTTATGCTACACCGCCGTAAGTGCTCCAAAGTACGCCGCAAGGACATCATTGGTTTCGACGTGTACGTAAATTACGTCCAGCCCCATTCACGGACGACTTACGCAAACAATGTCAAATTTTCAAATTTCGACGTGGGAACGACGGCCATACTTAACATTGGCTACGCTACCTAGGGGGCATGTTTATCTTTACGCGGTGTATCTCTTACGGAAACGGCGTATCGTGTTTTTTTTTTTCTGTTTTATTTTTTCTTTTTTTTTCAACATTCTGTGATAACATAGTTTCTCACACCCATACAACAGGTGCGTAATACATGCAACAAGATAAACAGCTATCGCCAACACTGGTCATGGTATACATACAATAAATTATTCTACCACAGCCCACCCCCACTCTTCTCCCACCCTCCCCCCCCTCTCCCATCCCGCCTCCCCCCCACCTACCCCATCCCTCCCCCCCTGTGTATCTCTTATGTCTTCTTGTAAGAGAGAAGGGAGGTCAGCCAAGGTGGAGGAGGAAGTTGCCACTTTCACAAATCTAGCTTATAATCCCTTTTTAGGGAGGGACCAAAATTTAATATACCTTATTTTAATTTTTAACTGTTGAGAGATTACTATCTTCTGTGGTTGGGGGAAATTTCTGGTGGTAACGATCTTTTTCCTCTACAGAGGGAAACCTGTATATCTCGACCAAGGTCCCCACACTTTTTCAAACCTTTTATGGTTTCCTTGTTTGATAAAGGCCACTCTCTCACTCTCCATCAGCATGTTTATAGTTCCAATCCAGTTCCTAACAGATGGAGGGTCGTGTGCCTACCACCGCTGCGCAATTAATTTGCGTGCCTAAAATAGGCCTCGCAACACGCCCTCGAGTGTACCCGGAGGGACTCTATAGTCTTCCATGTCTCCCAAGAGGCAGGTTCTAACTTCTGGCTCTAAAGAGGTCTTAAAGATGTTATTGAGTTTGTTGATGACCTCTGTCGAATACCTGAAGAGCTTGGGACACCTCCAGAACATATGGACAAGGTCACCTGTAGCATTACATCTAATTACTATCGTAATTCCCTGTGTCTCCCAGATATTGCATTTCCCCACCCCCTCGACTTCTGGAAGGTTTTTGTTGTTCCAAAGGGGAGTAAATTCTGTTACTCCAGGGTATCCCAGTATAGCCTTTGTTGTCCTCCACACCTTGTTAAGTAAGTTTATAGTTGGGCACTTATAAACAAATGAGTTTGCCTCTAAGACTTCAACTAACGTTCTATGTGGGGCTCCTGCTAGTATTATTCTAAAGCAGTCCTTTTTTTGGGTCTTGGATTCCGCAGCCTGCAATCTGCTGTAGCTGAGACGCCAGGAAATAAATTCTTGGGTGTGGAACCGCCATGCCTTCCTCCCCGACCGGGAGCTGCATGGTGAAACGGCGTATCTTTACTGCGACGGGCAAGCGTACGTTCGTGAATCGGTGTATCTAGTAATTTACATATTCTACGTCAAAATCAACGGAAGCGCCACCTAGCGGCCAGCGGGAAAATTGCACCCTAAGATTTGACGGCACAGGCCATCGTATCTTAGCTAGGTTTAAGTGTATCTCAGTTTGAGCATACACTTAAACTTACGACGGGCTTAGATTCCGAGTTACGTCGGCGTATCTACTGATACGCCGGCGTAGCTCTTTGTGAATCCGGCCCAATGTGTTTTGTTTGGTTTTGGATTATAATTCTGTTTTGTTATATTTGTTAGGTTAGAATAATTTGTTTTCAGAAATTGTTGTATATATTCATTATTTTCAAATCGATTCAAAATTAATTTAAATTAGAAAATGTATTCAAATTTGAATTAAAAAATGTATTTGAATTTGAAATGGAAACATATTGCAAACAAATACAATAAGGTATACAAGTGAAATAAGATAATGATAGGGAATGAGAAGAAAAGAAAAGAACACATATAGCTGTCTTCCGAGATTTATATAATTACATAGTTGGTGAGGTTGAATAAAGACAACAATCCACCCAGTTCAACCTGACAAATTGTGACATTCAAAATCTCAGGTTAAAAAATTTAATTTGAGAAGATGGCTATATTTGTTCTATTCTATTCTATTATTTAGAATTTTTAATATTCTATTCTACTCTTTTATATTCTGATATTTTCTGTTCTAGTCTATTCTATACTATTATTTTATTTTCTGTTCTGTTCTATTCTATTATTTTACTTTCTATTATTTTCTTCTATATTCTATTCCTTTATTTACTATTCTATTCTGTTGTATTTTATAATTTTCTATTATGTTTTATTGTATTCCATTCTATACTATTCTAAACTATTCTATTCGATTATTTCATTGTATATTCTATGCTATAAAAGCAGCCTAAGTACTGTAGGAATCATCTTCTTATTTCAGATATGTGTAAGGGGGGGAACTAATGCGCAAAACCACTCTAACCAAGGGCACTAAAAAACTAATATTATAAATAGATTGAATAAATAAAATATGTATACAGGCAGCAGCCACTACTAAGAGATGCTCACGCACCAGCAATAGTATGAAAAGAGGGGGGGGTGTAATGGCGCTTACCAGTTAAAATAATACGCAAATGATTAATATATGCACAATAACATAAATGACCAGTTAAAATGTGTTTCACTTCTTATTCCTTGAAACCCTCCAAGGATGAAATGTTGTGAGAATAATGAAAATCCAAAATATATGATTGACTAAAAGGTTTCGGTCATCAGATATTTTTCCAAAATTAATTTCCAAAAAACATAATATGTGAGAAAAAATATGAATCCCTTGGTGGATAAAATATCAAACATCCAGTGCAAAAAAATTCCAATAATAAATAAATATGAAAAAATATGCAATATGGATATATAAATAAATATAAAACTGTAAACAAAAGTATATGTGCACAGACCCGTGCTTAAAAATGTGTAAATAGTGTTCAATCAAAATATCCGTGCTTCAATAATAATTCAACAGTGTGTAGTGCTTCAAAACCAATAATCCAAATAATAGTGTTTCCAAAGTGCAAATGTGCTTCCAAAGTAGCTGTGCAGAACAAACACCAGTGTATGGTAGTACAAGCCTCTCACCTTGGGAAAGGCCATGATTAAGCACTAGCAAGAGTGCGAAACTAGTTCGGCTGTCCTGGTTTATGGTTGTGGTGAATATGCATGTTCCTGCTTGAAAATAAAAGACAACTTTTTTGAAAAGTTATTTTGGAGTGCGGCTGTCCATCTCCTTCCTCCTATTGCTATTGGGAAAGGCTATAATGAGCCTATAATGATTGCTGAATAATGGCAAAGCCCAGCAGATATCCCTGCAGATCAGTGTTTCCAGGACAGCCTTCTCTCCAAAATCCCAGCTGCAGGTCTCCCAGGTTCTAGCCAGAATGCTCCCAGCATGGATGGCACTCAATAAAACACATAAGGAGTCCCCATAGTGTAGTATGCAATCATAAGGGTTTTTTAATAAAGGTAATGCACTCACATTTAAAACGGCTAACATTAAGCATAAAGCCGCATGTAGCTAGCAGGCGTGTGTCTCTGAGGTATCCCCGTTCTCGGCCGCGAACGGAGATGACGTCACCGATGGCTCTCCTGAATCTTGACGCGTTACGTGGCAGCCTGACGCCACTTAATCATAAGATGAAGAGCCGTAGATGCACTGGTAACTTTTATAATGCCGCGCTGGGCACACGAACTCAGCAGCATAACAAATTACTAATTCGCTATCATGGTTTAAAATGTATATAGTATTAAAGAAACATCCGCTTGGAATATTGTAAAAACAATTCGCTTAAAATATATATTAACACTGGCATGTCCCTCTAGTCAACAGGAATATGGGGTGTAGAGAGCAAGGAATTGGAGCCCGGAACACAGATCGGGAGAAATGAAGAGCGAATTTCCCAGGAACCAGGATCCCCAAAGGAATCAAGACAGGGAAGGAAGGAATACGAGGACACCAGGAAGGACCCAAGACAATCAACGTGGAATACACGGAAATCAAGGAGAGGATGTAGGGCGGGAACAAAGAAACAGAAGAAAAAGAGATTAATAGGAGAAGGTGTGATTAATATCAGTGGAGTAGAACTCACACAACAGGAACTAAAAGTATTGGATAAAGGCTTAAAATTTTCCCCCGAAGAAAAACTTCAACAAATTTGATGCTTATGTTGATATTAACAAATTTGCCAGAAGCCTCCATATTAAAAAATATATGCTTAATAAACCAGGTGAAGGAATAACTAGAAACATAACTACAGAAAGTGATGTCGTATATAGTAATCTTAGAAATAAATCTGTCTTCAACCCACCAATAAGTAACGAAGGACACATTGAAGCATTTAGGCGAATGGTTTTGAAGGATTTACATGATATGAAAATAAAGAAAATACATGACCCAGGAGATATCAAAAACGAGATCCGGAAACTAGAAGAAAGAAAGGATGTAGTGGTGAGACAGGCAGATAAGGGGGGGGGGGCCATCGTCATTCAATCCAAAGTGGCATATCAGAAAGAGATTGAACGACAATTGAGTGATGGTACCACTTACCTAAAACTACCTGGGAACCCTATAGTTCGGTATAAGGATGACCTGGCCAGCCTTGTAAAAAGAGGAACCAAAAAGGGCCTTTTAAACAAAAAAGAAGGGAGATACCTACAACCATTGGGGTGCAGTATCCCGGTCATATACACCCTCCCGAAGATCCGCAAATCTAGGGAAGAACCTCCGGGAAGGCCTATTGTTAACGGAATAAATTCAGTGGGGGCCAGAATTGGTGAATATATTGATTGGTTCCTCCAGCCTCTAGTTAAAAAGACTGAATCTTATTTGAGGGATACGAAACATTTAATACAGTTATTGGATACAATCTTTTTGGATGGCAACTCCATGTATATGGCTACAGCTGACGTTTCATCCCTTTATACCAGGGCTTTTTTTCAGGGGGAACTTGGTGGAACTCAGTTCCACCACCTTTGGCTCAGACCCTTTGGTGCCTCCTCACCACAATCACTTGTAAACACAGAAGTCTGGTTTCTGTGTTTACAAGTGACAGCTCTGCACTCTGTGTGTAACCCCCTGAACTCTGCACTCTGTATGTTATGCAATCCTGGTATTTAATGCCCCTTTAAGACCCTTCTACTGTTTGTGAAATCTGAACGGGGTCGTGGTTGAGTTCCTGCACCTATTTTCTGATAAAAAAAGCTCTGCTTTATACTATTATCAATCACAAGGAAGCCATACAGGCAACCAGTTGGGCATTGGATGGCCTGAGTGACCTTAAGGATGCACAAAAAAAGTTCATTACAAGTTGCCTGGAATACAGTCTGGATCACAATTACTTTTGGTATGGAAGTGACTATTTTAAGCAAATCTGCGGTATAGCAATGGGCGCGAAATATGCGCCGAGTGTAGCAAATCTTTATATGGCAGAATGGGAAGAAGATATTTTATACAATAGGAAACCAAAACAGCTGCTTTTATAGAAACACTTTATTGATGATATTTTAATTATTTGGTCAGGTGACAGGGAGAGCTTGATGGATTTCGTTTTTTATCTAAACACTAATGAAAAAAATATAAAACTCTCCTGGGAGATAAGCGATGAAAAGATTAATTTTTTAGACCTGGAAATCATCAAAGAAGGAACAAAATTGATAACGCAGACGCACTTTAAAACTGTGAACAGAAATAGTTACCTACCTCTAGACAGCTGCCACCATCCCCCCTGGCTGGACAACATACCAAAGGGACAGTTTTTAAGATTACGAAGAAATTGTACAAAAAATGATACATTTTTAAAACAGGCTGATTTTATTGGAAAAAGATTCATAGAGAAAGGCTACAAACAGGATTTTATTGAGAAAAAAATACAAGATGTCATGGCCCTGGACAGAGATATTTTAATCCAGGACTCTATAAGAAATAATACCTTTCCTGGCGGGGTTCCGCTGATAATGGACTATAGTGTACAACACAAGCAAGTAGAAACAATCTGCAGGAAGTACTGGCATATTGTTAAAGCAGATCGCCATTTGTTATCTGTACTTCCAGAAAAATATATAGGAGGGCCCCCACCCTAAGAGATTTAATTGCTAAAAATGTGTTGGATCCTCCTGAAAAGAAAAGCTTCTCTTTTTTCAATGAAAAAGGCTACTACCCATGCAAGACATGTTTCACCTGTAAACATACGAAAGAGAGTAAAAAGAAAAAATAAACTTTTAGATCAAGTTTTACAGGGAAAGAGTATAAAATCAAAGACTTCATCTCATGTAAAACGGAAGGGGTAGTGTACTTTTTAGAGTGCCCATGCAAAATCCAGTATGTATGAAGAACCAAAAGACCACTCTGGAAACGATTACGTGAACATACACAAAATATAAAAAATGGATTCCCTAAACATAGTTTATCTGGCCACTATGAGCGTTGTCATAACAAAGACCCCTCCACATTAAGGGTATGGGGCATAGAGAAGTACGAACCCCACTGGAGAGGGGACAACAGGGTACAAATAATCAGTCAAGCTGAATCTCGTTGGATTCACAAATTGTGCACCTTGGCCCCTAACGGACATAACATAGAGTTTGACCTTAACTGTTTTATATCAAATTATTTGTCACCATGTTATCTCCCTTATAAAATATATTTTTTAAAGGATATTTATTTAATAATATTTTTTATATTTTCTTATATATTTTATATATTTTAAATTTAATATTTTTCCAATATTTAATCAATATCCTCAATGGACCATTACTGTAACACACTTATTATTCCTTCCCTGCCCACCATTATATTCTCTCCATTTTAACAATTTTAACAATTTTTAGTCCAATGATTTATTTTAATATATTATCATTGCTCTGGCCATGTTAACTATTTGGTTGTGACTCTCCTATTATCCATTAGAGGGGGCTATATTACCATTTGCCTACATTTAATTAAGTTTTAGTTTAAGCAATATGTTTATCCACCACTAGAGGGACATGCCAGTGTTAATATATATTTTAAGCGAATTGTTTTTACAATATTCTAAGCGGATGTTTCTTTAATATTATATACATTTTTAACCATGATAGCGAATTAGTAATTTGTTATGCCGCTGAGTTTGTGTGCCCAGCGCGGCATTATAAAAGTCACCAGTGCATCTACGGCTCTTCATCTTATGATTAAGTGGCATCGGGCTGCCACGTAACGCGTCAAGATTCAGGAGAGCCGTCGGTGACGTCATCTCCGTTCGCGGCCGAGAACGGGGATACCTCAGAGACACACGCCTGCTAGCTACATGCGGCTTTATGCTTAATGTTAGCCGTTTTAAATGTGAGTGCATTACCTTTATTAAAAAACCCTTATGATTGCATACTACACTATACTACATACTACACTATGGGGACTCCTTATGTGTTTTATTGAGTGCCATCCATGCTGGGGGCGTTCTGGCTAGAACCTGGGAGACCTGCAGCTGGGATTTTGGAGAGAAGGCTGTCCTGGAAACACTGATCTGCAGGGATATCTGCTGGGCTTTGCCATTATTCGGCAATCATTATAGGCTCATTATAGCCTTTCCCAAGGTGAGAGGCTTGTACTACCATACACTGGTGTTTGTTCTGCACAGCTACTTTGGAAGCACATTTGCACTTTGGAAACACTATTATTTGGATTATTGGTTTTGAAGCACTACACACTGTTGAATTATTATTGAAGCACGGATATTTTGATTGAACGCTATTTACATATTTTTAAGCACGGGTCTGTGCACATATACTTTTGTTTACAGTTTTATATTGATTTATATATCCATATTGCATATTTTTTCATATTTATTTATTATTGGATTTTTTTGCACTGGATGTTTGATATTTTATCCACCAAGGGATTCATATTTTTTCTCACATATTATGTTTTTTGGAAATTAATTTTGGAAAAATATCTGATGACCGAAACCTTTTAGTCAATCATATATTTTGGATTTTCATTATTCTCACGACATTTCATCCTTCTCATCATTGATATTGATGCTTGGAGGGTTTCAAGGAATAAGGAGTGAAACACATTTTAACTGGTCATTTATGTTATTGTGCATATACTAATCATTTGCGTATTATTTTAACTGGTAAGCGCCATTACTCCCCCCCTCTTTTCATCTTCTTATTTCACTTCACTTTTATACTTGTTAGGGCTGGTCTCCCAGTACTTCCTTCTCTGTGCTCAGGTTGCTCAGCTGTCGGTTAATTGCCAGAACTCATCGTTCCACAACAGTTCGCCTGTTGATCATCTCCTGCTCATTAGTCAAGCCCACAGTTAGCCCCGCCTGGCTATTTAAACTTCCTGATCAATTTAATTGATTGCTTTTGCCTTGGTCAAACATATGTGGAGACTCTCTGCCGTGTTCCTGTTGAAGACTTGCCTGGCTGACATCCCTTCTGGTTCCTGACCCTGTCTGCAGCCTCTGACTACGCTGATCTCTGGCTTCCTGATTTCCTGGCTTGTTCTGGCTACCCGATTTGGCTACCGAACCTGGCAATGTTTTGACTGTTTACCATTTGTGCCATTTTTACAATTTTATTAAAATGTGTGATTTTTACTGCATTTTCTGTCTCCGCCTGTTTCCTGGTTCCTGACAATACTTTATTGTATTTATTGCAATATGTTTTCATTTCAAATTCACTGTTAAATAAGAAAATGTTCATTTTAAAATTTGTATTTATTTTTAACTTCAAATAATTTGCTTTGTTATCATTTATTTCGGATTCCTTTAAATGTTGTTATTATTGTGATTTGGAAATTTGAATACATTTGTAACAAATTTTGATTCATAACTAAACAAAATGCACATGTCTGCAATGTACTCATTTTACGGTTTGGTCTGTGACTTCTTGGATACCTATTAGACTCTCTTGGGCGGTGGTGGCTTCTTGGAGCCTCTTTGCCCATCCATAAAGCCTCGTACACACGATCAGTCCATCCGATGAGAACGTTCTGAAGGACCGTTGTCATCGGTTAACCGATGAAGCTGACTGATCGTGTCAGAACGCGGTGACGTAAAACATAACGACGTGCTGAAAAAAATGAAGTTCAATGCTTCCAAGCATGCTTCGACTTGATTCTGAGTATGCATGGATTTTTAACCGATGGTTGTGCCTACTAACGAACAGTTTTGACCTATCGGTTAGGAATCCATCGGTTAAATTTAAAGCAAGTTGACTTTTTTTAACTGATGGTTAAATAACCTATGGGGCCCACACACGATCGGTTTTAAACCAATGAAAACGGTCCTCAGACCGTTGTCCTCTGTTTAACCTATCGTGTGTACGAGGCCTAAGACTCTAGATTCTTATATAGCTTGTAGGCATTTGACCAGCTGCTCCGTCAAATCTTCTTAGAACATTCGACAGACACCTTAATTAATTCGGATTTTTGGACGAATGCATTTTTTAACAAAACAAAATAAATAAAAACTAATTTCAAGAGTAACTAAATAAATGTATTTTTTGGACGATAACAAAACTCCGAAACAAATTTTCCCCAGGTGTGGATGAGGTAAAAGTCCGACCAATGTTTAACCTCCCTGGCGGTATGATTATGTTTGGAATTTTGTACCAAAAGCGGTACAATTTTTTAAACAAAAGAAAAAGCCGCGCCACAAAAGTCTATTGGATCACACTCAATAAAGATGTAATAGGTCCGTGGTTGATCAGATGGCACATATATGTTCACAGATATTCTGATACAGTCCTTGTAATGGTAGATCCTACATTCCACACCACCCAGTGACACATATGCATAAAGTGACCCTCCACCGGAAAATGGAAAGCCGCTTACCGGAAGGCAAGCGGTTTGGGGCAGGTGGCTATAGCCCAGCCTAGGCCTTTAATCCTCGGATTTTTCACCAGGAGCTCTCCGTCCCCTGAGCGTGATGTCTCAGCACCACCGTTAGAATGTAAATGAAAAAAGACAGGCGCACATAGCGTGACTCTGTGACATACACTTTTATTTAAAAAAAGGTAAAATTATACTCACAAACGAGCATTTAAAATCAGCATAAAAGGTAAATTGCCGGCCGGCATACAGGAGCCCTACTCCTTGTCGTGGTGACGTCACTGCGTGATCCTTCCCAGACGCGTTTTGTCGCTATTGGACGTTGTCAATGGGGGTACAATTTTTTGCATGGAAATTTGGTGATATGTATTATAGGCCTGCAATTCTTAGTAATTACTTATTAAACCTGACCAAACAAGACTCTAGTAGACATCCCAGATGTGATAAATTTGAAACACAAACTCATGAATTATAATCTAACAAATAATACAATTTTATTCAATAATGTAATGAAAAATTATGAAATTTGTCAAACAAAGAAATTTAATAAACATCCTGATTGTGAAACATTTTGAAGCATGGAACTGGACAAAGTCCGACGTCGCAATTAGGACAATGGAACCTTGTTTATTTTCTGACTTTTTTTCTATTGTTATCTCTCTTTGAACAGCAAACCATGCACATCCTGGTAGGTGCTGCCTTTCTTGCGGTTGGCGGTATGTAGTCCATAAAATGACGACCTGTCAGGCGTTCTGGGTTGACAACGTCGACAGCACGTCGTCCGGGTCTGTTCGCAGCTACTGATGGTGTCTGGTGGTTGACAAAAATCTGCTCAGCCACCTTCCAGATAAAGTCAGAATGAACAAGAGGTATGCCACTCTTTGCTCTATAAAGGATATAAGAATTCAAAAGGTATTGTTCCAAAAGATGCCTGAAAATCTTCTTATAATATTTTTTTTCTGTTTGCGCATAGCCGGGTAAAATGTCATTGCCTGATCGGCTCTGTCGACACCTCCCATTGTGTTGTTATAGTCAATCACGACTTGCGGCTTCAGCACATCTTTCCCATGTTTTGTATGGACCATGGCAGTGGAGGTAATGTGCACGGTACTCATGAGACACAATTTCTTCTTGTCTCGCCATCGCATTGCCAGCATCTTACCCTCCTGAAAGGCAACCATTTCTCCGGTTTTTAGTTCAGAATCCGAAAATCCGACAAGAAATCTGTGGATATTTTTCCGACGGAATTTTGGCTCAAAATTGTCCTGCTTACACACAGTCACAAGAAATCCCAACCGTCAATAATGCGGTGACGTACAACACGTACGACGAGTCGAGAAAAATGAAGTTCAATGCTTCCAAGCATACGTCGACTTGATTCCGAGCATGCATAGGACTTTTCTCCGTTGAAATTGCATACAGATGATTGGAATTTCCTCCAAGAACTTTTCCCGTTGGGAAAATGGAGAACCAGCTCTCAATTTTTTTCTTGGCGGAAATTCCAACAGAAAAATTCCAACAGAGCCTACACACGGTTGGAATTTCCGACCAAAAGCTCACATCGGACTTTTACTGTTGGAATTTCCGATCGCGTGTACGCGGCATAAAAATAATATACACTTTTGTGGAGCTAGATGCCGGTTGGATTACACTTACATCATGTGTGTGACATTTTGTACCAAGAAATTGGAGTTGACATTTACCTGTCTGTCTCAGTATGGTAGGAGGTGAACCCATTGTTTGTGATGAAAGACAGCTGTCAGTAAACTTGTGTGAAAATTACTTAAGCGCTAAAATGAATACCGTATTTGCCTGCGTATAAAAGACGACTGGGCGCATAAGACAACCCCCTAATTTTCCAGCTAAAATGTTGGTTTTGGGATATACTCACCATATAAGACGACCCCTCACTGTGCCATTGCCTCACCTCACTGTGCCATTGCCTCACTGTGCCACTGCCTCACCTCACTGTGCCATTGCCTAACTGTGCCATTGCCTCACTGTGCCATTGACTCACTTTGCCATTTGTGATATACTCACCGTATAAGATGACCCCTCACTCTGCCATTGCCTCACCTCACTGTGCCATTGTCTCACTGTGCCATTGCCTCACTGTGCCATTGCCTCACTGTGCCATTGCCTCACCTCACTGTGCCATTGCCTCACTGTGCCATTGCCTCACTGTGCCATTGACTCACCTCAATTTGCCGATCTTCATTCTGTTTTTGCCTGGCAGAGCGAGTCGGACTGCAGGTGTCTATTTTTTAAAATCCGCGTCTCCTCCTCGTCCTGTTCCATGATAGGCAGAACACTCAATTTCCCAGCAGAGCCTGTGTTCAGTGTTCTGCCTATCACAGACGTCCTCTCGTCCGAGGTTGAGGACGAAACAACGTCCATGATAGGCGGATCACTGAGCCTATCACGGAACATCACGAGGAGGAGTCACGGCTTTTAAAAAATGGACGCCCGCAGTCTGCATCCGGCGTATAAGACGACCCCCGATTGTTGAGCCAAATTTTTAAGGATAAAAGGTTGTCTTTATATGCCGGCAAATAAGATAATTAGGTCAAGTGATAATAAAAGAAGATAAGCAAATCATTTCAGCTGCAATCATTCAATGGTGACCTGATACCATAAAATACTATTATAAGACTATTATATATGTCAGTAAACTTTAAAAACATTTTTTGGTCCTCTGGGTAATGATAAAGCGCTGTGACTCCAGTCTATCTGATTGCCCCCCCTGTACTTGTTCCATCTGTCATTTGGTTTTCATTTGGTTTCAATGTTTATGTTTTAATGTTTATAACAAATAATGTGGATTGTTGGAGTTCAGTCGTCTGAATCTTCCTTGTCTTTCTGGTATATTTTGTTTTTCAGGCTCTAGAAAAAACAACGTTTTTTTTCAACCCGATTATTAAAACGGCCTTGCCTACACACGACCGTGAAAAAAAATGCTCTAGCAAAGCGCGGTGACGTACAACACGTACGACGGCATTATAAAGGGGAAGTTCCATTCGGATGACGTCACCATTTAGCTGATTTTGTGTTAGTAAAAGACGATTTGCGCTTTTCTGTCTGTTACAGCGTGATGAATGTGCTTACTCCATTACGAACGGTAGTTTTACCAGAACGAGCGCTTCCGTCTCATAACTTGCTTCTGAGCATGTGTGGATTTTTCACGTTGTTAAAGCCCACACACGACCATTTTTTACAACTCGAAAAATGACAACGTTAAAAATGTCGTTAAAAAATAGAGCATGTTCAAATTTTTTGTTTTGCCCGTTTTTCAGGACCCGAAAAATGCTCTGAAGCCCACACACGATAGTTTTTAATGACATAAAAAAAAGCTTAATTTTTTACAACCCGAAAAATGATCGTGTGTACGCGGCATTATTCCCTGACACACACATTACCCACAGCGGTACCTTCTATCCAGTCCAACAATAACTTACTAACAAATACAAACTCTACCGGAAATGTTGGAGATCTCTCCTTCTGGACACGAGACACACTCATAGCAGCATTTATGAATTGAAGATCCAAACTTTTTTCTGCTGCCGGGTAAACAGGGATATGAACATCGAGATACCGGGATCTGAAATCACATATTATTATTACTATTATTATTCTTTTATAAAAGTGCATCATACCTCATTAGGCTATACAAATAACCCATTCAATACCGGCCACTTTTACCCCCTCCCTGCCCAGGCCAATTTTCAGCTTTCAGCGATGTCGCACTTTGAATGACAATTGGGCGGTCATGCAACACTGGACCCATATGAAACTTTTATAATTTTTTCACACAAATAGAGCTTTATTTTGGTGGTATTTAGTCACCACTGAATAATTTTTATGCTAAATTAACTAAAAAAGACTGAATATCTTGAAAAAAATAATCTTTGTTTCCGTAACAAACATTTCTAAATAAATAATTGTTCTTCAAAAATATAGCCTACAATGTATTGTGATACCTTTCTTTGGTGAGAATAACCCAAATCAGTTTAGTCTGTAAGAAAGTTATATGCCGCGTACACACGGTCGTTTTCTGTGAAGTAAAAAACGACGTTTTTGAAACTTCAATTTTCAAAAACGATGTTGCCTACACACCATCGTTTTTTCACAGTGCTCTAGCAAAGCGAGGTTACGTTCACCACGTTTTTCCATTGAAGCTCACTTCATAACTAGCTTCTGGGCATGCGCGGGTGTAAAAACTTTGTTTGAAACGTCGTTTTTGCTACACACGGTCAATTTCTGTGAAGTAAAAAACGACGTTTTGAAAAACGACACATAAAATTGAAGCATGCTTCAATTTTTTTTGGTCGTTTTTCAGAAGACATAAAACGTCGTTTTCTCCCACACACGATCAATTAAATTGACGTTTTTAAAAACGTCATTTTTTTACATCGCAGGAAAACGACCGTGTGTACGCGGCAATAGAGTCCACAAACTATGGTATATACCGTATTTATCGGTGTATAACACGCACAGGCGTGTAACACGCACCCTAACTTCAAGAGGGAAGTTTCAGGATTTTTTTTTTTACACAGTCCCCTGCATATAACATGCAGGCACAGTTTACCATCTATTTTCAGGGTAAGTGAGTGTTATACGCCAATAAATACAGTATCTGAAAATCGATCAATCCTGTTGTACTGACAGCCAATCTAATTTCTTGAGGCCCTGAAATTCCAGGACAGTACAAATACCCCCACCCCCAAATGACCTATTTTTGGAAAGTAGACAGTCCAAGGTATTTAGTAATTGGCATGGCAGGTTTTTTGAAGTTGTCATTTTTTGGCCCCAATTTTTTGGAAAATAAATGAATATATATATATATATATATATATATATATATATATATATATATATATATATATATATATATATATATATATATATATATATATATATATATATATATATATATATATATATATATATATATATATTGTGACGGTATGCAAGGTGCGATACATGACAATAGGTACATTTCACCTCGCATTCGTTCCTTTATGAGGGAGTGAACCGGAATCCGGTCCGGGTTTCACAGCCTCTGGGGCTGGTTAGGGTTCCGGGCAGGATGTTTGGGTCCACTGAAGTCCACAGTCAGGTGGACTTTAAGGCTTCATTTCCACTGGCGTTTTTACAGCCACTGTTGTTAGGCTTTTTTACAGCTTAAAAACGCCTGTCCATGTTTATTTTGTAAAAAAAAAAAAAAATGCCGCGTTTTTGAGCGTTTTCGCGTGTTTTTGAGCGTTTTTTAACGTCTGGCGTTTTTACAGCTCTACTCTGGAGCTTCAGAACGCCCTGGTCCTGCGTTTTTTTTACAGCTCAAAAACGCCTATGCCATTTGCAGCTCAAAAACGTCTATGTGGGCATGATGCCATAGAATAACATGGACAGGCGTTTTTAAGCTGTAAAAAACGCTCAGAAAAGTGGCTGTAAAAACGCCAGTGGAAATGAAGCCTAAAAGTCCAGGAAGAAAACACAATGAGGTGATGAGGTTTGGAGACTCAGGAGGGAACCTGAGTGTGAGGGGCTCTATGGAAAGTAACTGCAAGAAAAGGTTTGCTTTGCTGTTATTTTGTGGGTGATGGGGACCAGCCCCACACTGTATAGAGAGGAGATCTTGTTTGTTTAGATTAGCACCGGACGGCAAGGATTTTATTTGTTGATTTTGACCTGCAAACCATTTACAAATAAAATCTGGCATCCGCCAGACTTAAAACAAAGTGCCTGCTTGCGGACTGTGATTCAGAAAAGGTGATCCCCACAAGCTAATCCCTCACTATATCTATCTATATATATATATATATATATATATATATATATATATATATATATATATACCGGTATATATTTACACATTATGTTTGCTTATAACAGTGAATTTCCTTGCTATTATCAAGCATTTTACTGAATGATAGGGCCCCAGGCACTCAGCGGAGGCACCATAGGACAATACAAAGGGTGCTCTGGAGAACTTTCAGCAGTTTCCAGCTAACTGACATGAAGCATAACTGCCATAGGAATTGTTTGAGATACAAAGAAAAAAACCCACAGGAAACCTCAGGAGAAATAGAGGCTACTCTGGTAAAAGTTTGTTTTAAACCACTTCAGCCCTGGAAGAATGACCGGGCCATTTTTTGCGATAAGGCACTGAGTTGCTTTAACTGACAATTGTGCGGTCATGCGAGGTTGTACCCAAGCAAAATTGACTTTCTTTTTTTTCCCACAAATAGAGATTTATTTTTCTGGTATTTGATCATCTCTGCGTTTTTAATTTTTTACGCAAAAAACACAAAAAGAGTGACTATTTTGAAAAAAACACAATATTTTGTAATTTTTGCTATAATAAATATCCCCGATTTGATTTTAAAAAGGCAATTGTTTCCTCAGTTTAGGCCGATACGTATTCTTCTACATATACAAAAATCGTAATAAGCGCAAATGGATTGGTTTGAGCAAAAGTTATAGCATCTACAAAATAGAGGATAGATTTATGGCATTCTTCTTCTTATATTTTTTTTTACTAGTAATGGCAGCGATCTGCAATTTTTATCGGTACTGAGACATTATGGCAGACACATCGGACACTTTTGACACATTTTTGGGACCATTGACACTTAGGCGGTGTACACACCATCGGATCTGTCCGCTGAAACGGTCCACCGGACCGTTTTCAGCGGACAGATCCGCTGCGTCCGGCTGCCGGATTTCTGTCTGATGGTTGTACACACCATCAGACAGAAATCCGCGCGTAAACAATACGCGGGGCATGGCCGCGCCATCACCGCGACGATGACGCGGCAACGTGGGCGGCCCTGGAAGGTCAAAGCTTCCACGCATGCGTCGAATCAGTACGACGCATGCGAGGGATGGCGGTCGGTGGGACGTGTCCGGTGAGTCTGTACAGACAACCGAACACGTCCGACGGACAGGTTTCCAGCGGACAGATTGCTTAGCATGCTAAGCAATTTGTGTCCGCTGGAAACTGTCCGATCCGCCGGACAATTGTCCGCTCGGGCCTACACATGACCGGATCGGTCCGCTGGAACTGGTCCGTCGGAAAAGTTTCAGCGGATAGATCCGGTCGTGTGTACAGGGCCTTATACAGCGATCAGTGCTATAAAAATGCACTGATTACTGTGTAAATGTCACTGGCAGGGAAGTGTTTAAAACTAGGGGGGATAACTGTGTTCCCTAGGCGTGTGTTCTAACTGTGGAGGGAATGGGACTGACTAGAGGAGATGAGAGATTGTGGTTCCCAGCTCGTAGGGACTCACAATCTCTCTCTCTCCTCACAGAACTGGGATGTGTGTGTTTACACACACGTCCCTGTTCTGCCTCTCGTGCCCACAATCGCTCATGATCGGTGATCATTGCAACCTTTGCACATGAGCATCAGCACCCCCGCAGTGCAGTGGGCATGTGCGTGTGCCCGCTATCCTGCTTAGAGGGGCCGACGTACAGCTAGGACGGTTTGCGTGATCGTGCCAACCTGCCGCAGTATAATGAAGGCGGCAGGTTGGCAAGTGGTTAAGGAGCACAATATGATGATACTGGAAGAAAAAAGCTGCATGGTCAAGTTGCCAGAAAGAAGCCTTTACTGTAAAGGTTCCACAAAAAAGCCTGGTTACAATATGCCCAACAACACCTTGACACGCCTCATTGGGCTTTTCTGTGGAATTGGTGCAGTAAAGACTTCCTTCTGGCAGCTCAACCATGCAGCTCTTTTTTGTTCAAGTATCATTCAATTTTGCTCCTTAAAAACAACCACAACGTCTTTTTGGAGAGCAGAATGTATTTCGCTTGAGGTTACCTGTGGGGTTTTCTTTGTATCCTGAGCAATTATTCTGCCAGGTGTGGCTGCAATCTTTCTGATCTACCTGACCTTGGCTTGGTATCAAAAGAGCCCCGAATTTTCCACTTCTTGATAACCAGAACGTGTGGTGACGATATAGCGCCACTAAAAATAGCGGCGATATACCGTCTGAATTTCCGCGGAATTGCGGCGGTATTCGGCCGCTAGCGGTGCGGTATTAACCCCCGCTAATGGCCGGAAAAGGGTTAATACCTCCCGCAATGCACCTCCGCAGAGGCACATTGACGGCGGTATTACCGCAGTTTCCCATTGTTTTCAATGGGAAGGAGCAGTGAAGGAGCGGTAAACACACCGCTCCTCTCACCGCTCCAAAGATGCTACTTGCAGGAGATTTTTTTTCTCCCGCCAGAGCATCGCCTCAGTGTGAAAGCCCTCGGTCTTTCACATTGAGAATGCAGTGCAGGAGTTTTTCAGGCAGTATTTAGGCGCTATTTTTAGTGCTAAACCGACTGAAAAACTCCTCAGTGTGAAAGGGGCCTAAAGCTAAATTCCCTATAAATCCTAATAATGAACCTCCCCAGCAAACAATACAAACATAAAACGATCAAGTAATTTCTTACTTTGCCGGTTTTCCACATGTTGGGATTACGCATATTTGGAATTCCTTCCGGCACATAGTCTGGGCCTTCCATAATGGAAACCGTCCAAGTAGAAAACCTTCCTTTATCATTCAGAATCCAGTATTGTAAATGAAGGTCGGAGGGAACTTCTCTTCTTTTGTTAAAGTAGATCTTGTTTCCTTCTCCGTTCATGAAATGAAAATAACTCACATATTTGTGCAGCTTTTTTTTTTATAAAAGACAGAAGAACACACATTATTATATACAGATAAGAGTCCTGGAATTAAAGTCTACTTAGGAAACACAAAGTGATTAGATTCAGGTCTTCCTATAAATGTGAATAGGAATGAATGAATCCGGAGAATCTTATTCTTATTCTTCTTGATTCTCCTGCAATGTTTCCATGTACATCTCTCTGATATGAAAAGATTCCCCTAAATCAATAATCCGGAGAATCATCAACCATTCAATGTATTTCCAGATTGGACAAATCTGTACGTATACAGTTTATCAGGAGGATCGAAAAATGTACATTGTTATGGCTTTTACATTCAAGTTATTGCTTCAAGAGACATACCGTATATACTCGAAGATAAGCAGAGTTTTTCAGCACATTTTTTTGTGCTGAAAATGCCCCCCTCGGATTATACTGGAGTTACCTTCTTGTGCCTGATCTCCAGGACTTTGGGGATCCGTCGCACATGTAGCCCCACTCTTCCCCTACAAGTGTGCAAAGTTTGTTGTCCAGGGGACCTACGGCCAGGGAGCACTGATTTTTCAAACCCGGGCACCCCTTCCATAGACTCCCATGTTAAACGGTAATTTCTCTGGTGACTTTGGGGACCAGGTACTGGCCGGTCGTAGGTCCCCTGGACCTAGACTCCCAGGTTAAATGTCAGTCTAGTCATGGACACAGTGAGGCATGGACACAGTGAGGCATGGGCACAGTGAGTCATGGACACAGTGAAGCATAGGCACAGTGAGGCATGGACACAGTGAGGCATGGGCACAGTGAGGTATGGGCACAGTGAGTCATGGACACAGTGAGGCATGGACACAGTGAGGCATGGACACAGTGAGGCATGGACACAGTGAGGCATGGCACAGTGAGGCATGAACACAGTGAGGCATGGGCACAGTGAGCATTGGCACAGTGAGGCATGGAAACAGTGAGTCATGGACACAGTGAGGCATGGACACAGTGAGGCATGGACACAGTGAGGCATGCACATGGACACAGTGAGGCAAAGTAAGGCACAGCGAGGCATGCAGATGGACACCCTAGGCTTATACTCAAGTCAATATGTTTTCCCATTTTTTTTGTGGTAAAATTAGGTGCCTCGGCTTATATTCGGGTCGGCTTATACTCGAGTATATACAGTAATCAGAGGAAGCTTTAAATGGAGAGATTGGTATTGATTTATTTAAACCATTTAACTGAAAAAGGCAGTTTTGGTGTCTTTTGCAATGATTACAAAGTCCTTTTAGCCCTGCAGATTACATAAACCCCCAGACGTTATCTATTTTCTGAAAGCAGAAAATAATAAAATAGTGGTAGCTCCTATTTTTTATCGGAAAAAGTGTGTCTGATTCCACGCAGAGGAGAGTACAGTGCAGAAAAGGGTAAATAAGAGGGCAGCTGCCCCTACAAAAACACTACCACCTGGGTGGAGTACAAGGTAAGTGAAAAGGGAAAGTGTAGGTGTGGCGCTGCTCCTCATATAATTAACAAACGTAAAAAACATAAAAATAAAATAAAATTATGTCACACAATATTAGTGCAATGATTTAGGAAACATAACATTTCCGTAAAAATACACTAAAGTGAAGCATGACATCAAGTTTTGAACTCATATTATATGTTTTTGGTAAATCTTAAGACAAAAATCTGAAGAAAACCTTATAGTATGTATGAGGTCTAATACATGAATATACTTTGATCTAATCCATTCCATTGTAGCTCTGGTTGTATGTTTAGGGTCGTTGTTCTGTTGGAAGGTGAACTTCCGTCCCAGTCTCAAGTCTTTTGCAGACTCTAATGCCGCGTACACACGATCGGGTTTCTCGAGGGGTGTGAAAACACCACCAAGAAACCCGACGGGAAAACCGAGGACCAGCTTGGTCCCTTTTCCCCGTGTACACATGGCCAGTTTTCCTGAGAGGTTTGCTCTTGGTCGAGAAAACCAGACGTGTGTAGGCTACCTAGCAGTGTTTCCCTATGGCAAACCTGCTGAAAAAAGAATGTGGTTTAAGTTTTCCCATCGTGATTCTCGGCGGTTTTCTCGTCGGGATAACTGCTGGAGAGCCTTTCCAAGAGAAAACATGACAGTTTTCCCGATGAGAAAACTGATCGCGTGTACGCGGCATAACAGGTTTTCTTCTAAGATTGCCCTGTATTTGTCTCCATCCATCTTCACATCAACTCTGACCAGCTTCACTGCTGAAGAAAAGCATCCCCAAAACACAGTTACATAGTTGGTGAGGTTGAAAAATATAAAATATGCCACTCCATCAGTGTTGCCAACCGTCCGTATTTTTACGGACAGTTCGTAAAAACGGGCTCTTTTTTCCCCCATTCGTAAATGTCCATGGTTGCGGAAATGTGCCAGTAAAAATAGCTGAGATCGGTTTGGCTTGGAACTGCGCATGGAGATTGGAGGCAGGGGGTGATGGTGGCTGTGGTGGAACTGCAGAGGGGGATGGAGGCAGGGGGCAATTGGGGCAGGGGGAGATTGGAGGCAGGGGGTGTTAGTGGCAGGGGATGATTGGAGGCAGGGGGTGTTAGTGGCAGGGGATGATTGAAGGCAGGGGGTGTTGGTGGCACCGCAGAGGGAGATGGTTGCACTGCAGAGGCTGGGGGATGGAGACAGGGGTTGTTGGTGGCACCGCAGAGGGGGATGGAGGCAGGGGACGATGGAGGCAGAGGGCCTGAGGGAGATTAGAGGCAGGGGGTGTTAGTGGCAGGGGGAGATTGGAGGCAGGGGGTGTTGGTGGCACAACAGAGGGGGATGGTGGCATCGCAGAGGGTAGGGATGGAGACAGGGGTTGTTGGTGGCACCGCAGAGGGGGATGGAGGCAGGGGACAATGGAGGCAGGGTGTGATTGGAGGCAGGGGGCCTGGGGGAGATTGGAGGCAGGGGGAGATTGGAGGCAGAGGGAGATTGGAGGCAGAGGGAGATTGGAGGCAGAGGGAGATTGGAGGCAGGGGGAGATTGGAGGCAGGGGGAGATTGGAGGCAGGGGGAGATTGGAGGCAGAGGGAGATTGGAGGCAGGGGGAGATTGGAGGCAGGGGGAGATTGGAGGCAGGGGGAGATTGGAGGCAGAGGGAGATTGGAGGGAGAGGGAGATTGGAGGCAGGGGGAGATTGGAGGCAGAGGGAGATTGGAGGCAGTGGGAGATTGGAGGCAGGGGGGATTGTGGCACCGCAGAGGGGGGTGAAGGCAGTGGGTGTTGGTGGTGGCAGAGGGGGATGGAGGCAGGGGGTGATGTGACTAAATAATTAGCCCTTATTATATTGAAAATAACAATAATATGTTTTTTTTTTAACATACAATCTACCTTCAATCACATTACTATTGGCCTAGAGTACTTGTTTGTAGCCTAAATACTGAAATTTGCACCTAAAAATGTAATTTAGTAACTTTTGTGAAACGCCAGTAAAAACATGGCTGTTCCAGTAAATTTCGGGTGTCGTGCCAGTACATTTCAATCTGGTAGGTTGGCAACACTGCTGTGTGTGCCTGCCCATTCTAATGTCTTGCCCTGTCCCTGAGCTATTTAACCACTTCTCGTCCGCGCTATAGCCGAATGACGGCTACAGCGCGAACCCCAATTGCCGGGAGGATGTCAAATAGGTGTCCTCCCCTGCGCACGCTGTGATCACTCAAGTCACTGAGACTCGGGTGATTACAGATCCGACTAAGGGGCCGCCGGTCCCGGTCCCTTACTACGTGATCAGCTGTCGGCCAATGACAGCTGATCACGTGATGTAAACAAAGCTCGGTAATCGTGAGGAGCGTGAGGAGAAAAAAAAGCCGATCACCGGCTTAGGTGCAAGGGACATTGGTCCCGAAGAGGAAGGAGGCACATATGCCTCATGTGCCAATCTAAACCCCCTGCCAGTGCCACCTGTCAGTGTTCACAGTGCCCAACAGTGCCACCTATGAATGCCCACGAGTGGCACCTATCAGTGCCCACAAGTGCCACCTATCAATGCCCACCACCATTGGTGCCAGTCAGTGCCACCTAGCAGTGCTGCCTATCAGTGTCCATGACTGTCACCCATCAATGCCCATCACTGCCAGCTATCAGTGCCACCTATTAGTGCCCTTCAGTGCGACCCACCAGAGTTGCCTATCAGTGCCCACCAGTGTTGCCTATTAGTGCCCACCAGTGCAGCCCATCAGTGCCCATCAGTGCAACCCATCAGTGCAGCATCAGCGTACATCAATGAAGGAGAAAAACTACCTGTTTGCAAATTTTTATAACAAAATTAAAAAATATATAATTTATTTTTTAAAAATGTGTGTCTTTTTAATTTTTTTAACAAAAAATAAAAACCACAGAGGTGATAAAATACCACCAAAAGAAAGCTCAATTTGTGGGAAAAAATAATTAAAATGTCATTTAGGTACAGTGTTGTATGACTGCGCAATTGTCGTTCAAAGTGCATCAGCGCTGAAAGCTGAAAATTGGTCTGGGCACAAGTGCCCAGTAAGCAAGTGGGAGCATCAAAAAATAAAATAAGGAAAATGCTTTTTGCCTTAATATCTACCTAAAATCATATTGCTAATTCCATATTATACTTGTTTGTACCCTAAATAGTGAAATTTGCACCTAAAACTGTAGTTTTGTAACTTTTAGAAATGGCAGTAAAAACTTGGCTGTGCCAGTAAATTTTGGTTGTCGTGTCAGTAAATTTCAATCTGGTAGGTTGGCAAAATTGCACTCCATCAAGTCCAACCTACGTGTGTGCTTGTATGTCAGTATTACATTGTATATCCCTGTATGGTGTGGTCGTTTGGTATGGTGTAGTTTTTTTTTTTTTAAACGATCGATGCTCCCTGCTGTGACTACTGCCCGTGGAAGTGAATTTCACATCCTTACCGCTCTTACAGTAAAGAACCCTCTACACAGTTTAAGGGTAAACATCTCTCTTCTAATTTTAGTGAATGGCCACATGTCTTTTTAAATTCCCTTTTGCAGAAAAGTTTTATCCCTATTGTGGGGTCACCAGTACGGTATTTGTACATTGAAATCATATCCCCTCTCAAGCTTCTCTTTTCCAGAGAGAATGGGCCAGATTCTCTAAGATTCTGCGTTGGCGTAGTGTAAGCCATTTACACCACGCCACCGCAACTTACTGGAGCAAGTGCCGCATTCCCCAAACACTTGCTCCATAATTCGCGGCGGCGTAGTGTAAATGGCCCGGCGTATGGCCGCGTAATTCAAAGGGGGCGGCTTGTATTCAAATTAAGCGCACCCCCGCGCCGATCGAACTGCGCTTGCGCCGGGCGGAAAAAGAGCCCAGTGCGCATGCTCCAGCTCACGACGGAAAACGTCAATGACGCCGACGTGAGCGTCATTGACGTAAAGTCTTATTCGCGGACGACTTAGTAAAACAACGTAGCCGACGGAAAAAGACAGCGCTGACCCGACGCCATACTTAACATGGCATACGGCGGACTGGCGTAAGGTTACCCCTCATATAGCAGGGGTACCCTTATGCTTACGGAAACTACGTAAATGATGACTACGCGGCGCAAATTAGTTCGGGAATCGGCGTATCAGGCTCATTTGCATAGTCAAATGAGAACTGACCGTAAACGCCACCTAGCGGCCAGCGTCGAATTACATTTAAGATCCGACGGTGTAAGTCACTTACACATGTCGGATCTTGGCCGTATCTATGCGAAAATGATTCTAGGAATCACTCGCATAGATACCCGGGCTCAGAAACAGAGATACGACGGTGTTTCCTGAGATACACCGTCGTAACTCTTTTGAGAATCTGGCCCAATGAGTTCAGTGTTTGCAACCTTTCATTATAACTAATGTCCTTCAGACCCTTTATTAGCTTTGTTACCCTTCTTTGGACTCTCTCCAGTACATCCTTCTTGAGGACTGGTGCCCAGAACTGGACGGCATACTCCTGGTACGGCTGGACCAGAGTCTTGTAGAGCGGGAGAATTATTGTCTTATCTCTGGAGTAAATAACCTTTTTAATGCATGCCAATATTATGTTTCCTTTGTTAGCAGCAGCTTGGCATTGCATTATCATCTGCTAGGACTAGAGATGAGCTTTGAGTTCGAGTCAAACTCATGTTCCACTCGAACATTGCCTGTTCGCCTGTTCGGCAAACAACGAACAATTAGGGGTGTTCGCGGCAAATTCGAAAAGCAGCGGAACACCCTGTTAAAGTCTATGGGAGAAATCTAAAGTGCTAATTTTAAAGGCTAATATGCAAGTTATTGTCCTAAAAAGTGTTTGGGGACCCGGGTCCTGTCCCAGGAAACATGTATCAATGCAAAAAAAAGTTTTAAAAACGGACGCTTTTTTCAGGAGCAGTGAATTTAATAATGCTAAAAGTGTAATATTACTTTAAATTTCGTACCGGGGGGGGGGGGGTGTAAAGTCAATATGTGAAAAAGCACATGTTTCCCGTACATAGAACTGTCTCTGCACAAAGTGTCATTTCTGAAAGAAAAAAAGGCATTTAAAACCGGCTTTGCCGCTCTAATGAATTGTCGGCTCCATGCCCTTCAGGTCTGATATGGATATTAAGGGGAACCCCGCCGTCAATTTAAAAAAAAAAGGCGTGGGGTTCTCCCCAAATATACATAACAGACCCTTCAGGTCTGGTGTGGATTTTAAGGGGAACTCCACCCCAAATTTAAAAAAAAATGGCGTGGAGTTTCCCCAAAATTCCACACCAGACCCTTATCCGAGCACGTTAACCTGGCCGGCCGCAGAAAAGAGGGGGGGACAGAGTGTGGCCCCCCTCTCCTGAACCGCACCAGGCCACATGCCCTCAACATGGGGAGGATGTCCCCATGTTGATGGGGACAAGGGCCTCATCCCCACAACCCTTGCCCGGTGGTTGTGGGGGTCTGCGGGCGGGGGGCTTATCAGAATCTGGAAGACCCCTTTAACAAAGGGGACCCCCAGATCCTGGCCCCCCCTATGTGAATTGGTAATAGGGTACACTGTAACTCTACCATTTCACAAAGGAAGTGTAAATAGTTAAAAAAAATATACACAGACACCGTAGAAAAAAATCCTTTATTAATAAAAAAAAATCGTCACGGGGTCACGTGACGGGTGGCCGCTTCCCCTATATAAGTAATTTCAAAGCTCCAGCGCGTCATTCCGCTGGGCTGTGTCCAGCGGAGAGTGGAGCTCGCCTGCTGCGCTCTGGAAGGATGGATCTTCTCATCGCTGGACCAGACCGCTGATCATCCGTCGCTGGATAGAAGACAACGTTGGAGCAGGGAGCCGCATCGACAGTGGATTACCACCGCTGGATTTTTTTTTTATTAATAAAGGAATTTTTTCTACGGTGTCTGTGTGTATTTTTTTTAACTACAGTATTTACACTTCCTTCGTGAAATGGTAGGGGTACAATGTACCCCATTACCAATTCACATAGGGGGGGCCAGGATCTGGGGGTCCTCTTTGTTAAAGGGGTCTTCCAGATTCTGATAAGCCCCCCACCCGCAGACCCCCACAACCACCGGGCAAGGGTTGTGGGGATGAGGCCCTTGTCCCCATCAACATGGGGACATCTTCCCCATGTTGAGGGCATGTGGCCTGGTGCGGTTCAGGAGAGGGGGGGCCGCACTCTGTCCCCCCCTCTTTTCTGCAGCCGGCCAGGTTAACGTGCTCGGATAAGGGTCTGGTGTGGATTTTTTGGGGGATATCCACGCCATTTTTTTTTAATTTGGGGTGGAGTTCCCCTTAAAATCCACACCAGACCTGAAGGGTCTGGTATGGATATTTGGGGGGAACCCCACGTCATTTTTTTTTTAAATTGACGGTGGGGTTCCCCTTAATATCCATATCAGACCTGAAGGGCCTGTTAATGGAATTTGGGGGGACCCCCAGGCTTTCCTTTTTAATTTTTTATGAATGAATCATCTCTAAATTGCCGGGAGCCGACAATTCATTAGAGCCGCAAAGCCGGTTTTAAATGCCTTTTTTTCTTTCAGAAATGACACTTTGTGCAGAGACAGTTCTATGTACGGGAAACATGTGCTTTTTCACATGCTGACTTTACACCCCCCCCCCTAGGTACGAAATTTAAAGTAATATTACACTTTTATTGTTTCACTTTTAGCATTATTAAATTCACTGCTCCTGAAAAAACTGCCGTTTTAAAACTTTTTTTTGCATTGATACATGTTTCCTGGGACAGGACCCAGGTCCCCAAACACTTTTTAGGACAATAACTTGCATATTAGCCTTTAAAATTAACACTGTAGATTTCATATGTTCGAGTCCCATAGACTTTAACAGGGTTCTAAAGTTCACACAAACATTTGGTGTGTTTGCAAGTTCTGATGCGAACCGAACAGGGGGGTGTTCGTCTCATCCTTAGCTAGGACCTCCAGGTCCCTTTCCATCCTAAGTTCCCACCCAGAGTGAGTAGATTGCATTCATATTTTTGCCACTCAATTGCTCTATTTTACATTTTTCTACATTAACCACATACCCACTGGGCACTTAAACCCCCTTCCTAACCAGACCAATTTTCAGCTTTTGGTGCTCTCACATTTTCAATGACAATTACTCAGTCATGCAACACTGGACCCATATGAAATGTTTGTCCCTTTTTTCACACAAACAGAGATTTCTTTAGGTGTTAACCACTTAAGGACCCCCTTCACGCCGATATACGTCGGCAGAATGGCATGGCTGGGCACAATCACGTACCTGTATGTGTCTCTTTAACCACTTAAGCCCCGGACCAATATGCTGCTAAATGCCCAAAGGCGTTTTTACAATTCGGCACTGCGTTGCTTTAACAGACAATTGCGCGGTCGTGCGACGTGGCTCCCAAACAAAATTGGCGTCCTTTTTTCCCCACAAATAGAGCTTTCTTTTGGTGGTGTTTGATCACCTCTGTGGTATTTATTTTTTGCGCTATAAACAAAAATAGAGCGACAATTTTGAAAAAAAATCAATATTTTTTACTTTTTGCTATAATAAATATCCCCCAAAAACATATATAAAAACATTTTTTTTCCTCAGTTTAGGCCGATACGTATTCTTCTACCTATTTTTGGTAAAAAAAAATCGCAATAAGTGTTTATCGATTGGTTTGCGCAAAATTTATAGCGTTTACAAAATAGGGGATAGTTTTTTTGCATTTTTATTAATTCTTTTTTTTTACTACTATTGGCGGCGATCAGCGATTTTTTTTGTGACTGCGACATTATGGCGGGAACTTCGGACAATTTTGACACATTTTTGGGACCATTGTAATTTTCACAGCAAAAAATGCATTTAAATTGTATTGTTTATTGGGAAAATGACAGTTGCAGTTTGGGAGTTAACCACAAGGGGGCGCTGTAGGAGTTAGGGTTCACCTAGTGTGTGTTTACAATTGTAGGGGGGTGTGGCTGTAGGACTGACGTCATCGATCGAGTCTTCCTATAAAAAGGATCACTCGATCGATACGCCGCCACAGTGAAGCACAGGGAAGCCGTGTTTACATACGGCTCTCCCCGTTCTTCAGCTCCGGGGAGCGATCACAATGGAGCGTCTATAAACAAACAGCTGCGCCATCGTCCCGGATCGCTCCCCGCGGGAATCCGCCCGCCGCACGCAGCGGGGGGTCCCAATCGGACCCCCCACCCGCTAGAAGGCAAGGACGTATATATACGCCCTTCTGCCTGTCCGTGCCATTTTGCAGACGTAAATAGTCGTGCGGTGGGCGTTAAGTGGTTAAGCACAGCCGTGGGGTCGCGAGCAAAGCTCCGTGACCGAAGCTCAGTGACCGTGCCCGCGGGTCCCGCTGACCCGATCGCCGCCAGAGTCCTGCGATCGGTTACCGGAGCTGAAGAACAGGGAGAGGTGTGTGTAAACACACCTTCCCCGTTCTTCATTGTGGCAATGTCAGTGATCGTCTGTTTCCTGATATAGGGAAAGACGATAACTAATGTCATACGTCCAGCCCGCCCCCCTATAGTTAGAAACACATATGAGGTCACACTTAACACCTACAGTGCCCCCTAGTGGTTAACTCCTAAATTGCAATTGTCATTTTCACAGTAAACAGTGCATTTTTATAGCAGTCATGTTCGCCGTCATTAGTAGTAACAAAAAAAATTAATAAAAATGAAATTAAATTATCCCCTATTTTGTAAACGCTATAAATTTTGCGCAAAAAGCAATGGATAAACACGTATTGCGATTTTTTTTACCATTAATAGGTAGAATAATACGTATCAGTCTAAACTGGGGAAAACTTGTTTTTTATATATGTTTGTGGGATATTTATTATAGCAAAAAGTAAAAAAATATAGATTTTTTTTCAAAATTGTCGCTCTATATTTGTTTATAGCGCAAAAAATAAAAACCGCAAAATACCACCAAAAGAAAGCTCTATTTGTGGGGAAAAAAGGACACCAATTTTGTTTGGGAGCCACGTTGAATGACCGCACAATTGTCAGTTAAAGTGACGCAGTGCCGAATCGTAAAAAGGGGCAAGGTCCTTAACCTGTATAATGGTCTGGGTCTTAAGTGGTTAATTAATCACCACTGGTTTATTTATTGTTTACACTATAAAATAAAAAAGACCAAAAATTCTGTATTTTTTTTCTTTGTTTCTGTTATAAAAAATTGCAAATTAGTAATTTTTCTTCATAAAATTTGGCCAAAATGTATACTGCTACATATCTTAGGTAAAAATAACCAAAATCTGTGTATATTATTTGGTCTGTGTGAAAGTTATGAAGTTCACAAGCAACAATTTTCAGAGAATGGCAATTTTCTCTGAAAATGTATCACACCTGAAGTACTGATCTTGTTTCTTCAGACCCTAACAAGCCAGGAACGTACAAATTTCCCCCAGATTACCCCTTTTTGGAAAGTAGACATTCCAAGGTATTTAGTAAGAGGCATGGTGAGTTTTTTTAATTAAATATAATTTTTTCCCACAATTCTTGGAAAAATCAAGAATTTGGTTTACTCTGTTGTCATATTAGCAGATTATTTCTGGGGGTCTTCTCCTGCTCTCCGGGGTCTTCACCGCTCTTCTGTGACGTCTTCTCCGCTCCGGGGGTCTTCTCAGCTCTTCTGTGACGTCTTCTCCGCTCCGGGGGTCTTCTCAGCTCTTCTGTGACGTCTTCTCCGCTCCGGGGGTCTTCTCAGCTCTGGGGGGGTCTTCTTCTATATTCGCCGCTCTCCGCTCTTGACTCGGCGCACCCCGGTTCTTCCTCCCGCTGTCCGGTTCCTTCTCCTTCAGGGCTGGCCGCCGCTATACTGGCGGCGGTCAGTCCGCTCTTCTGTAGCGTCATCTTCTTCTCTTCTCGTCTTCCGTCTTCTCCAGATGTTGACACGCCGGCCAGCTCTTCTCGCTGCAATGACGTGTGCCCAGCTTGCGTCGGATTTATATAGGCCTCACATTCCCATCATGCTCTGTACCTACCCATGTGATACCTAGCAGGAGAAGACCCCCGGAAATCGGAAGAAGAAGCCTACCCTGGTAAAAGAGCTAAAGAAGACAGGGGAGGCCTCCGGAGCAGACTAATAAAATATTTTAATACCCTTTGTGGTTTATTTGTGTTTTTACCACTTTTCTTGCAGGTGAATAGGTAGGGGTACGATGTACCCCATACTCATTCACTTAGGGTGGGGGGCCGGTATCTGGGGGCCCCCTTATTAAAGGGGGCTGCTCCCAGATTCCGATAAGCCTCCCGCCCGCATACCCCGACAACCAACGGCCAGGGTTGTCGGGAAAGGGCCCTGTCCTCATCAACATGGGGACAGGGTGCTCTGAGGTGGGGGGGCCGCAGTGCGCCCCCCTGCCCCAGAGCACCCAACCCCCCCCATGTTGAGGGCATTCAGCCTGGTACGGCTCAGGGGGGGGCGCTCGCTCGTCCCCACTCCCTTCCTGGCTGGCCGGGTAGCGTGCTTTGGATACGGGTCTGGTATGGATTGTAGGGGGACCCCCTACGCCGTTTTTTTCGGCGTAGGGGGGCTCTCCTTACAACCCATAACAGACCTAAGGGCCCGGTATGCTCCTGAGGGGGAACCCATGCCGGATTTTTATTTAAAATCCGGCGGGGACTTCCCCCTCAGGATTCATAACAAACGCCGCACACGTTTAGAATTGGCGGGAATCCAAGTCGGATCTCCCGTCGCTTCTATGACGGCTCTGTCTCCATCGCGGCAAGCCAGCTCGGCGCTGGCTCCCGCGATGGGGCTCGTAGGTGGTCAATCTCGCCGAGAAAGGGAGCGAGATTGACACAATATCGAGTTCACCTACTGTACATACCAAAATGTACACCCCAAAA
The DNA here is from genome assembly GCF_905171775.1 of Rana temporaria. Classification (NCBI taxonomy): domain Eukaryota; kingdom Metazoa; phylum Chordata; class Amphibia; order Anura; family Ranidae; genus Rana; species Rana temporaria. The sequence goes on along the minus strand of NC_053489.1, from coordinate 13,062,668 downwards.
TACATTCTGCTACTCTTCCTGAGTATGGCAATACCACATGTGTGAGGCCCATCAGGTGCTCTAGGGCATAAATATCAAATTTAATTTGACTACCTATTGCACTTTTGTGAGGCACTGAAAAGCACTGTAGTGGCATTGATGTGGCATGGATGAGCACGGATTTGGCATGGATAAGCATGAATGGGAATGACTGAGCATGGCTGGGTATGGCTGAGTATGGCTGAGCATGGCTGAGTATGGCTGGGTATGGCTGAGTATGGATGGGGATAGATTGCATGGCTGGGTATGGCTGAGTATGGCTGGGTATTGTTGGGTATGGTTGAGCTCCGTTGCAAGCTCCATGACCGTGCCCACGGGACCGCGGAATCGATGTCCGCCGGTGTTCCGCGATCGGGTCACAGAGCTGAAGAACGGGGAGATGTTAGTGTAAACACAACATCTCCCCGTTCTTCCTAGTGACATGTCACTAATCGTCTGTTCCCTGTCATCGGGAAAAGCGATCAGTGATGTGTCACTGCAAGCCACGCTCCCCAACAGTTAGAAGCACTCTCTAGGTCACACTTAACCCCTTCATCACCCCTTACAGGTTAACCCCTTCCCTGCCAGTGTAATTTTTACAGTAATCAGTTCATTATTATAGCACTGATCACTGTAAAAATGACAATGGTCCCAAAATGGTATCAAAAGTGTCCGATGTGTCCATCATAAAGTCACAGTCACGATAAAAATCGCATATCTCTGCCATTACTCGTAACAAATAAATAAAAATGGCATAAAACGATCCCCTATTTTGCTGACGCTATAACTTTTGTGCAAACCAATCAATAAACGCCTATTGCGATTTTTTTTTTACCAAAGATATGTAGAAGAATATGTATCGGTCTAAACTGAGGAAAAAAAATGTTTTTTTATATATTTATTCATAGCAAAAAATATAGAATATTATTTATAGCGCAAAAAAATAAAAACACAGAGGTGATCAAATACCACCAAAATAAAGCTCTATTTGTGGAAAAAAGGACGTAAATTTTGTTTGGGAGCCACGTCGCACGACCGCGCAATTGTCAGTTAAATCGACGCAGTGCCAAATCGTAAAAAGTGGCCTGGTCTTTGGCCAGCGAAATAGTCCAGGGCTTAAAGTGGAGGTTCACCCTATAAAAAATTTCTAACAATACATCCAGCCCAGTCCTGCATATAAAATGACACTGACCTTTTTTTTTTTCTTTGCCGTAGATAGCGTTTAGCCGTGGAATTTTTTCCGGGTAGGGAATCCGGTGGGAGTGGGTGTTCCTATTGTCATGCCAATTGATTGACATGCTAAACGACGGCGCACACAGCGCGTCACAACTTCCCGAAGGAAGCTCGGGTCGGCTCGGCTCTATTCGGCGCCGGTGCGCTGGCGCCGAATAGAGCCAAGCCGACCCGAGCTTCCTTCGGGAAGTCGTGACGCGCTGTGTGTAAATCAGCGAGAACGCCCCCAGCGGCCATTTTTAAATTGCAGTTAGGATCCGACAGTGTAAGTCACTTACACCTGTCAGATCTTAGGCATATCTATGCGTAACTGATTCTATGAATCAGTCGCATAGATACGACCGGCCGAACTCAGAGATACTACAGTGTATCAGGAGATACACCGTCGTATCTCTTTGAGAATCTGGCCCAATGAGTTTGGAAATTGTAGAGAAATGTTAACTAATGCATTACAATTTAATTACACCCATTAGATTTTAGATGACTAAAATGTCCTGGAGATTTAGTCGATTAAATATGACTAAACTAAACAATTGCAGAAGACTAAAATGGGACTAAAATTAAAATGCCATTTTAGTCCTAAGACTTACACACGATCGTTTTTTCCGTCGGAATAAACTCTGACGTGTTTTTCCGACGGAATTCCGCTCAAGCTGTCTTGCATACACACAGTCACACCAAATTCCAACCATCAAGAACGCTGTGACATACAACACTATGAGGAGCCTCGAAAAATTAAGTTCAGAGGCGCATGCGCGGACCGCTCAGAGATAGACACTTAAGCCAGCAACTGTGCGCTGCTTCGGCCATCCGGTGGACATAGCGGGGTAATCAGGAATCGGGACCCCATAAGCCACCACAGCAGGGCCGACGAGGAGGGACCTGGGACTGCAATTTAGGGCCGTAAGTGACCCGGCCGATTCCAAGAAGGCGGGCGTCCCGCAGACACACACATCAGGCACTGAGGTCTCCCCTGGCACCAAGCTATTCTATGCCTCTGTAGCCTGCTCTCACTCTCCTGGAACCCCTGTGAGTACCCTGATGAGCATGGGTCATTCCCAATCACAGACACTGTCTCTGTGGTGCAAGATTTCCTTAAACTGGAGATCAATTGTGCACACAGAACCCCGGGGCCCCCCAGGAAAGATGGCACTCCCTTGGACATAGTGGTCAAACCCCACTACTTTTCGGAAAAGGAGGAGGTGATGAAGCTGAGCAGACGTCAAAACCCCCTGACTTGCCGGGGACAAGCAATTCAAGTTTTTGCAGACATATCACCAACCACTATCCAAAAACAGAGAGCCCTGAAACCCCTTCTTGCTGTGTTGTCCCAACGTGACATTAAGTACTGGTGGACATTCCACTTTGCCTTGAAGTTTGACTACAAGGGCAGGTCTCAATCTTTCCACAACTTCCAGGATGGAGAACGACTACTTCTGGGCCTGCGACTCATCTCTCAAGAAGCGACAATGGATCTCTCCAACTCTCCATCCGGAACAGCCAAAAACGCCCCTCTCCAGTGAGCCCATTGGCTAGTGTTTGGGAAAAAACTAAATTCAAGAAGCCCAAGGAAACCAACCCTCCATGACACGCTGAGTCAAGCTTCTCGGAAACAGTCGACAAAGACTTCCGGAATTAAAGGACACAATGGGGCGGCTTGCCCCCTCTCTTGTTTTCCTCTTACTACGATGACTTTCGCAGTTACAGCAGCAACCTGAGTTCATGGACGCTCTGCTTTTCCTTTTCTCCATTTATATATATATATATATATATATATATATATATATATATATATATATATATATATATATATATATATATATATACCTAAAGCTCTAATTTGAACACATGGACATTAGGGTTGTTCGTAAGAGGTTTATTATTTCTATATTGTTCTTATGCTCAGCACCCGGTGGTGGCTCTGAACACCTGCGGCACCTCCCTGATCTGCACGAGCCCCTACCCTACTTGGTTGGTGGGGGGGGGTTGGGCCTTTCGGGGACGAGCCGCTGGGGTTCCATGATACCTTCAATTGTAACAATGTTTTCTGTTTGCAGTTGTTAATTGGGTGCGCCGAGGCTGGGGCAGTGTTGCAGCGCCTCCCCCTGTGCCATGGACTTGGTAAAACCTTTTCCCTGGGTTAGGTCTCTGCCCTATGCCCTTGCTGCTCCCCCAGGCCCCTTGCGGGCTTGGAACCCCCTTCTCCCTTCTTCACCTCTTCCCTTTTTCTCAGCTCTATACTCACCTTTTTCTCTCTTGCAGTCAGTCGTCACACAATCAGAATTCACCGTCTCCACAGATGGTCTTCGCTCCGAAGTCAGGCAAGATCCTATGTCCAGCACCGCTGCCCCCTGCAGGTAAGTGGCAGTAACTTTGGAGGGTCCCCGATCCTTCTGCTCCATGGCTAGTTCTGACTCTCCTGATGCTCTGCTGAGAGTAGCAACACACAATGCTCAGGGTCTAAATTCCCCCTCCAAGAGAAGGAAGGTCCTAGACTATATGAAATCACGCAAAATAGATGTCATATTCCTGCAGGAAACACATTTCCTGATCCGGTACAAGCCATCCTTTATGCACGCCCAATTCCCACTGTTCTTAGCCAATGCAGAAGACAAAATGAGAGGGGTGGCTATTCTCATTTCAAAGACTTGTAGATTTTCTTTGAGGTCGGAACACAAAGACCCAGAGGGCAGATATGTGCTCATTAAAGGCATGATAGACAGACACCTATACTCTCTGGTGTTCTATTATGCCCCCAACTCAGGCTCCCTATTAGAGGACTCCATAATTCTAGGTGGTGATTCGAATGTGGCCTTCGATCAGGGCCTAAATAAATCAAAACCACCCAAGGCACAGGCTGTTCGCCCAACCAAGACTAGTTCAAAAATCGCGAAAATGGTATTTCAGCTGGGCCTCACTGACATCTGGAGAGAGATGAACCCGACCAAAAAGGATTACATACATTTTTCTTATGCCCACCAGTCCTTCGGTAGAATCGATCATCTTCTAGTTTCACATGCCCTGATTCCCTTGGTCAGGAAAGCACAAATCAGTGATACTGTTTGGTCAGACCACACCCTGCTGAGTATGGTGATCCATAGGCTCTAGGTCCTCCCACTGGAGATTAAATGAAGCAATCCTTTCGGACCCCATCAAAAAAATTGAAATTGAAAGGGCCATCCCTGACAACTTTACACTGAACCATACGGCTTACATCTCAGCGGAGACCCTATGGGCGGCACATGAAGTCACTATTAGGGGCAAGATCATCCAAATGACGTTGAAACTCAGGAGGGCACAAAGGGTTGACATTAAAAACCTGGAAAAGAATTTCCAGGTGCTTCGTCTGGAACACAAGAGAGACCATCGCCGCTTTCCTTTGTCACGCCTTAATTCAGCGCGCCTGGCTTTAAACCTAGCATTAACAGCTAACGAAAAAAAAGTATCCGATGGCAAGGGGCGAAATATTACTATCAAAAGGACAAACCTGGATCTCTCTTGGCCTTCGGACTTACACCACGCAGTCGCACATACGCATTCCCCAAACTAAATATAGCGGGCCAACCACCTACGGCAAACCCCCTTAGCCTCATGGACGCTTTTCACAAATTCTATTCTATTTGAATAAATTCCTGGTTCTGGAGAACCTTAACATATCCATGCTATCATAGGACCATAGAGACAGGCTCGAAGCTCCGATCACGATGGAAGAGGTGTTAGAGGTAATTAAAAACTTAAAGAAAAACTCAGCTCCGGGACCAGACGGGTTCTCCATTCCCTACTATAAAGCGTTTGCACCCACGTTAGCACCGTACTTAGCAAAATGTATTAATTACAAATCCAATGGACGCTCAGCTGAATGCCGCCTTAATTTCTGTCATCCCAAAACCTGATAAGGATCCAGAGGAAGTAAGTAATTATAGACCCATATCCCTGATCAATAATGATCTCAAAATAATGACTAAAGTCGTGGTGGATCGTCTTGTGTCCTTTATCGGACTATATATACACAAGGATCAGGTAGGGTTCATCCCTGGCAGATGGGGTCCTGACCAGATTAGAAGAGCTGTGGATGTGGTGTCTTACAATCTGGGTGGGATGGTGGTGATAATCAAGCTGGGATGCTGCTGTCGTTAGACCTGCAAAAGGCTTTCAACTCGGTCTCTTGGTCCTATTTATTCAAAATACTGGAGCTGTGGGGCTTCCTCCTGTGATTTTCAGGACTCCTTAAATCCCTTTACTCCACCCCAGTAGCCAAGATCAAACTGCAAGGTCTTTACTCTGACCCCATTAAGATAGCAAGATGAACACGTCAGGGTTGCCCCTTATCACCGTTTGTCTTTGCTATAGCAATTGAATCACTAGCAATTGCCATCCGCACCAACCCTAACATAGCAGGGGTTCGATGTGGACCCAACGATCACAAATGTGGCCTGTTTGCGGATGATCTCATCCTCTTCGTTACGTCCTCCACCATGTCACTACCAGTCATATGCAAACTCCAGGAAGATTTTGCTGGAATTTCGGGCCTACAAGTTAACTATACAAAGTCACAAGCACTTAACGGTGGTGGCTATGCTGAAGGAATGGTTTCTCTTTACGTGGAGTGATTCCTCCATACGGTATCTCGGAATGAACCTCACCCCCAAATTAGAAATGTTCTACCGAGCTAACTACCCACCCATCTACAAAAAAACTAGAAGCAGATCTCAAACAGTGGAACCCACACCGGCTTTCCTGTTTGGGAATGATCAATTCCGTGAAAATGACCTTACTCCCTAGACTCCTCTACCAATTAGGAAGGACCATCTTACTTAAAGCGGATCTCCCACGGCTTAATCGTTTTTTTTTTTTTTATGGGCTATTCAAATGTGTATTAGCACTGCTGTGCTAAACTTACGTTTCTGGTGTCTGACCGCCCCTCCACTGTTATTTCGTCCATAATAAATACTTTTATTCTTGTTTGCATCCCGTGGCCATCTCGGCTTTGGGCGCTTGATTCCCACAAGGAGCTACTTCCTATTTGCGGTGGTTGCTGTCCTAGCATCCACCGCTCGATCTCGTGCATGCGCACTGGCGAAGGTGCCCGGCGGTGTGAGCGTTTCTGTTGTCATCGCAACAGAACTGAAGTCGCACGATGTTGGATAACAGAGCAGAATATTACAATTAGAGAGCTCTGACACTGGCTCCCAGCAGGCACAGCACGGCGCAGGAAACCCGTCGGAAACCCGAGGGGGGGCAGACCGGAAGCATGGCTCATAAATAAAGTACACATTTGCTAATTAAAATCAAAATAGCCGATTCATGATTACTTTGCAGCGGTAGAAATATAGAGCTATAGTTTAAATGAGCGTGGAGATCCGCTTTAAAGTGGATGTAAACCCAAAACATTTTTTTTTTAATGTCACAATGTAGAGAATACGATTTCCTATCATCTGTGCCCAGTCTTGCCACACAGAGTTAATCCTGCGCTGAACAATCCTATTTTTATTGTTCAGTGAAATAAAACGGACTTCCCTATAAAAACCAAAGTCCGTTCCGCCCCTATGCTTTGAGTGACAGGTTATTTACATATCTTGTGCACTAGCCTGCAGACAGGCACAGTTTCTATAAACAGTGCACAATTCACATCCCCCTCCCTTCTCCCTTCTAGCTATCCCAGAATTGGCTGCTTGTCCTGTATTTTGACTAAATGTTTTCAAAATATGAGGTGAGACAAAGTTCAATGTCAAGAGGAAATGCTCCAGTGAACAGCCATCAGAATATACATAGACAAGTTGTTAGGGGAGATATATGTAGTCCAAGCTTGAGTGATCTTCTTCTTATTGTTATATTGAAGTGTGTGTGTGTCTGAGGTCACCTGATCACATATGCAAAATTCCTATATTACCAGGATGTGTTATGTGGGGGAGGGGTGGATTTCTCACTTTTTATACTTACACCAAGTAAGGCTGAATGAACTTAGGGCTGGTTCACATGCTGTGTGAGATCGCAGGTGATTCGCACCGCACTGCTGTTCAGATCAAATGCGATGTCTGTGCGATGCGATTTCAGCTATACAAACTGTATGGCTGAAATTGCATCTCATTTGGACCAAACATGCACAGGACCCTTTTTTGGTCCACACCAGAATCGCATGGGTGTTCACACCTATGCGATCCGATTCATGTCCTAACTGTCAGTTCACAGTGCGATATGCGAGCTGTAATGGGGATGTCATTATCGTTGTATGACACCTCCAAGCAGTTCGCATATTGCAGTGTGAACTGCCGTGCGAGTTGTGTGTGATGTGGGAACCCACATTGGATTTGCAGGGTTCCCGAATCGCACCAGTGTGAACCGAGCCTTGGTGGGAGCAGTCAGGTGACATTTGTAGGCTGTATGCTTTGAGGCTTGGTTCACACTGGTGCGATTTGGGAACCCTGCAAATCCACTGCGGGTTCCCACATCGCACCCGACTCGCATGGCAGTTCACACTGCCATATGCAAACTGCTTGGAGGTGTCATACAATGATAATGACACCCCCATTACAGCTCGCATATCGCACTGTGAACTGACAGTTAGGACATGAATCGGATCGCATAGGTGTGAACACCCATGCGATTCTGGTGCGGACCAAAAA